>NC_041385.1:188110355-188127494 GCF_002162155.2 Triticum dicoccoides | reverse complement strand
TTATTCTTGTGGATGGACTAACCTGTTATTTATTTTTGTTATAAGCCCTTTCTGTGATGTCACTCAGACGTCTGACTGTGGCACACTTGTTATTTACTTTTGATATAAGCCCTTTCTGTGATGTCGCTCAGACGTCCGACTGTGGCACACTTGTTATTTACTTTTGATATAAGCCCTTTCTGTGATGTCGCCCAGACGTCCGACTATGGCACACTTGTTATTTACTTTTGATATAAGCCCTTTCTGTGATGTCGCTCAGACGCCCGACTGTGGCACACTTGTTATTTACTTTTGATATAAGCCCTTCCTGTGATGTCGCTCAGACGACCGACTGTGGTACACTTGTTATTTACTTTTGATATAAGCCATTTCTGCGATGTTGCTCAGACGTCCGACTGTGGCACGCTTGTCTTTTACTTTTCAATATAAGCCCTTTATGTGGTGTCGCTTAGACGCCCGACTGCGGCATGATTTTTATTTGTTTACCTTTCGAGGCGTCGCTCCAGACACCCGATCGGTTTTCAGTTGTTTGTTTTACTTATCATGTCGTGCAAATATTTATTATTTGAATGAGCATCATTATTTTTGTTCATGATGCATTCATGCATGCATTTGTTATATCTTTTGTCCGAACTGTCTTGCGAGTACTTTCAAAGTACTCACCTGGCTTGTTGATTTGGCCAGATGTTGATGAAGGCGATCTCATGGATGAAGAGTTCGATAGCGAGTCTGACGCCTAGAGGAGTCCCAGTCAGTCCCGTGCGATCCTGAAGGGTTTAGCCTCTCTGATCTCGTAGTGGATCCACTCTTGTACTACCCATATCATCAATATTAATCAAGTAGGAGTAGGGTTTTACCTCCATCGAGAGGGCCCGAACCTGGGCAAAAACATCGTGTCCCTTGTCTCCTATTACCATCCTCCTAGACGCACAGTTCGGGACCCCCTACCCAAGATCCGCCGGTTTTGACACCGACAAACGCCTTAAGCTAGATGACATGATGTAGAGGGATAAATTCATGCAATATGATAAAAAATCCATCTTGTTATCCTCGATGGCAACAATACAATACATGCCTTGCAACCCTTTTTGTCACTAGGTAAGGACACCGCAAGATTGAACCGAAAGCTAAACATTTCTCCCATTGCAAGAACTACCAATCTAGTTGGCCAAACCAAACAGATAATTCGAAGAGACTTGCAAAGATAACTCAATCATACCTAAAAGAATTTAGAGAAGAATCAAATATTGTTCATAGATAAGTTGGATCATAAACCCACAATTCATCGGTCTCAACAAACACACCGCAAAAAAGAAGATTACATCGAATAGATCTCCACAAGAGAGGGGGAGAACATTGTATTGAGATCCAAAAAGAGAGAAGAAGCCATCTAGCTACTAGCTATGGACCCGAAGGTCTGAAGTAAACTACTCACACTTCATCGGAGAGGCTATGGTGTTGATGTAGAAGCCCTCCGTGGTAGATGCCCTCTCCGGCGGAGCTCCAGAACAGGCCCCAAGATGGGATCTCGCAGATACAGAAAGTTGCGGTGGTGGAATTAGGTTTTTGTCTCCGTATCTGATCTGACGGGGGTACGTAGGTATATATAGGAGGAAGGAGTACGTCGGTGGAGCAACAGGGGGCCCACAAGGCAGGGGCGCGCCCAGGGGGTGGCGCCCTCCACCCTCATGACCGCCTCTGGCACTTCTTGGAGTAGGGTCCAAGTCTCCTGGATCACGTTCGGTGAGAAAATCACGTTCCTGAAGGTTTTATTCCATTTGGACTCCGTTTGATATTCTGTTTCTTCGAAATACTGAAATAGGCAAAAAACAGCAATCCTGGGCTGGGCCTCCGGTTAATAGGTTAGTCCCAAAAATAATATGAAAGTGGAAAATAAATCCCAGTATAGTCCAAAACAGTAGGTAAAGTAGCATGGAGCAATCAAAAATTATAGATACGTTGGAGACGTATCAAACATCCCCAAGCTTAATTCCTGCTCGTCTTTGAGTAGGTAAATGATAAAAAAGAATTTTTGATGCGGAGTGATACTTTGGCATAATTTCAATGTAAATCTTCTTAATTGTGGCATGAATATTCAGATCCTAAAGATTCAAGACAAATGTTCATATTGACATAAAAGTAATAATACTTCAAGCATACAAATTAAAGCAATCGTGTCTTCTCAAAATAGCATGGTTAAAGAAAGTTATCCCTACAAAATCATATAGTCTGGCTATGCTCTATCTTCATCACACAAAGTATTTAATCATTCACAACCCCGATGACGAGCCAAGCAATTGTTTCATACTTTAGAAATCTCAAACTTTTTCAATTTTCACGCAATACATGAGCATGAGCCATGGACATAACACTATAGGTGGAATAGAATGGTGGTTGTGGAGAAGACAAAAAAGGAGAAGATAGTCTCACATCAACTAGGTGTATCAATGGGCTATGGAGATGCCCATCAATAGATATCAATGTGAGTGAGTAGGGATTGCCATGCAACGGATGCACTAGAGCTATAAGTATATGAAAGCTCAACAAAAGAAACTAAGTGGGTGTGCATCCAACTCGCTTGCTCACGAAGACCTAGGGCACTTTTGAGGAAGCCCATCATTGGAATATACAAGCCAAGTTCTATAATGAAAAATTCCCACTAGTATATGAAAGTGACAACATATGAGACTCTCTATCACGAAGATCATGGTGCTACTTTGAAGCACAAGTGTGGAAAAAGGATAGTAGCATTGTCCCTTCTCTATTTTTTCTCTCATTTTTTTCTTTTTTTATTTTTATTTTTAATTTGGCCTTTCTTTTCTTTTTTTTTCTTTTTTTTCTTTTTTTTGGCCACTCCCCTTTTTTTCGTCCGTAGTCTCATCCCAACTTATGGGGGAATCATAGTCTCCATCATCCTTTCCTCACTGGGACAATGCTCTAATAATGATGATCATCACACTTTTATTTTTCTTACAACTCAACAATTACAACTCGATACTTAGAACAAAATATGACTCTATATGAATGCCTCCGGCGGTGTACCGGGATATTCAATGAATCATGAGTGACATGTATGAAAGAATTATGAATGGTGGCTTTGCCACAAATACAATGTCAACTACATGTTCATGCAAAAAGCAATATGACAAAAGTAATGCATGTCATATGAACGGAACGGTGGAGAGTTGCATGGCAATATATCTCGGAATGGCTATGGAAATGCCATGATAGGTAGGTATGGTGGCTGTTTTGAGGAAGGTATATGGTAGGTGTATGATACCGGCGAAAAGTGCACGGTATTAGAGAGGCTAGCAATGGTGGAAGGGTGAGAGTGCGTATAATCCATGGACTCAACATTAATTAAAAGAACTCATGCACTTGTTGCAAAAATTTAGAAGTCATCAAAAACCAAAGCACTAAACGCATACTCCTAGGGGGATAGATTGGTAGGAAAAGACCATCGCTCGTCCCCGACTGCCACTCATAAGGAAGACAATCAATAAATAAAATTGTGCTCCGACTTCATCACAAAGCGGTTCACCATACGTGCATGATACGGGAATCACAAACTTCAACACAAGTATTCTTTAAATTCATAATCACCCCAACTAGCATTGCTTTGATATTATCACCTCCATATCTCAAAGCAATTATCAAGAATCAAACTTATCTTAGTATTCAACGCACTCAAAAGAAAGTTTCACATATCATGAATACCAAGTATATTAACATTAAGCAAATTACCATGCTATTAACAACTCTCAAAATAATCTAAGTGAAGCATGAGAGATCAATAGTTTCTTTAAAACAAATCCACCACCGTGCTCTAAAAGATCTAAGTGAAGCACTAGAGCAAAAATTATTATGCTCAAAAGATATAAATGAAGCACTATGAGCAAAACTATCAAGCTCAAAAGATATAAGTGAAGCACATAGAGTATTCTAGCAAATTCCAAATCATGTATGGCTCTCTCAAAAGGTGTGTACAGCAAGGATGATTGTGGCAAACTAACAAGCAAAGACGCAAATAATACAAGACGCTCCAAGCAAAACACATGACATGTAGTGAATAAAAATATAGCTCCAAGTAAATTACCGATGGAAGTAGACGAAAGAGGGGATGCCTTCCGGGGCATCCCCAAGCTTTGACTTTTTGGTGTCCTTGGATTATCTTGGGGGTGCCATGGGAATCCCCAAGCTTAGGCTCTTGCCACTCTTTGTTCCATAATCCATCAAAAGAATTCACCCAAAACTTGAAAACTTCACAACACAAAACTCAATAGAAATCTCGTGAGCTCCGTTAGTGAAAGAAAACAAAAGACTACTTTAAGGTACTGTAATGAACTCGTTCTTTATTTATATTGGTGTTAAACCTACTGTATTCCAACTTACTTATTGTTTATAAACTAATTTATTAGCCATAGATGCATTGAAATAAGCAAACAACACACGAAAAACAGAATCTGTCAAAAACAGAACAGTCTGTAGCAATCTGTAACTAATGCAAACTTCTGAACTCTACAAATTCTACCAAAATAGGACGTACTGGAAAATTTGTTTATTGATCAGCAGCAAAAATAATCAATGCAAAATCACGTTTCTGTGATTTATTGAATTTTTTCTTGTGAGCGCAAAGTTTCTGTTTTTCAGCAGAATCAAATCAACTATCATAATAGCTTATCCTATAGGTTCTACTTGGCACAAACACTAATTAAAACATAAAACCACATCTAAACAGAAAGTAGATGTATTATTTATTCCCAAACATAAGCAAAAACAAAAAACACAAAATAAAATTGGGTTGCCTCCCAACAAGCGCTATCATTTAACGCCCTTAGCTAGGCATAAAAGCGAAGATAGATCTAAGTTTTGCCATCTTTGGTAGGCAATCCATAAGTGGCTCTCATGATAGATTCATATGGTAATTTTATTTTGTTTCTAGGGAAGTTTTCCATACCCTTTCTCAAGGGAAATTGGAATCTAATATTCCCTTCATTCATATCAATAATCGCACCAATCGTTCTAAGGAAAGGTCTACCAAGTATAATAGGACATGAAGGATTGCAATCTATATCAAGAATGATAAAATCTACGGGCACATAATTCCTATTGGCAACAATAAGAACATCATTAATTCTTCCCATAGGCTTTTTAATAGTGGAATCCGCAAGATGCAAGTTTAGAGAGCAATCTTCAAAGTCACAGAAATCTAGCAAATCACACAAAGTTTTGGGAATAGTGAAGACACTAGCACCCAAATCACACAAGGCATGAAACTCATAATCTTTAATTTTAATTTTGATAGTAGGTTCCCACTCATCATAGAGTTTTCTAGGGATAGAAACTTTCAACTCAAGTTTTTCTTCATAAGATTGCATCAAGGCATCAACAATGTGTTCGGTAAAGGCCTTATTTTGACTATAAGCATGAGGGGAATCTAGCACGGATTGCAACAAGGAAATACAACCAATCAAAGAGAAATTTTCATAATTAAATTCCTTGAGATCCAAAATAGTGGGTTTAGCAACATCAAGATTTTTATTTCTTTCAATCCCACTTTCATCAATTTCATCATCAAGATCTAGAAACTCCGAATTCTTAGAACGCCTTCTAGGTAAAGGAGATCATATTCAGTTTCATCAAGATTAATATTGAAAAACAATGATTTAATAGGGGACACATCAATAACTTTTACATCTTCATCTTGATTTTCATAGGAATCGGAAGAACACGCTTTAATAAAGGCATCTTTGGAAGCACGCATCCTAGCGGTTCTTTCCTTGCACTCATCAATGGAAATTCTCATAGCTTTGAGAGACTCATTGATATCATGCTTAGGAGGAATAGATCTAAGCTTTAAAGAATCAATTTCAAGAGAAATTCTATCAACGTTCCTAGCCAAATCATCAACTTCAAGCAATTTCTCTTCAAGCAAAGTACTAAAATTCTTTTGTGAATTCATAAACTATTTAACACTACTCTCAAATTCAGAGGGCATCTTATTAAAATTTCCGTAAGAGTTGTTGTAGGAATTTCCATAATTATTAGAAGGATTACTAGGATAAGGCCTAGGATTAAAATTTCCTCTATACGCGTTATTCCCAAAACTATTCCTACCACCAAAATTCACATCCATAGATTCATTATTATTCTCAATCAAAGTAGATAAAGGCAATCATTGGGATCAAGAGAAGTATTTTTAGTAGCAAACATCTTCATAAGTTCATCCATCTTTTCACTCAAAACATTGATTTATTCTATAGCATGCACTTTTTTACTAGAAGTTCTTTCGGTATGCCATTGAGAATAATTAGCCATAATATTCTCAAGCAATTTTGTAGCATCCCCTGATGTAATTTCCATAAACGTGCCTCCCGCGGCCGAATCTAAAAGATTTCTAGAAGCAAAATTTAATCCGGCAAAAAAATTTGTATGATCATCCATAAATTCAAACCATGAGTAGGGCAATTGCGAAGCATCAATTTCATTCTTTCCCAAGATTGGGCAACATGCTCATGATCAAGTTGTTTAAAATTCATAATATCGTTCCTAAAAGTGATGATCTTAGCGGGGGGGAAATACTTAGAGATAAAAGCATCTTTGCACTTGTTCCAAGAATCAATACTATTTTTAGGCAAAGACGAAAACCATATTTTAGCACGATCTCTAAGTGAAAACGGAAATAACTTCAATTTGACAATATTGTTATCCGTATCTTTCTTCTTTTGCATATCACACAAATCAACAAAATTGTTTAAATGAGTAGCGGCATCTTCACTAGGAAGGCCGGCGAATTGATCTTTCATAACAAGATTCAGCAAAGCGGTATTGATTTCACAAGACTCATCATTATTAAGAGGAGCAATCGGAGTACTAAGTAAATCATTATTATTGGTATTCGAAAAATCACACAATTTGGTATTATCTTGCAGTATGGCAACAAGTAATCCAACACACAAGCAAAGGCAAACGAGAAAAAGGCGAAAGAGAAAGAGAGGAGGAGATTGGGAGAGAGAGGGCGAATAAAACAGCAAGGGTGAAGTGGGGGAGAGGAAAATGAGAGGCAAATAATGTAATGCGAGAGATAGGGATTGTGATGGGTACTTGGTATGGTTGACTTTTGCGCAAACTCCCCGGCAACAACGCTAGAAATTCTTCTTGCTACCTCTTGAGCACTGCGTTGGATTTCCCCGAAGAGGAGAGGATGATGCAGTAAAGTAGCATAAGTATTTCCCTCAGTTTTTGAGAACCAAGGTATCAATCCAGTAGGAGATCACGCACGAGTCCCTCGTACCTACACAAAACAATAGCTACTCGCAACCAACGCGATTAGGGGTTGTCAATCCCTTCACGGTCACTTACAAGGGTGAGATCTGATAGAGATGATAAATAATATTTTTGGTATTTTTGATATAGAGATGCAAAGTAAAAAGTAAAAGGCAAAGTAAAAACAAAGCAAGTAATAAAGTAATGGAGATTGATATGATGAGAATAGACCCGGGGGCCATAGGTTTCACTAGTGGCTTCTCTCAAGAGCATAAGTATTCTACGGTGGGTGAACAAATTACTGTTGAGCAATTGATAGAAAAGCGAATAATTATGAGATTATCTAGGTATGATCATGTATATAGGCATCACGTCCAAAACAAGTAGATCGAAACGATTCTGCATCTACTACTATTACTCCACTCATCGACCGCTATCCAGCCTGCATCTAGAGTATTAAGTTAAAAACAGAGTAACGCCTTAAGCAAGATGACATGATGTAGAGGGATAAATTCATGCAATATGATAAAAAAAACCATCTTATTATCCTCGATGGCAACAATACAATACGTGCCTTGCAACCCTTTCTGTCACTGGGTAAGGACACCGCAAGATTGAACCCAAAGCTAAACACTTCTCCCATTGCAAGAACTACCAATCTAGTTGGCCAAACCAAACGGATAATTCGAAGAGACTTGCAAAGATAACTCAATCATACCTAAAAGAATTCAGAGAAGAATCAAATATTGTTCATAGATAAGCTGGATCATAAACCCACAATTCATCAGTCTCAACAAACACACCGCAAAAAAGAAGATTACATCGAATAGATCTCCACAAGAGAGGGGGAGAACATTGTATTGAGATCCAAAAAGAGAGAAGAAGTCATCTAGCTACTAGCTATGGACCTGAAGGTCTGAAGTAAACTACTCACACTTCATCGGAGAGGCTATGGTGTTGATGTAGAAGCCCTCCATGGTAGATGCCCTCTCCGGCGGAGCTCCGGAACAGGCCCCAAGATGGGATCTCGCGGATATAGAAAGTTGCGGCGGTGGAATTAGGTTTTTGGCTCCGTATCTGATCTGACGGGGGTACGTAGGTATATATAGGAGGAAGGAGTACGTCGGTGGAGCAATAGGGGGCCCACGAGGCAGGGGGGCGCCCAGGAGGGGTGGCGCCCTCCACCCTCGTGACCGCCTTTGGCACTTCTTGGAGTAGGGTCCAAGTCTTCTGGATCACGTTCAGTGAGAAAATCACGTTTCCGAAGGTTTTATTCCGTTTGGACTCCGTTCGATATTCTGTTTCTTCGAAATACTGAAATAGGCAAAAAAACAGCAATTCTGGGCTGGGCCTCCGGTTAATAGGTTAGTCCCAAAAATAATATGAAAGTGGAAAATAAAGCCCAATATAGTCCAAAACAGTAGGTAAAGTAGCATGGAGCAATCAAAAATTATAGATACATTGGAGATGTATCAGAAGTGCCAGTGGTGAAGGATTACCCCGATGTATTTCCGGAGGAGTTACAAGGCATGCCACTGGATCGAGACATTGAGTTTTTGATTGAGCTATTGCCAGGCACCGGGCCAATATCAAAGAGACCGTATAGGATGCCCGCACAAGATCTGGAGGAAATTAAGACGCAAATAAAGGAGTTACTAGAGAAAGGCTACATTCGACCAAGTTCATCACCTTGGGGAGCCCCAGTGCTTCTAGTAGAGAAGAAGGATGTATCTTTAAGGATGGTTGTTGATTATCGTGCACTGAATGAGGTGACGATCAAGAACAAATACCCACTGCCGATGATCAATGATTTGTTTGACCAGTTGCAAGGAGCTAAGGTTTTCTCTAAGATCGATCTTCGATCAGGTTATCACCAGTTGAAGATCCGAGAGCAGGATATACCAAAGACAGCTTTTACCACAAGGTATGGGCTATATGAGTATACTGTTATGTCATTTGGTCTGACTAACACTCCTGCCTATTTCATGAACATGATGAACAAGGTGTTTATGGAGTTTTTGGATAAGTTCATCATGGTGTTCATTGATGATATATTGGTCTACTCGAAGAACGAAGAGGAGCATAAGGAGCATTTGCGTTTGGTTCTTGAGAAGCTCAGAGAACATCAGTTGTATGCCAAGTTCAGCAAATGTGAGTTTTGGCTAAAGGAAGTTGGCTTTCTCGGACATGTTATATCCGGAGAAGGAATAGCAGTAGACCCTACCAAGGTTACTTCTGTTACTAAATGGGTGGCACCCACATCAGTTGGAGATATCAGGAGTTTTCTTGGACTCGCAGGTTATTATCGGAGGTTCATTGAGAATTTCTCCAGGATTGCAAAGACCATGATGGAGTTATTGAAGAAGGACACCAAGTTTAAATGGACGGAGGAATATGAAGCTAGTTTTCAGGAGTTGAAGAAATGTTTGGTTACAGCCCCAGAGCTGATTCTCCCAGACCAATGTAAGGACTGTCAAGTATATTGCGATGCTTCACGTCGAGGACTTGGAGTTGTACTTGTGCAGGAAGGAAGAGTTGTTTCCTATGCCTCACGACAGCTGAAGCCTCATGAGCAGACTTATGCTATGCAGATTTGGAGTTAGCAGCCGTAGTGCATGCGCTGAAGACATGGAGACATTTTCTCATCGGAAATCATTGTGAGGTATACACGAATCATAAGAGTTTAAAATACATCTTCACGCAGAAGGAGTTGAACCTATGGCAAAGGAGATGGTTGGAGCTCATCAAGGATTATGATATGAAATGGCACTATCATCCCAAAAAGGCCAATGTCGTAGCAGATGCGCTGAGCCGCAAGAGCTATGTTAACACGCTCATAACCGGAGGATTACCTAAGGATCTAGCAGATGATCTTCGAGATTTATGCTTGGAGATAGTTCTGAGAGGTTATGTTGCAGCATAGAAAATTAAGTCCACTCTTTTGGGTAAGATCAGGGAAGCCCGGAAGACTGACAAGGAGATTGCTGAGATAAAGGAAAGGATGACTAAAGGAAAGGCTAAAGGATTTCTTGAGGATGAGCACGACATTTTATGGTTTGAGGATCGCATATATGTGCCTAATGACCCCGAGATCAGGAAGTTGATTTTGCAGGAGACCCATGATTCACCTTACTCGATTCACCCAGGAAACACTAAGATGTATCTGGATTTGAAGAAAAGTTTCTAGTGGGCTGGAATGAAGAAGGATATAGCCGAGTATGTAGCAGTATGTGATGTATGTCAGAGAGTCAAGGCAGAGCATCAGAAGCTCGCCGGATTGCTACAGCCATTACCGATAACCGAATGGAAGTGGGATAAACTTGGCATGGATTTTATCACTAGATTACCCAGGACTCGTTCGGGCTATGTCTCTATCTGGGTTGTAGTTGATCATTTGACGAAAGTAGCTCATTTAATCCCGGTGAAGACGACGTATACGAGTGCTAAGTTGGCAAAGATATACATGACCAAGACGTATGTCTGCACGGAGTTCTAAGGACCATTGTATCAGATGAGGAACCCAGTTTACTTCAAAGTTTTGGAATCAGTTACATGAAACTTTGGGTACCAGGCTAGAGTTCAGTACATCCTTTCATCCACAGACAAATGGACAGATTGAGAGAGTCAATCAGATTCTGGAGGACATGTTGAGAGCTTGTGCGCTAGATTATGGATCTAGTTGGGATTGCCATATGTAGAGTTCTCTTATAACAACAGTTATCAAGCCAGTTTGAAGATGGCCCCTTTCGAAGCTTTGTACGGAAGGAGGTCCAGGACACCGTTATTGTGGGATGAAGTTGGAGATCGACAGTTGTTCGGACCAGATTTAACCAAAGACTCTGAAGAGAAGGTTAAGTTGATTCGCGATAGACTCAAGATAGCCCAGTCCAGGCAGAAGAGTTATGCCGATACTAAATGCAAGGAGATAGTTTACGAAGTCGGAGACAAAGCATATCTTCGTGTGTCCCCACTTAGAGGAGTTAAGCATTTTGGAGTCAAGGGAAAGCTAGCACCATGTTTTGTGGGACCATACAGAGTTTTGGAACGCATGGGAGAGTTTCATACAAGCAGGAATTGCCAGAGGGATTGTCAGGAGTTCATTATGTGTTTCACGTTTCCCAGTTGAAGATGTGCTACGCCGAGATGGCCGATATTCCTCTGAGAGACACAGTTCCACTTGAAGCAATTCAGTTAGACAGTGATTTGACCTATGAAGAGAAGCAAGTCAAGATTCTTGAGTTTTCCAGCCGAGTTACTCGCAGCAAGGTTATCAAGTTTTGCAAAGTTCAGTGGAGCCACCATACCAAGGAGGAAGCCACCTGGGAGGGAGAAGAAGATCTTCGCAGAGACCACCCAAACCTTTTTGCCGACCAACCTGAATTTCGAGGGCGAGGTTCATCTTAAGGGGGGTAGGTTTGTAACATCCCAATTTTTAATTTGGATGTTATACATAGATCATCATATGCATATCATATTTATTCTTGCATTTTGGTTGTGATCCTAGAAATCTTAAGCAACTCCAGGACCCAAGGAGAGAGTTGGAGGTTTCACAAAAATCATATTTGAATTTATTTCAAATTTGAAGAAAGGATCAATTTGACTTTATTATTTTTCTCTCCAATGATTTCCAGTAATAAAAATATATGAGAAAAGATAATATGACTTCTTCAAACTAAGAGAAATATTGGAGAAAGAATTTTAAAACCAAATTATTATTTTATTTGGATTTTTATTTGCTATTTTATATGAATTAAAAAATATGCATTTTTGAAAATTGCATTTTTAGGCAAGAAAAATGTTCACTTTGTTCTAAAATTTTTATTTGGATGGTGAAAATTGTTTTTGGCATTTTTAGATATTTTTTTATATTTTATTAGGATTTTTCTTTCCGGCGGAATTTATTAAAAAAAAAATTCCCGCCCGACGAGGCCGAAGGCCCAGCCAAGCAGGTCGACCCTCTCCCGTGCCGCCTTCCTCCCGCGCGAGGAGACTGAGCCGCCACCGCCGCCCGAGTCCGGCCGGGGCACGTCCCCCGGTCCGACCTTGCACCCCCTTCCCCAAGTCGTGTCGCCCTCGCCCCCCTCCTATAAGTATCCGCCGTCGCTGCCCCCTCTCCACCCTGTCCCGAGCCGCGCCGCCAGCCATCACCGCCGCCCGCTCTCGTTGCTGCTACTGCTGCGCCGCCGCCCGCAAGCCGCCGCACTCTGCCGCCGCCGCTGCCCGCAAGCCGCCGCACACCGTCGCCTCGCCCGCGCCACCGCAAGCCGCTGCCGCGAGTCGCCGCTGTCACCGCGTTGTCTCGCCGGATCTCGCCGTAGTCGCCGCCGACGATTTCTTTCGGTTAACCGGTAAAAAACCTGATCGGGTTTGTTCCCTCGGTTTTCTCCGGTTTAGTTTTTTTAGAGTTTTTCTCTCGGTTTTCCGTTCGGTTCTAATTAGTGGAGGTTCGTCCATTAATCTGCGGTAGCGAACGTTTTCGTTCATTAGGGTTTCGTAGCGAACGTTCGTTCGTTAGGTTTTTTCTTTTATTTTTATTTTCGGCCAGGGACCTATCCACGAATAGTTTTATCGTGATCTACCCCCTGATCTTTAAACTAGCATAACTTTTTAGTCGTTTATCCAAATTAGATGAAACCAGCGCCTAAATCTTCATATCATTCTGCTCTTTCCAGTTAACCAAATTGAACATGATTTTGGTACTGTAAAAATTGAGTTTAGTCCAGATTAGTACACGATCTTGTTTCGTTCGTATTTTGAGTTTCGTTGCTCCGTTTGAGTTGAATCATTTTGCAAATCGTAGCTAATCACATGTATCTACTGTTAAGCTCTAATTCACATGTTAATATTATTGTTAGGTTTGGCTTTTGTTAGTTTAAGCCGTTTGCTTGTTTTGTGTTCGATTTGGATCTTTTCTCAGTTTCTCTCGTGTTTGTTTGAGTGATTGCTTATGTATGCTATTGTTTGTCTACGCTAGATTACCCGGAGTGCGAAGCTTGTTACTAGAATCTCTATAGTTTGCATATCGTCAGCAAGGCAAGTTACACTTTGATCATACTCTTTTATACCCAGTTTTTACTACGCATTAGTATTATTCCTCAAACAATTGCATGAGTAGGATTGGGAACATGTGGTTTTGGTTGTAGTACTTGAGGTAGGAACTTGATACCTTTTGATCACCCCAGAAATATACGTTATGCTTATTATTGCTTAGCCATGCTCGTAGGCAGAGATTGGATCGTGATTCACACATGGAAGTTTGAGAGTTATTTAATCATGGATAACATTAAAGTGGCAACTTTAATATACATTTGGGTGGACTGGTTGAGGCACCTGGGGAACCCAGTGTTGTCTATTTTGGAAATCCCGGAGTACCCGTGTGATTATCCTATGGAATGCCACCCAGGCTCAAAGGGATCATAAGATTATTCATGCTAGAAACTTCCATGTGCAGCCACAAGCCATTATGGGCTTTGGCATAGTTGAGTAAGTTGCGTGAGCTCTTGAAGAGGTGGACTAGCAGATGTAGGGGAAAGTAGGTGTACCGGTCCGCCCGGAGTAGAGAGTTAATGCTTCAAGAAAGACTATGTCTCAATCATACAATCATGGATGCGGTCTAGTCTTGTGGGGAAAAGTGCGCAAACCTCTGCAGAGTGTATAAACTAATCATGGTTAGCCGTGTCCCCGGTTATGGACATCTTGAGTATCTAGTACTTGAATCTATTGATGTGATCTCATCACGTTACTCTAATTAATTTGATTTGGGTTAATGATGATACTTTTAATTGGGATTTGAGTTGGAGTTACCTTCTCAAATAATGGGCAACTTGGGAGTAGTTAAATAAATTTATTCCTTTATTGTAGGGAAAAACTAGCTTTACGCAAAAATCATGAAACTTACAGCTTCCACTAGCCAAATAGTGCACGTAGATGTAGTTCCTGCATTTCATTACTTTACAGTGTATCTCTGCTAGCATATTCAATGTGCTGACCTACATGGCTGCAACATCTCATGTTGCAGACTACTCAAACGACGAATAAGGTGTGATAGGTCATTGTTTTGCACTCAGCTATGTTGTTGGAGTTGATGGACCCATTTACCTTCGAAGCTTCCTCGGTTATTTAGTTTAGATGGCCTTCAGCCATGATATTTTTGTGTAATCATACTATTTATGAGGACTCGATGTAATAAGTGTGTGATTGAAACTCTGTTATAATTCCTTGAGTACTATGTGTGTCAGCATTACCGATCTAGGGATGCCACTGATGCACAGAGACTTGACCGTTTGAGGTTTGGTCGCTACAAGACCCGACTGGGCCGAAGGCCCAGCCGAGCAGGCCGTCCCACTCCCGCGCCGCCTTCCTCCCGTGTGGGGAGACCGAGCCGCCGCCGCCGCCCGAGTCCGGCCGGGACACGACTCCTGGTCCGACCCGGCGCCCCCTTCCCCAAGCCGCGCCTCCCCTCTCCTATAAGTAGCTGCCGCCGCCCCCTCTCCACCCCGTCCCAAGCCGCACCACTAGCCACCACCGCCGCCGCAGCCCGCCCCGTCGTCGTTGCTGCTGCTGGTGCACCGCCGCCCGCAAGCCGCCGCACTCCACCGCCTCGCCCGCGCCACCGAAAGCCGCCGCCCGCCGCCGCGAGTCGTCGCTACCACCGCAAGCCCCCGCCCCGCCGCCGCGAGTTGCCGCTGCCACCGCAAGCCGCCGCCCTGCTGCCGTGAGTCACCGGTGCCACCACACTGTCTCGCCGGATCCCGCCGTCATCACCACCGGCGATTTATTTTGGTTAACCGGTAAAAACTCGATTCAGTTTTCCCCTCGGTTTTCTCCGGTTTAGTTTTTTTAGGGGTTTTCTCTCGGTTTTCCGTTTGGTTCGAATTAGCGGAGGTTCGTCCGTTAATCCGCGGTAGTGAACGTTTTCGTTCGTTGGGGTTTCATAGCGAACGTTCGTTCTTTAGGTTTTTTCTTTTATTTTTATTTTCGGCCAGGGACCTATCTGCGAATAGTTTTATCATGATTTAGCCCTTGATCTTTAAACTAGCATAACTTTTACTCGTTTATCCAAATTAGATGAAACCAATGCCTAAATCTTCGTATCGTTCTGTTCTCTCTAGTTAACCAACTTGAACATGATTTTGGTACTGTAAAATTTGAGTTTAGTCCAGATTATTAAATGATCTTGTTTCGTTTGTATTTTGAGTTTCGTTACTCGGTTTGAGTTGAATCTTTTTTGCAAATCGTAGCTAATCACATGCACCTACTGTTAAGATCTAATTCACAAGTTAATATTGCTGTTAGGTTTTGACTCTTGTTAGTTTAAGAAGTTTGCTTGTTTCGTGTTCGATTTGGATCCTTTCTCGGTTTTTCTCATGTTTCATTTGAGTGATTGATTATGTATGCTATTGTATGTCTACGCTAGATTACCCGGAGTGTGAAGCTTGTTACTACGAATCTCTAGAGTTTGTAGATCATCAGCAAGGCAAGTTACACTTTGATCATACTCTTTTATACCCAGTTTTTACTATGCATTAGTATTATTCCTCAAAGAATTGCATGAGTAGGATTGGGAACATGTGGTTTTGGTTGTAGTACTTGAGGTAGGAACCTAATACCTTTTGATCACACCGGGAATATACATTATGCTTATTATTGCTTAGACATGCTCGTAGACTGGGATTGGATCGTGATTCACACATGGAAGTTTGAGAGTTATTTAATCATAGATAACATTAAGGTGGCAACTTTAATATACATCTGGGTGGATTGGTTGAGGCACCTGGGGAACCCAGTGTTGTATGTTTTGGAAACCCCGGAGTACCCATGTGATTATCCTATGGAATGCCACCCAGGCTCAAAGGAATCATAAGATTATTCATGCTAGAAACTTCCATGTACAGCCACAAGCCATTATGGGCTCTGGCATAATTGAGTAAGTTGTGTGAGCTCTTGAAGAGGTGTACTAGCAGATGTAGGGGAAAGTAGGTGTACCGGTCCGCCCGGAGTAGAGAGTTAACGCTTCAGAAAGACTATGTCTCGATCATCCGATCATGGATGCGGTCGAGTCTTGTGGGAAAAAGTGTGCACCCTCTGCAGAGTGTATAAACTAATCACGGTTAGTCGTGTCCCCGGTAATGGACATCTTGAGTATCTAGTACTTGAATCTATTGATGTGATCTCATCACGTTACTTAAATTAATTTGATTTGGGATAATGATGATACCTTTAATTGGGATTTGAGTTGGGGTTACCTTCTCAAATAATGGGCAACTCGGGAGTAGTTAAATAAATTTATTCCTTTGTTGTAGGGAAAAACTAGCTTTATGCAAAAATCATGAAACTTACAGCTTCCACCAGCCAAATATTGCATGTAGATGTAGTTCTTGCATTTCATTACTTTATAGTGTAACTCTGCCGGCATATTCAATGTGCTGACCTACATGGTTGCAACATCTCATGTTGCAGACTACTCAGACGATGAATAACGTGCGATAGGTCATTGTTTTGCACTGAGCTATGCCGTTGGAGTTGATGGACCCATTTACCTTCGAAGCTTCCGCAGTTATTTAGTTTAGATGGCCTTCAGCCATGATATTTTTGTGTAATCATACTCTTTATGAGGACTCGATATAATAAATGTGTGATTGAAACTCTGTTATAGTTCCTTGAGTACTGTGTGTGTCAGCATTACGGATCCAGGGATGACACTGATGCACAGAGACTTGACCGTTTGAGGTCTGGTCACTACAAGACCCGACTGGGCCGAAGGCCCAACCGAGCACGCCGACCCACTCCCGCGCCGCCTTCCTCCCGTGCAGGGAGACCGAGCCGCCGCCGCCGCTCGAGTCCGGTCGGGGCATGACTCCCGGTCCGACCTGG
>NC_041385.1:188105049-188109854 GCF_002162155.2 Triticum dicoccoides | reverse complement strand
GCCCGCAAGCCGCCGCACTCCACCGCCTCGCTCGCGCCACCGCAAGCCGCCGCCCCGCCGCCGCGAGTCGTCGCTGCCACCGCAAGCCAGCGCCCCGCCGCCGCGAATCACCGCCACCACCGCAGTGTCTCGCCGGATCCCGCCGTCGTCGTCGGCAGCGATTTCTTTCGGTTAACTAGTAAAAACCTGATTTGGTTTTTCCCTCGGTTTTCTCAGGTTTAGTTTTTTTTAGTGTTTTTCTCTCGGTTTTACGTTCGGTTCTAATTAGCGGAGGTTCGTCCATTAATCCGCGGTAGCGAACATTTTCGTTCGTTAGGGTTTCGTAGTGAACGTTTGTTCGTTAGGTTTTTTCTTTTATTTTTATTTTCAGCTAGGGACCTATCCGCAAATAGTTTTATCGTGATTTAGCCCTTGATCTTTAAACTAGCATATCTTTTTACTCGTTTCTCCAAATTAGATGAAACCAGCGCCTAAATCTTCGTATCATTCTGTTCATTCTAGTTAACCAACTTGAACATGATTTTGGCACTGTAAAATTTGAGTTTAGTACAGATTAGTAAACGATCTTGTTTCGTTCGTATTTTGAGTTTCGTTGCTCCGTTTGAGTTGAATCTTTTTTGCAAATCGTAGCTAATCACATGTACCTACTGTTAAGATCTAATTCACAAGTTAATATATCTGTTAGCTTTTGACTCTTGTTAGTTTAAGACGTTTGCTTGTTTCGTGTTCGATTTGGATCTTTTCTCGGTTTTTCTCGTGTTTTGTTTGAGTGATTGCTTATGTATGCTATTGTTTGTGTATGCTAGATTACCCGGAGTGCAAAGCTTGTTACTACGAATCTCTAGAGTTTGCAGATCATAAGCAAGGCAAGTTACACTTTGATCATACTCTTTTATACCCAGTTTTTACTATGCATTAGTATTTTTCCTCAAACAATTGCATGAGTAGGATTGGGAACATGTGGTCTTAGTTGTAGTACTTGAGGTAGGAACCTAATACTTTTTGATCACCCCGGTAATATACGTTATGCTTATTATTGCTTAGCCATGCTCGTAGACGGGGATTGGATCGTGATTCAGACATGGAAGTTTGAGAGTTATTTAATCATGGATAACATTAAGGTGGCAACTTTATTATACATCTGGGTGGATTGGCTGAGGCACCTGGGGAACCCAGTGTTGTCTATTTTGGAAACCCCGGAGTACCCGTGTGATTATACTATGGAATGCCACCCAGGCTCAAATGAATCATAAGATTATTCATGCTAGAAACTTCCATGTGCAGCCACAAGCCATTATGGGCTCTACTATAGTTGAGTAAGTTGCGTGAACTCTTGAAGAGGTGTACTAGCAGATGTAGGGGAAAGTAGGTGTACCGGTCCGCCCGGAGTAGAGAGTTAATGCTTCAGAAAGACTATGTCTCGATCATCCGATCATGGATGCGGTCGAGTCTTGTGGGAAAAATGTGCACCCTCTAAGGAGTGTATAAACTAATCATGGTTAGTTGTGTCCCCGGTTATGGACATTTTGAGTATCTAGTAGTTGAATCTATTGATGTGATCTCATCATGTTACTTAAATTAATTTGATTTGGAATAATGATGATATCTTTAATTGGGATTTGAGTTGGGGTTACCTTCTCAAATAATGGGCAACTTGGGAGTAGTTAAATAAATTTATTCCTTTGTTGTAGGAAAAAACTAGCTTTATGCAAAAATCATGAAACTTACAGCTTCCACCAGCCAAATATTGCATGTAGATGTAGTTCTTGCATTTCATTACTTTACAGTGTAACTCTTCCGGCATATTCAATGTGCTGACCTACATGGTTGCAACATCTCATGTTGCAGACTACTCAGACGATGAATAGCGTGGGATAGGTCATTGTTTTGCACTCAGCTATGCCGTTGGAGTTGATGGACCCATGTACCTTTGAAGCTTCCGCAGTTATTTAGTTTAGATGGCCTTCAGCCATGATATTTTTGTGTAATCATACTCTTTATAAGGACTCGATGTAATAAGTGTGTGATTGAAACTCTGTTATAATTCCTCGAGTACTGTGCGTGTCAGCATTATGATCTAGGGATGACACTGATGCACAGAGACGTGACCATTTGAGGTCTGGTCGCTACAAGACCCGACTGGGCCGAAGGCCCAGCCGAGCAGGCCGGCCTACTCCCGCGCCGCCTTCCTCCTACGCGGGGAGACCGAGCCGCCGCCACCGCCCGAGTCCGGCCGAGGCACGACTCCCGGTCCGACCCGGCGCCCCCTTCCCCAAGCCGCGCCCCCCTCCTATAAGTAGCTGCCGCCGCCCCCTCTCCACCCCATCCCAAGATGCGCCGCTAGCCACCGCCGCCGCCCGCCCCGCCACCGTTGCTACCGCTGGTGCGCCGCCGCCCGCAAGCCGCCGCACTCCACCGCCTCGCCCCGCGCCACCGCAAGCCGCCGCCTCGCCGCCACGAGTCTCCGCTGCCACCGCAAGCCGGCGCCCCGCCGCCACGAGTCGCCGCTACCACCGCACTATCTCGCCGGATCCCGTCGTCGTCGTCGGCAGCGATTTCTTTCAGTTAACCAGTAAAAACCAGATTTGGTTTTTCCCTCGGTTTTCTCAGGTTTAGTTTTTTTAGTGTTTTTCTCTTGGTTTCCGTTCAATTCTAATTAGCGGAGGTTCGTCCGTTAATCCGCGATAGCGAACATTTTCGTTCGTTAGGGTTTCATAGCGAACGTTCGTTCGTTAGGTTTTTTCTTTTTTTTTGGCCAGGGACCTATCCGCGAATAGTTTTATCGTGATTTAGCCCTTGATCTTTAAACTAGCAAACTTTTACTCGTTTATCCAAATTAGATGAAACCATCGCCTAAATCTTCGTATCGTTCTGTTCTTTCTAGTTAACCAACTTGAACATGATTTTGGTACTATAAAATTTGAGTTTAGTCCAGATTAGTAAACGATCTTGTTTCATTCGTATTTTGAGTTTCGTTGCTCTGTTTGAGTTGAATTTTTTTGCAAATCGTAGCTAATCACATGTACCTACTGTTAAGATCTAATTCACAAGTTAATATTGCTATTAGGTTCCGACTCTTGTTAGTTTAAGAAGTTTGCTTGTTTCATGTTCGATTTGGATCTTTTCTTGGTTTTTCTCGTGTTTCGTTTGAGTGATTGCTTACGTATGCTATTGTTTGTCTACGCTAGATTACCCGGAGTGCGAAGCTTGTTACTATGTATCTTTAGAGTTTGCAGATCATCAGCAAGGCAAGTTACACTTTGATCAACTCTTTTATACCTAGTTTTTACTATGCATTAGTATTATTCCTCAAACAATTGCATGAGTAGGATTGGGAACATGTGGTTTTGGTTGTCGTACTTGAGGTAGGAACCTAATACCTTTTGATCACCCCGGGAATATACGTTATGCTTATTATTGCTTAGCCATGCTCGTAGACGGGGATTGGATCATGATTCACACATGGAAGTTTGAGAGTTATTTAATCATGGATAACATTAAGGTGGCAACTTTAATATACATCTGGGTGGATTGGTTGAGGCACCTGGGGAACCCAGTGTTGTCTAGTTTGGAAACCCCGGAGTACACGTGTGATTATCCTATGGAATGCCACCCAGGCTCAAAGGAATCATAAGATTATTCATGCTAGAAACTTCCATGTGCAGCCACAAGCCATTATGGGCCCTGGCATAGTTGAGTAAGTTGCGTGAGCTCTTGAAGAGGTGGACTAGCAGATGTAGGGGAAAGTAGGTGTACGGTCCGCCCAGAGTAGAGAGTTAATTCTTCAGAAAGACTATGTCTCGATCATCTGATCATGGATGTGGTTGAGTCTTGTGGGGAAAAGTGTGCAACCTCTGCAGAGTGTATAAACTAATCATGGTTAGTCGTGTCCCCGGTAATGGACATCTTGAGTATCTAGTACTTGAATCTATTGATGTGATCTCATCACGTTACTTAAATTAATTTGATTTGGGATAATGATGATACCTTTATGTGGGATTTGAGTTGGGGTTACCTTCTCAAATAATGGGCAACTTGGGAGTAGTTAAATAAATTTATTCCTTTGTTGTAGGGAAAAACTAGCTTTATGCAAAAATCATGAAACTTACAGCTTCCACCAGCCAAATATTGCATGTAGATGTAGTTCTTGCATTTCATTACTTTACAGTGTAACTCTGCTAGCATATTCAATGTGCTGACCTACATGGCTGCAACATCTCATGTTGCAGACTACTCAGACGATGAATAACGTGCGATAGGTCATTGTTTTGCACTCAGCTATGCCGTTCGAGTTGATGGACCCATTTACCTTTGAAGCTTCCACAGTTATTTAGTTTAGATGGCCTTCAGCCATGATATTTTTGTGTAATCACACTCTTTATGAGGACTCGATGTGATAAGTGTGTGATTGAAACTCTGTTATAATTCCTCGAGTACTGTGCGTGTCAGCATTATGATCCAGGGATGACACTGATGCACAGAGACGTGACCGTTTGAGGTCTGGTCGCTACAAGACCCGGCTGGGCTGAAGGCCCAGCCGAGCAGGCTGGCCTACTCCCGCGCCGCCTTCCTCCTACGCGGGGAGACCGAGCCGCCGCCGCCGCCCGAGTCTGGCCGGGGCACGACTCCCGGTCTGACCCGGCGCCCCCTTCCCCAAGCCGCGCCCCCCTCCTATAAGTAGCTGCCGCTGCCCCCTCTCCACCCCGTCCCAAGACGCGCCGCTAGACACCGCCGCCGCCCGCCTCGCCGTCGTTGCTGTCGCTGGTGCGCCGCTGCCCGCAAGCCGCCGCACTCCACCGCCTCGC
>NC_041385.1:188102765-188105039 GCF_002162155.2 Triticum dicoccoides | reverse complement strand
CGCGCCACCGTAAGCCGCCGCCCCGCCGCCGCGAGTCGCCGCTGCCACCGCAAGCCGCTGCACCGCCGCCACGAGTCGCCGCTGCCACCACACTATCTCGTCCGATCCCGCCGTCGTCACCGCCGGCGATTTCTTTCGGTTAACCAGTAAAAACCAGATTTGGTTTTTCCCTCGGTTTTCTCAGGTTTAGTTTTTTTAGTGTTTTTCTCTTGGTTTCCGTTCAATTCTAATTAGCGGAGGTTCGTCCGTTAATCCGCGATAGCGAACATTTTCGTTCGTTAGGGTTTCATAGCGAACGTTCGTTCGTTAGGTTTTTTCTTTTTTTTTGGCCAGGGACCTATCCACGAATAGTTTTATCGTGATTTAGCCCTTGATCTTTAAACTAGCAAACTTTTACTCGTTTATCCAAATTAGATGAAACCATCGCCTAAATCTTCGTATCGTTCTGTTCTTTCTAGTTAACCAACTTGAACATGATTTTGGTACTATAAAATTTGAGTTTAGTCCAGATTAGTAAACGATCTTGTTTCATTCGTATTTTGAGTTTCGTTGCTCTGTTTGAGTTGAATTTTTTTGCAAATCGTAGCTAATCACATGTACCTACTGTTAAGATCTAATTCACAAGTTAATATTGCTATTAGGTTCCGACTCTTGTTAGTTTAAGAAGTTTGCTTGTTTCATGTTCGATTTGGATCTTTTCTTGGTTTTTCTCGTGTTTCGTTTGAGTGATTGCTTACGTATGCTATTGTTTGTCTACGCTAGATTACCCGGAGTGCGAAGCTTGTTACTATGTATCTTTAGAGTTTGCAGATCATCAGCAAGGCAAGTTACACTTTGATCAACTCTTTTATACCTAGTTTTTACTATGCATTAGTATTATTCCTCAAACAATTGCATGAGTAGGATTGGGAACATGTGGTTTTGGTTGTAGTACTTGAGGTAGGAACCTAATACCTTTTGATCACCCCGGGAATATACGTTATGCTTATTATTGCTTAGCCATGCTCGTAGACGGGGATTGGATCATGATTCACACATGGAAGTTTGAGAGTTATTTAATCATGGATAACATTAAGGTGGCAACTTTAATATACATCTGGGTGGATTGGTTGAGGCACCTGGGGAACCCAGTGTTGTCTAGTTTGGAAACCCCGGAGTACACGTGTGATTATCCTATGGAATGCCACCCAGGCTCAAAGGAATCATAAGATTATTCATGCTAGAAACTTCCATGTGCAGCCACAAGCCATTATGGGCCCTGGCATAGTTGAGTAAGTTGCGTGAGCTCTTGAAGAGGTGGACTAGCAGATGTAGGGGAAAGTAGGTGTACGGTCCGCCCAGAGTAGAGAGTTAATTCTTCAGAAAGACTATGTCTCGATCATCTGATCATGGATGTGGTTGAGTCTTGTGGGGAAAAGTGTGCAACCTCTGCAGAGTGTATAAACTAATCATGGTTAGTCGTGTCCCCGGTAATGGACATCTTGAGTATCTAGTACTTGAATCTATTGATGTGATCTCATCACGTTACTTAAATTAATTTGATTTGGGATAATGATGATACCTTTATGTGGGATTTGAGTTGGGGTTACCTTCTCAAATAATGGGCAACTTGGGAGTAGTTAAATAAATTTATTCCTTTGTTGTAGGGAAAAACTAGCTTTATGCAAAAATCATGAAACTTACAGCTTCCACCAGCCAAATATTGCATGTAGATGTAGTTCTTGCATTTCATTACTTTACAGTGTAACTCTGCTAGCATATTCAATGTGCTGACCTACATGGCTGCAACATCTCATGTTGCAGACTACTCAGACGATGAATAACGTGCGATAGGTCATTGTTTTACACTCAGCTATGTCGTTCGAGTTGATGGACCCATTTACCTTTGAAGCTTCCACAGTTATTTAGTTTAGATGGCCTTCAGCCATGATATTTTTGTGTAATCACACTCTTTATGAGGACTCGATGTGATAAGTGTGTGATTGAAACTCTGTTATAATTCCTCGAGTACTGTGCGTGTCAGCATTATGATCCAGGGATGACACTGATGCACAGAGACGTGACCGTTTGAGGTCTGGTCGCTACAAGACCCGACTGGGCTAAAGGCCCAGCCGAGCAGGCTGGCCTACTCCCGCGCCGCCTTCCTCCTACGCGGGGAGACCGAGCCGCCGCCGCCGCCCGAGTCAGGCCGGGGCACGACTCCCGGTCTGACCCGGCGCCCCCTTCCCCAAGCCGCGCCCCCCTCCTATAAGTAGCTGCCGCTGCCCCCTCTCC
>NC_041385.1:188045566-188102335 GCF_002162155.2 Triticum dicoccoides | reverse complement strand
CGCTGGTGCGCCGCTGCCCGCAAGCCGCCGCACTCCACCGCCTCGCCCGCGCCACCGTAAGCCGCTGCCCCGCCGCCGCGAGTCGCCGCTGCCACCGCAAGCCGCTGCACCGCCGCCACGAGTCGCCGCTGCCACCACACTATCTCGTCCGATCCCGCCGTCGTCACCGCCGGCGATTTCTTTCGGTTAACCAGTAAAAACCAGATTTGGTTTTTCCCTCGGTTTTCTCCGATTTAGTTTTTTTTAGGGTCTTTCTCTCGGTTTTCCATTCGGTTCTAATTAGCGGAGGTTCGTCCGTTAATCCGCGATAGCGAACGTTTTCGTTCGTTAGGGTTTTGTAGCGAACGTTCATTCATTAGGTTTTTTCTTTTATTTTATTTTTTGGCCAGGGACCTATTCGTGAATAGTTTTATCGTGATTTAGCCCTTGATCTTTAAACTAGCAAACTTTTTACTCGTTTATCCAAATTATATGAAACCAGCGCCTAAATCTTCGTATCGTTCTGTTCTTTCTAGTTAACCAACTTGAACATGATTTTGGTACTGTAAAATTTGAGTTTAGTCCAGATTAGTAAACGATCTTGTTTCATTCGTATTTTGAGTTTCGTTGCTCTGTTTGAGTTGAATTTTTTTGCAAATCGTAGCTAATCACATGTACCTAATGTTAAGATCTAATTCACAAGTTAATATTTAGGCTCCGACTCTTGTTAGTTTAAGAAGTTTGCTTGTTTCATGTTCGATTTGGATCTTTTATCAGTTTTTCTCGTGTTTCGTTTGAGTGATTGCTTATGTATGCTATTTTTTGTCTACGCTAGTTACCCGGAGTGCGAAGCTTGTTACTATGTATCTTTAGAGTTTGCAGATCATCAGCAAGGCAAGTTACACTTTGATCAGACTCTTTTATACCCAGTTTTTACTATGCATTAGTATTATTCCTCAAACAATTGCATGAGTAGGATTGGGAACATGTGGTTTTGGTTGTAGTACTTGAGGTAGGAACCTAATACCTTTTGATCACCCCGGGAATATACATTATGCTTATTATTGCTTAGCCATGCTCGTAGACGGGGATTGGATCATGATTCACACATGGAAGTTTGAGAGTTATTTAATCATGGATAACATTAAGGTGGCAACTTTAATATACATCTGGGTGGATTGGTTGAGGCACCTGGGGAACCCAGTGTTGTCTATTTTGGAAACCCCGGAGTACCCATGTGATTATACTATGGAATGCCACCCAGGCTCAAAGGAATCATAAGATTATTCATGCTAGAAACTTCCATGTGCAGCCACAAGCCATTATGGGCCCTGGCATAGTTGAGTAAGTTGCGTGAGCTCTTGAAGAGGTGGACTAGCAGATGTAGGGGAAAGTAGGTGTACGGTCCGCCCAGAGTAGAGAGTTAATGCTTCAGAAAGACTATGTCTCGATCATCTGATCATGGATGCGGTCGAGTCTTGTGGGGAAAAGTGCGCAACCTCTGCAGAGTGTATAAACTAATCATGGTTAGCCGTGTCCCTGGTAATGGACATCTTGAGTATCTAGTACTTGAATCTATTGATGTGATCTCATCACGTTACTTAAATTAATTTGATTTGGGATAATGATGATACCTTTAATTGGGATTTGAGTTGGGGTTACCTTCTCAAATAATGGGCAACTTGGGAGTAGTTAAATAAATTTATTCCTTTGTTGTAGGGAAAAACTAGCTTTATTCAAAAATCATGAAACTTACAGCTTCCACCAGCCAAATATTGCATGTAGATGTAGTTATTGCATTTCATTACTTTACAATGCAACTCTGCCAACATATTCAATGTGCTGACCTACATGGCTGCAACGTCTCATGTTGCAGACTACTCAGACAACGAATAAGGTGCAATAGGTCGTTGTTTTTCACTCAGCTATGCCGTTGGAGTTGATGGACTCATTTACCCTTCGAAGCTTCCGCAGTTATTTAGTTTAGATGGCCTTCAGCCATGATATTTTTGTGTAATCATACTCTTTATGAGGACTCGATGTAATAAGTTTGCGATTGAAACTCTGTTATAATTCCTCAAGTACTGTGTGTGTCAGCATTACCAATCCAGGGATAACACTAATGCACAGAGAGTTGACCATTCGAGGTCTGGTCGCTACAATGGGTATATCTACTTAATGAAACATAAGTCTGAAACATTTGAAAAGTTCAAAGAATTTCAGAGTGAAGTGGAGAATCATCGTAACAAGAAAATAAAGTTTCTACGATCTGATCGTGGAGGAGAATATTTGAGTTACGAGTTTGGCCTTCATTTAAAACAATGTGGAATAGTTTCACAGCTCACGCCACCTGGAACACCACAGCGTAATGGTGTGTCCGAACGTCGTAACCGCACTTTATTGGATATGGTGCGATCTATGATGTCTCTTACCGATTTACCACTACCGTTTGGGGGTTATGCATTAGAGACAGCTGCATTCACGTTAAACTGGGCACCATAGAAATCCGTTGAGACGATGCCTTATGATGTATGGTTTGGCAAGAACCAAATTTGTCATTTCTTAAAGTTTGGGGATGCGATGCTTATGTGAAAAAGCTTCAACCTGATAAGTTCGAACCCAAATCGGAGAAATGTATCTTCATAGGATACCCAAAAGAAACTGTTGGGTACACCTTCTATCACGGATCCAAAGGCAAGATATTGGTTGCTAAGAATGGATCCCTTCTAAAGAAGGAGTTTTCTCTCGAAAGAAGTGAGTGGGAGGAAAGTAGAACTTGATGAGGTAATTATACCTTCTCCCGAATTGGAAAGTAGTTCATCAGAGAAATCAGTTCCAGTGATTCTTACACCAATTAGTGAGGAAGCTAATGATGATGATCATGAAACTTCAGATCAAGTTACTACCGAACATCGTAGGTCAACCAGAGTACGATCTGCATGAAAGTGGTACGGTAATCCTATTTTGGAAGTCGTGTTACTAGACCATGATGAACCTACGAACTATGAGGAAGCGATGATGAGCCTAGATTCCATGAAATGGCTTGAGGCCATGAAATCTGAGATGGGATCCATGTATGAGGACAAAGTGTGGAATTTGGTGGACTTGCCCAATGATCGGCAAGCCATTAAGAATAAATGGATCTTCAAGAGGAAGACAGACGCTGATAGTAGTGTTACTATCTACAAAGCTTGACTTGTTGCGAAAGGTTTTCGACAAGTTCAAGGAGTTGACTACGATGAGACTTTCTCACCCGTAGCGATGCTTAAGTCTGTCCGAATCATGTTAGCAATTGCCGCATTTTATGATTATGAAATTTGGCAGATGGATGTCAAAACTGCATTCCTGAATGGATTTATGGAAGAAGAGTTGTATATGATGCAACCAGAAAGTTTTGTCGATCCAAGGGTGCTAACAAAGTGTGTAAGCTCCAACGATCCATTTATGGACTGGTGCAAGCCTCTCGGAGTTGGAATAAACGCTTTGATAGTGTGATCAAAGCATATGGTTTTATACAGACTTTTTGGAGAAGCCTGTATTTACAAGAAAGTGAGTGGGAGCTCTATAACATTAATATTATATGTGGATGACATATTGTTGATTGGAAATGATATAGAATTTCTGGATAGCATAAAGGGATACTTGTATAAGAGTTTTTTTTAAACAGACCTCGGTGAAGTTGCTTACATATTGGGCATCAAGATCTATAAAGATAGATCAAGACGCTTGATAAGATTTTTCAACGAGTATATACCTTGAATTTTTTTTGAAATAGTTCAAAATGGATCAGTCAAAGAAGGAGTTCTTGTCTGTATTACAAGGTGTAAAATTGAGTAAGACTCGAAGCCCAACCACGACAGAAGATAGGAAGAGAATGAAAGTCATTTCATGTGCTTCAGTCATAGGTTCTATAAAGTATGCTATGTTGTGTACCAGACCTATTGTGTACCTTGCCATGAGTTTGGCAAGGGGGTACAATAGTGATCTAGAAGTAGATCACTGGACAACAGTCAAAATTATCCTTAGTGAGGACTAAGGAAATGTTTCTCGGTTATGGGGGTGATAAATAGTTCGTCGTAAAGAGTTACATCGATGCAAGCTTTTACACCGATCCAGATGACTCTAAGTCTCAATCTGGATACATATTGAAAGTGGGAGCAATTAGCTAGAGTAGCTCCGTGCAGAGCATTGTAGACATAGATTATTTGCAAAATACATACGGCTCTGAATGTGACAGACCCGTTGACTAAACTTCTCTCACAAGAAAAACATGATCACACCTTAGTACTCTTTGGGTGTTAATCGATGTGAACTAGATTATTAACTCTAGTAAACCCTTTGGGTGTTGGTCACATGGCGATGTGAACTATGGGTGTTAATCACATACAAATGTGAACTATTGGTGTTAAATCATGATGACTACTACACAACCTTCTTCTTGTAGACGTTGTTGGGCCTCCAAGTGCAGAGGTTTGTAGGACAGTAGCAAATTCCCTCAAGTGGATGACCTAAGGTTTATCAATCCGTAGGAGGCGTAGGATGAAGATGGTCTCTCTCAAGCAACCCTGCAACCAAATAGCAAAGAGTCTCTTGTGTCCCCAACAAACCCAATACAATGGTAAATTGTATAGGTGCACTAGTTCGGCGAAGAGATGGTGATACAAGTGCAATATGGATGGTAGATATGGGTATTTGTAATCTGAAATTATAAAAACAGCAAGGTAACTAATGATAAAAGTGAGCATAAACGGTATTGCAATGGTAGGAAACAAGGCCTAGGGTTCATACTTTCACTAGTACAAGTTCTCTCAACAATAATAACATAATTGGATCATATAACTATCCCTCAACATGCAACAAAGAGTCACTCCAAAGCCACTAATAGCGGAGAACAAACGAAGAGATTATGGTAGGGTACGAAACCACCTCAAAGTTATCCTTTTTGTTCTATCTATTCAAGAGTCCGTAGTAAAATAACATGAAGCTATTCTTTCCGTTCAATCTATCATAGAGTTCATACTAGAATAACACCTTAAGACACAAATCAACCAAAACTCTAATGTCACCTAGATACTCCATTGTCACGTCAAGTATCTGTGGGCATGATTATAAGATATGCATCACACAATCTCAGATTCATCTATTCAACCAACACAAAGTACTTCAAAGAGTGCCCCAAAGTTTCTACCGGAGAGTCAAGACGAAAACGTGTGCCAACCCCTATGCATAGGTTCATGGGCGGAACCCGCAAGTTGATCATCAAAACATACATCAAGTGGATCACGTGATATCACATTGTCACCAAAGATAAGCACGGCAAGACATACATCAAGTGTTCTCAAATCCTTAAAGACTCAATCCGATAAGATAACTTCAAGAGGAAAACTCAATTCATCACAAGAGAGTAGAGGGGGAGAAACATCATAAGATCCAACTATAATAGCAAAGCTCGCGATACATCAAGATCGTGCCATAGAGAGAACACGAGAGAGAGAGAGAGAGAGAGACCAAACACATAGCTACTGGTACAGACCCTCAGCCCCGAGGGCGAACTACTCCCTCCTCGTCATGGAGAGCGCCGGGATGATGAAGATGGCCACCGGTGATGGGTTCCCCCTCCGGCAGGGTGCCGAAACGGGCTCCCGAGAGGTTTTTGGTGGCTACAGAGGCTTGCAGCGACCGAACTCCCGATCTATCTTGTTCTTCGATGTTTTTAGGGTATATGGGAATATATAGGCAAAAGAAGTCGATCGGGGGAGCCTCGAGGGGCCCACGAGGGTGGAGGGCGCGCCCAGGGGGGTGGGCGCGCCCCCTATCTCGTGGCCTCCTCGACACTTCTCTGGCTTGCACTCCAAGTTCCCGGGATTGCTTCTGTTCCAAAAATAACTTTTCCGAAGGTTTCATTCCGTTTGGACTCCGTTTGATATTCCTTTTCTTTGAAACACTGAAATAGGCAATAAAACAGCAATATGGGCTGGGCCTCCGGTTAATAGTTTAGTCCCAAAAGTAATAAAAAAGTGTATAATAAAGCCCGTAATCATTCAAAACAGATAATAAAATAGCATGAATGCTTCATAAATTATAGATACGTTGGAGACATATCAAATCACATGGTGATGTGAACTAGATTATTGACTCTAGTGCAAGTGGGAGACTGAAGGAAATATGCCCCAGAGGCAATAATAAAGTTATTATTTATTTCCTTATTTCATGATAAATGTTTATTATTCATGCTAGAATTGTATTAACCGGAAACTTAGTACATGTGTGAATACATAGACAAAATATAGTGTCCCTAGTATGCCTCTACTTGACTAGCTCGTTAATCAAAGATGCTTATGTTTCCTAACCATAGAAATGTGTTGTCATTTGATGAACAAGATCACATCATTAGGAGAATGACGTGATGGATATGACCCATCTGTTAGCTTAGCATTATGATCGTTACAGTTTCATTGTTGCTGCTTTCTTCATGACTTATACATGTTCCTCAGACTATGAGATTATGCAACCCCCGAATACCGGAGGAACTCCTTGTGTGCTATCAAACATCATAACATAAATGGGTGATTATAAATATGCTCTACAGGTGTCTCCGAAGGTGTTTGTTGGGTTGGCATAGATCGAGATTAGGATTTGTCACAACGTGTTTCGGAGAGGTGTCTCTGGGCCCTCTCGGTAATGCTCATCACTATAAGCCTTGCAAGCATTGTAACTAATGAGTTAGTTGCGGGATGAAGTATTACAGAACGAGTAAAGAGACTTTCCAGTAACGACATTGAACTAGGTAAGATGATACCGATGATCGAATCTCGGGCAAGTAACATACCGATGACAAAGGGAACAACGTATGTTGTTATGTGGTTTGACCGATAAAGATCTTAGTAGAATATGTAGGAGCCAATATGAGCATCCAGGTTCCACTATTGGTTATTGACCGGAGATGTGTCTCGGTCATGTCTACATAGTTCTCGAACCCATAGGGTCCACACGCTTAACGTTCGATGATGGTATGTATTATGAGTTATGTGTTTTTGATGATCGAAGTTTGTTCGGAGTCCTGGATGAGATCACAGACGTGACGAGGAGTCTCGAAATGGTCGAGACATAAAGATTGATATATTGGACGGCAATATTCGGACACCGGAAGTGTTCCAGAGAGTTTCGGGTAAAACCGGAGTGCCGGAAGAGTTACCGGAACCCCTCGGGGAACTAATGGGCCACATTGGGCCTTGGTGGAGAGAGAGGGGGGGCGGCCAGGGCAGGCCACGCGCCCCCTCCCCCTTGGGTCCGAATTGGACTAGGGAAGTGGGGGGGCGCCCCCCTTTCCTACTCCCTCTCCCTCTCCTTTCTTTCCCCTCTCTTCCTCTTGGTGGAATCCTACCAGGACTAGTAGTCCTAGTAGGACTCCCCTCTTGGGGCGCGCCCTAGGGGCCGGCCAGCCTCCCCCTTACTCCTTTATATATGGGGGCAGGGGGCACCCTAGAACAGACAAGTTTCTCTTAACCGTGTGCGGTGCCCCTCCTTCACAGTTACACACCTGAATCATATCATCGTAGTGCTTAGGCAAAGCCCTACGCCGGTAAAATCATCATCACCATTGCCATGTCGTCATGCTGACGGAACTCACCCTCGTCCTCAACTGGATCAAAGAGCACGAGGAACATCATCAAGCTGAATGTGTGCTGAACGCGGAGGTGTCGTACGTTCGATACTTGATCAGTTGGATCGTGAAGAAGTTCGACTACATCAACCGTGTTATTGAAACACTTCCGCTTTCGGTCTACGAGGGTACGTGGACACACTCTCCTCTCTTGTTGCTATGCATCACCTAGATAGATCTTGCGTGATCGTAGGATTTTTTTTTGAAATTACCGCGTTCCCCAACACCTCCACGTAGAGGTCCATCATCTCCTTGTCAATCTCCTCTTGATGCGATTGATCTCCTCCTGCGCCAGCTGGCCCTTCTTCTTCGCTGGAACCTCCTCCTCATCGCCTTTGGCAGCCGCCGCTGCCTGCGCCACCGCCTTACTCCTGGTGATGCGGACAGACTCCTTCCGCTTGGTGGTGCACGACCTCGGTGCGCTCTCCCCCCCTGGAGCATGGTAGCGCTGCGTCAGCACATACTCCTCGCCACCGGACACTGCTACCTTCGCTGCCCTCTTGGATCCGCTCCTGGTGGTGCACACCTTGGACGAATTCGAACCCCCCTCACCTGCCATCGCTCTCTTTCTTGCGCCTAAACTCACCATGTCGCGGGATCTGGGGGGGGGAGATTGGAGGACCCTAGGATTGGGGGTGGAGAAGCTCGTGTTGTTTGGGGATTATAAAGGCCACCATTGGGCTGAGTGGGAGTCGATGTGCTGGCGAATCACGACCCTCTGGGCTTCCATAATTGGGCCACAATCCCGCGCAGCCTAGCATATGCACCATATCTAAAAGTAAAACATATTTCTCAAAAAAATATCTAAAAGTAAAACATTTCCCTAAAAAAACTAAAAGAAAACATCATGTCGGGTAAGATACGGAATTTCCTAATTGACGCTCAATGCGCCAAATTGCCGAACGCATATGGACTAGCGAGCGAGCAACCTAGTGGGCCGGCCCATTAGTAAGCCTAAGATTTTCTATACTATCTCTACCAGTTTTGAGAAGGTTTCCGAACCGTTTTTTCTTCAGCTTTTGTTTATTTTTACTTGTTTTTCTGTTTTATTGATTTTTTCGTCTCTATCATTTTTCTGTGTCTTTTTTACTTTATTTCTTCTCGTTTTCATGTATTGATTTTTCAGGATTTCAATATTTGTTCGAAATTTAAAAAAATCATCTTTTAAAAAAAATCACATTTTTAGAAAAATATTTGGAATTTCAAATTTTCTTTAGATTTTTAGAAAATGTTCAGAAATTGAAAATCTGTTCACCTGTCAAAATTTGTTTTCTATTATTTTTTCAAAAATAGATCATATTTCAAAAGTTGTTTGTGCTTTTTGAAAATGTTCGCAATTTGAAAAAATGTTTGGTTCTTCCTAAAAATATTCCTGAGTTCAATTTTTGTTCAAGGTTTCAAAACTTGTTCCTGTTTTAAAACATTGTTCATAGATCCAAAAATGTTCACTTTTAAAAACAAATTCAGGGTTTCAAAAATTGTTCATGTTTTAAGAAACATTTCAAAAAATGATCACATTTATCAAATTGTTCACCGACTCAGAAATGTTTGTGTTTTTAAAAATGTTCACATTTTCATCAAATTTTCAAAAAAATTAAATTTGTTTGCAAATTTGAAATGTTTGTGTTTAAAAAAACACTTTTTAAAAGCAATCACATTGAATTTATCGAAAAAAGTTAAAACCTATCACAGCTTATAGTTCTTATAAACCGCGTTGCTTATGTGTACATGGATGGTTTTCTAGTACAGTGGTGAGCTACTACAGTTGACAACCGGAGGTCCGTGGTTCTATTAATCACCTCCGTAGTTTTATTCTCCATGTTTTTTTCACTCTCTACGTTTTTCTAAAAGACAAACATTTTTCAAATTTGCAAACAAAATTCTAAAAAAATTGAAAACTTGATGAAAATGTGAACACTGATAGTATAGTTACACGTGTGAGCTTGTTTCGCACACAACTTTGCAAACAATGAAGACCACTACAGCATATTGATGTCATTGTAAGACCCCGGCATGCAAAAAAAAAGAGTGTCAAATCCAGTTGTATTGTGATGCAACTACTTTAAGAATGATTGTGGGCTTTTTACAATGACTCTGATATTGCCCTTATTGAGCATATGTGCAGTACTTTCATTCTCCAGTGCATGCAATCCAAAGATCCAAGCATACTAAAAAGCTCTTGCTTCTTCAAGTGCTATGAGCTTTGTTGTGTCTGTGTCATTTGGTTCTCTCAAGTACTCTGGTGTAAACACCTTGATCACTGCAGTAGCAAATCTAACCATGGCCTCCAGACATGTTCTCTCAGACATCTGGAGGTAATCGACCGTAAATCTGGGGTCGTGCCATAGCCAAGTACCCTCATAGCACTTCTGGTGACCAGAGAACCTGTTGCTTTCAACGACATGCTTTCTTCAGCTCGAATCAATCATCATAGGCCCAAACACCTGGTAGATGTGTTCGAACACATGTCGTTGCATTTGAAATCTACGATGGAAATAGGGTTTGAATAACGCATCGGGGGCAAAGTAGTAGTCGTACAACATCATATGCCCTAGTGCCCTCTGTCGATTCAACACTCTATGTCCCTTTGTTGAACCATTGGTGTTGAGAACATGCCGCCTATGCATGCTCTACATCTTCAAGAACCACCCTCCGGGGTGTCAAAGTCCGACGTGGCGGACGTCTCGACTCTACCAAACCTTCCTCTAATTTGGTGTCGGTTTGCAGGATTTCAGTCGTTCAGACCAGTCTAAATAATTTTGGTGATATGACTAAAAATGCTTAGACGACGTTTATGACTTGATTAATATTTTCATGAGGTGCACCAAGACTTCCCCGCTATGAAAATTATTCTTTGGTTCCGTCGGCCCCTTAACACCCTACATGATCCAGCTGTACCCGTCACCACGGCATAATTTTACAGGCTGAGACACATTTTTAGAAATGACCAAGATTAGTTTGTTTGACATAATGTGAACGTTTTATGACAATCCTTTTACCTAGCATTTTCTTACGGACAACGATAGGCGCCGGCGCACTGGCCCAATTTTCGGCCGGACGCGCCCTACCCGTTAGATTCGCCCAACCCAAACCGTACGATTCTCTTCTTCCCCCGCGACCAACATCTGGCGTTTGCCCCAAAAAACACCAGAGACCAGCAACGCTCTTTCGCTCGCGAGCGTCGCCGCCGCCCACCCTGCTTGGACCATCTGTGACGCTGCTCATCTCCTCGCCGTCGTCGGTGCTCATCCCACCTCGCCGCATGGCCGCCGGGGTTGCAACATGGACGCCAGTGGGTCCCAGCGCATGGTCGCCATGGATGCAGCTCCAGAACAGGCGGGTTCCAGCGCATGGTCACCATGGTTGCGGCATCCCCGGCGTCCTCGCCTCTGGCTCGCCGCCGTTGCCATCTTGCACCGCCATGCCCTGCAAAAAGATCTAAAAAGCAACAAAAGACCTCCCAGTACTCACTTGAAGCAAAACAAATTTGCTGTTCCAGCAAAACTTAATGATAGTTCCAGCCAAATGTCGTCATCGCTTGTCGCTACCGAAAAAACCCGATGCAACTCTCCATCGTGCTTGTCCCATCGCCGGTTGTAGCAAAACAAATTGCCGGTGGCAGCTACCCGCCCGCTTTGCCGGTTCCAGCAAAACACAAATTTAGCCTCTCGCATGTATCAAAAAAAAAAAAAATACCGATTCCAGCAAACTGAGACATGGCTCCAGCAAAACACAAAAGTGCAGCCTCTCACAAGTATCAAAAAGAAATATCAGTTCCAGCAAAACTGAAACATGGTTCCAGCAAAAAACAAAAATGCAGACTCACGTATGCATCAGAAGAAAATGCCGGTTCCAGCAAATTTGGGGCATGGTTCCAGCAAATTGGGGCATTGTTCCAGTAAAACAACAATGATGCATCATCTCACATGCATAAAAAATGTCTGATGCAGCAAAACTGGGATATGGTTCCAGCTCCGCCGCTTGCTGGTTGCAACTCCGCACTAGCAGGGGCCAGCTTTGATGCTCGCCGGTTTTGCGCATGGGAGGTTCACCATCACCGACGTGGTACACCCCCTCGCAGCACCGCCTGCACGCGGCCGCGCCTGCAGCTCACCTCCTGCATCGTCTCCTCCTTCCTCAGTCGATCTACTCGAGCGCGGAACACCTCTCCCTAGTTCGTTTCTCATGTGCGTGGAACCATGGCGCGTGGCCGCCCTCCCCGACGATTTGCCTGAGCTTGGTCTGGAGGAGTAGGTGGCAGCCATGGCTTTCTCGCTAATCTGGAGCAGAGGAGGGGGGGCTCGCTCTGCAAGAAGAACGGAAGGACGGGAAGAGAGCGGAGGGGATAAGGTTGCTCACGAGCGGCGCATGGTCCCACCCACAATCACGCGTGTCCGTTGGCTGGCTAGGTGATGTGGCGCAAATCGATCAGACGCTGTTGCCCGCGACCGGCCGAGCATTCGGCCGGTGTGCCGATTGTAAACACTTACCTTTTCTTACATAGCGAATCACGTAACAATTTTTTTGCAACGAGCCAGCGAGCGGGGAGTTCCCGAGATTCCGCGCAAATCCTCTCCTCATTTCTCAGAGACCCCTCCCACACACAAAAACGAAGCACACGCAGCCTCCTCCACAGCCAATCCGACGCTAGGGTTCTGCCGCCACGTCCCGCCGGCGCCGCGGTCGCCAGAGATGGACGCCGCGGAGATCGCGGAGAAGGTCCGCGCGCTCGAGGCCGCGCTCGCCGCCAAGGCCTCCCGCATCTCTGACCTGGAGACTAGGGTCTCCCTCCTCGAAGCCGAGAACACGCGCTTCAGGAAGGCCGTGCCCAATGTACAGTCAATGGATCATTCAGGCAACCAGGGCCCAACCTTCGGCCGATTGGACGAGGGTTTCGGCGGAAACAAGCAAAACTCAGTGGGGGGCCATCTGGTGAATGGTTCTGCAGAGGTCAGTGACGGCGGGCCAGAGAGGATGGCTGTTGGGGTCGCCATTAGGAGTAGCGCGGAGGAGAGCCTTCTTGCTGTCCCGGCTCCTTGGAAGCGCACAGTGCCGCCAGTGATTGGCGAGAGCGGCGGCGAAGACGAGATTGAGGATGCTGATGTGGGTCTTGAGGATGATGATGTTTCGATTATGCCACGAGGCAACAAGCGTAAAGCGATGATTACCAGCGATAGCGACGACGAGGACTGGAATGACAAGGATGGTAAAGTGCAGGAGAAGTTAGGTGTTACACCCGGTGGAAAGCGTTTGTTACGTGGACTCAGTGATGATGAAGATGATGCTGAGGATGTTCGTGTGGTTAGGCCAGAGCATGTGCCATGTGTAGCTGAGACAGGGATTGAAGATGAGGACAAGGACGAGGATGATGGAACCTACATTCGTGAAGTGCTTCCGAAGATGAAGGACAAGAGGGGGAGTAGAGATTATGGTGAATTGGGTGAAGAGTATGTGGAGAGTGAGGATGATTCAGCAGAAGCCAGCAGTATGGAAGGATTTATAGATGATGAGGACTGTTCAGAAAATTATAATGAAGAGCCTGTTGAGCCAGAAGAGTCTGACGGTTATGTGAACTATAAAGATGTTATGGATGCGCTACGTCGCAAAAGGAATGCTAATGGTAAGGGCTGGGACTATGAGGCAGAGATGCTCTCAGCATTTGAGGAACAAGCTGAACTTTGCTTGAAAGCTGTATGCGCCCTCTACCGAAAGCAAACTGAGGAAGAACAGTCAGTTAAAGCCAGTATGGTGCATAATGGACAAGGATTTAACCAGATGGATGCTGTTAGGTATTCCCTCAGTATAATTAATTTATGTATATGCATTGCTAGTATAAACTGTAACTGATAGCTCTGTAATTATTTTACACAATTATGCATGCTGCATTTGTGATTTAGCTTTACCTCAACATAATTTGTGCCGCTAATTGCCTGCAAAATGTAGACTTAAGAAGGAGACTTGCCTTGTTTGTCATGATAACTTATTAACTTTCATCTACACCTTATCAATTCCAAAAGTACAGTTTTAGGTAAGAAGAGATTCCCTGAGTGTATTAACAGACATCCCTCATGACGGTTGATGTGTTGACCATACCTTATACTGATTTTGATGTTCAGTTCTATTTGGAAAGTACCTCAGCTTTCCATGTACATTGTAGGGCCTTGTCAGACTACATTGGTGTCAAAATTGAGCTACCTTGATTACTGTTAAGGATCCTCATAATCACGTGTACAGGGCGCCCTGACTAGCGCTCATTGGTGGTGTATTTGTTCGGGTTCTCAAGTTTAATTTTTGGTCATTTGGTGTAATGGATTAATAAATACCTAACATAATTATATTTGTGACCATTGAATAATAATACACATCAAGCATATGTAGTATTTACTTCTGTCTTCATTTTACAATGTATGTATCGCTCCAATCATAAGAGAAGATCAAGTGCTAGAATTCAATAAGAGTTTCTGTTTGTCTCATGATGCAAATTGTTTTCTTTGTTTAGGGGATCTCACATAGCAGAGTTTCTTCTGGATGGTGATGCTCTTGGATCGCCTAAGAAAACTGTCGACGATTTGGAAAAATACGACAAATATGCTCTCAAGTTCTGTCAGAGAATCGCTAGGCGTTACTCTAAACAGCTGTTTGCGATATATCAGAACAAGGAGGACCCCTACTTTCCCTGACTGGTAATGCTAACTCCAGATGCTGACCTTTGTGTGGCCCTTGTAATATTTTGCATACTCAAGCCTGTCCCAGTCATTTTTGTGTATATACACGTTCAGTTGTCGTTTCTTCTGATGCAGTTAGGGCATGCTAAAGTTAGTTTTGGGGGATGGTAACCATCCTATGTAAATCACTAGGATGCATGTTTTTAAGAAAAGTGGTTGTCTGATCTCTGATGCGGTTTCCGCTGTGGTACCGGTGCCTCTTTTGGAGATGATGCTCAACTGCCGATTCACACACAAAGCTGCATATTTATTTAGTAAAGGTAGTATACTTTTTAGTGCAAAACAGGAAAGCGAAAGCAACAGCAACAACAATGACCCGAACTGAACTCGCAGGAGCATGCATGGGTTAGTTTGCTAAATCCATGTTCACGTTGATTAGCCTCGGTGATGGTCCAACGGCAAGATTTTTGGCATGCTCCATGGCTTGAGGCGAAAACCGGAAGACATTGTCCCTTCTAGTTTTGAAATCTCCAAAGCCTCCAATGGTAATGCGAAGAAGGCCTTCGTGGGTGATGCCTGGATTACGCAACATCAACACCTCAGGAGGTATTAATATGGATCATGTGTAAGAGTTCTCTCCCTTTGGAATATGCTTTAGCATGTGAACCTATACGAAGGGATGGCCGATACTATCACTTGGAAGTTCCAGCAACCACTTGGCATCCTCAGCTTACTATACATAGTTTGAAGGCATCACTTCCATGGTCATGAGACATATCATTTGGAATAACTTAGGAATGCAATTTCTCTGCGTGGTTAAACTATCTCTACTATTAAAGGAGAATCGAACGTCGTGATGGTTTGACCTCCTCCCCACGCTATCGATACCTCATCCCACCCACGCAGGCATCCACGTCCGCTCGTGCCCTTCCTCCGCGCGATTGAAAAAAAATCAGGAAACAACTGCGACCCACGCACACAACGACCCACGTCCATGCCCTCTGTGTCCTCCGCCCCTCTCGCTCCTGACTCCCCCTCTCTATTTGGATCTCACAGAGAAATCGTTGCCGCCGCCGGCCGCGCCCACCGCCAACACACGGATTTGCCACGATGGCCTACCCTTCTTCATCACCGTTTGATGCTCATCTCGGTCGCCGTCGTGCAGCTCCTGTACGCCGCCCTTGTACAACTTGCTCGTTGCCGCTTCAATGGAATACTCCCACGACGATGCAGGGGAAGCTGGCGGGTGGCGGGAGCCTGCGGTTGCCCAGATCACGCAGCCGACGACTGGGTGGTATACGAGCACAACCTTGTGGGGCAGGTGTAGCCGTGGAGGAGGGTAGACGGATGAGAAGGAGGCTGCTCGCTGAGAGTGTGTCAGCCAAGGAAGAAGCCGGCCAGCTCTCCACAGGGTATGTACGTCGTCCCCGCCATACTGCCATGCCCCTGCATCCTGGGTTGACACCATTCACCGAGACGATGCGAGGCGGTTCTCCATCTATGGGTTGCTCCGAGCGGTGAGGTAATGTCGCCTCTTATCCATGACGACAGTGGCAGAGGAGGAGGAAGAAAGCAGCATAGGAAAGGCCATCTAGGAAATGTTAGTGTCGCCGTCATCTCTTGCAGGCCCTCACTGCTTCCTCAATCTTCACCAGTCACCTTGGAGGACACGGACGTGGCTCTCGTTGGTGGGGGAAACAGAGAGGCGGCGGCCGAGCAGGCAGCGGGTGGTACCCACAGGAGAAGCAGCGGGATTTTTCACAACCACACTAGCAGCAGCGCTAGCTCCTTGGGGGTGAATGCAGCGGCATCGGATGTTACCAAGCTCCAGGACATGTGCCAAGGAGAAGATCTTCTTCGTAAGCATTCTTCCTCTCATGATCTCTCAAATTTTGGTTATTCCTCCTGTCACTTCATTTGGTCTTGTGAAGATTCCGTTCATAACCGCTGCTATGCTCTGTTAGTCTGTTGGTCTGTGTGTTAGTCTCATGGAGTAGCGATGGAGACTCAGTGACTGTAGTGCACCTATTTTGTGTTGCATAGGCTTCGCATTTTCTGCTCACATTGAGCATTGCTTTCAGTTGTTGCAACATCAGATGCTCATACATGCTTATGCTTCTTTGTATCTCCTTGTCGTATGTATATACATGATGCAGTCTTAGTGCATCAATTTCCCACAACGTAATATTAGCTGATCTTTGCTTTTGTTATCACAAGAAGTCTTAGATTCGGGTGTACACTGACAACAAGATAGCTACTCATGTTTTAATCAGAGATTGTTCTTGCATAGCCGGTTCAGCCAAAAAAATTGTCCAAAGTTACTTTCATGTTTTTTGCACCCAGTTCATTTTAATATAAAAGCTTTCTTTTCGAGAACCTCTTATAAATGCCTCTCCTGATATATAATCAGTGGGTTCGATGACAGTAGGTTGATTTAAACCATGGTACTATACACTGAGAATTATTGCATCTATAAATTTTCCCAGTGAATTGAGAAAGAAATCCGTATATAGATATAAACAGTTAAAAGGCCTTATAGACAACTGCTCCTCTTTTTATTTAATTTTTCAAGTTTCTGGACAGAATATTCTGAAATATGTTCGTGGTACCTGATATATCTATGAATTTATGAAGAGATAGGTACATGTATGAAGAGATTCGTTGTACTAACTGAAGAAGTTCTGAGCTATCATCTAACTTAACTATTGCAGATTTATTTATATAGTCCATGTTTTACTTTTTCCTTATCAACGAATGGAGTGGATTATGAGGTCTCCTATTTCAATTAGTTTCTTGGTTGGTTTGCTTAAAGTAATTCGTTTTATTGTTCTAGCACGGTCAGTTTCTAGCATCAGCGGCCCTGTAGAGATCACCCAGGACTTTTGAACCCGCAAGCACTGCACTTGCCTCAGCCTCCATAGCGTCACAGAAACTTGGGATCTGGTGGACAAAATGACCGTTCCTTCACCGTCCCAACCATGGCCCCAACATTATCCTGACCAGTAGCCTGTATGAAGCCTCCATCCAGACTGAGTTTTTTTAGCAAGCCCCTTTGCGGTTTCTGCCATGAGCACTTCTGTCTTGCTGGTGGTGTTAGGTGCCGGCTTGGCTCCTGGAACAAGGCTTGTTTGCCTTTGTCACTAGAGTCCGAGATCACAAGCTGCTCTTGGTGACAGCCCAGTAGCTCAGAAGAAAGGCTACTAGAGCCAAAATTGGCACTGTACAAATTATATTTTGTATGATTTTCAATGTCCTTTGGGGTGAAAGGCAGTAACTGCACAATGATGTTCAAATCATATTTCATTTGTTTGTTTATTTAATCAGTTTCACTTTTATTTGATTCTTGGTTCAGTTTTGAGTCAGCCTTCTAGATCAGAGTAATTGAAATTGAGGTATAATATTTGGTCAATGATTGTAGTGTGAAGAAAGTTTGGCTTATGCTATTTCAATCTTCACCTGCGTGTATGAATCAGGAACAAATATAGTTCAAGTATTCTGAAGTGAGATGCGTTATTGTTGTTTCCTTCCTTTTTCATTTGTCTGCCACATAATTTTGTTTCAGGATCGTATGGTGAAATGCTAAGAGTCAGTTTCATTTGTAGGTATCAATACCAATAGTGTCAAGTGCAGACATATCGACGATTTTGTCTCTATAATAGCCTTTCAGAAGGGACTGCAATAAAAGATATTGTGGCAAACATTACGTGGTGTGTAGATATGGAGTCAGCTATGCATTGCTACTGCACTACTATGACTGCACCAACCGAAATACCAAGGTACGGTTTCTCCAGAATTCTACTAACGCCGGGAAACTCAGGTTTTGCAATTGACTCTGCTCATCCAAGAGGCGGGCAACGAGATCAGATATTCGATAGCCAGAGGAGAGGACCATCACTCAACTGCCAAGCAAATATGAGCATGCGCATCACAAGTTTACGAGCTCTACATTTTACCATTTAGCTAGCTACCTACCTTTATAACATGTACTATAGCCACAACATGCAACGAAATGACTTCCTGAAGAACATGGAAAGGAAAGTATACTGTATTAGATATCTTTTGAATTATATGCAAGATTCACATGTTATTACATGTATAACGCCTACATCTCTTTAGTCAAAACATATGTGTGTGATGCGTAAGCAATTGTTGTTCCTACAATATTTGTCAATTTTACATTACCGTGAACATGTCCCAAATAATTTGATTAGCCAACAGTGGTGTAAGACAAATAATTTTAGTATTACTAAATGAAGTACCATCCCTACATCAAGACTGGATACAACGCCCACATGAGGAATCTTCAACGAATGCAGCCAAGTTTAAGTATTTTGCACTATCACACTGTAGCTAGCCTTTTTTTGGATGTGCTATTCTGTCCAACAAGGGAAACAAAATGCTAGAGCGAAAGTAAATCTTCAGAATTGAAATCACATATTGTCATGCTCAATGCATATTTCTAACGTAGAATAATTGTTTTGTGTTCATATTTTTTTATTCCGTGGCAACGCACGGGCATTCGGCTAGTCAAAATAGAGTGTGGATGGTGATCGCCTACAAAGAAGAGGTTGGCCAGATTGTGGTCTTTGCAAGTTGTGCGGGTGGGAACCGGAGATCACCTCCCACATTTGCCGATTTTTCATTCATGGTTGGTCCATGGTTCGAGATTGGGTTGGCGTAATTAATTCTATGGCTGGCGGATTCATTTTATGTTAAGGGTGTGGCCTTCATTTATTCATCTTCATGTCGGCTGGAGTAGGGCCATGTCTAGCTAGTTATTCTTGTTTCTCGGGAGATATAGAATGAAAGAAGTGCAAGGATTTTTCGGAATCACTCTTTAATGCCTCAAATCGTCATTGCCAAAATTTAAAAAGGGTGGCCAAAAATTGGTGTGGGCCGGTGCTAAGCATTTGAGATATATGTAATGCCGCGAGAGTATGGTTTTTGTTGCCTATGGGTGCATATTCATATTGATGCTATTTTGAATTTTGATACATGAGAATAATTACATTCATATTGATTCACTAGATAAAAATTCATATAGGAAAAGTAAGATATGAGTGTAAATTTTATATCATATTTTCTTTTGCGAAAAAATCTTGTGTATTACTCAAACGGTGTGGCTAGGTGTCAGTCGACCAAGTCTCAGTCAAGTGATATAATATATAAGAAGATGAAGGAAAAAAAAATCGTACGAATCTCCACGCAAGATCAAAGACATATAGCATCGACTGAGACATAACGAAGTCTCAGTCGACTGATACTTAGCAAAACTGTTACTCAAAACTTAGGGATTACAATCAAGTTCACATTACTCCTTTAAAAGGATGCTGAAGTATGCGCCTCATGAGGCATCCTCGCTCGTGCTTGCCCTTCACGTCGTCTGACCGGCGTGCGCCTTAGGTCGTTGCCTGCATGGCGGATTTACCCCTGTCTGGTCGTGCCGGGGTGTTCTTCACGCCGACGATCTCAAGGGTCCATGATGTGCGGGCCGTGGGTGCGCTCGGGGCCACATTTTTTTGTAGTGTTTTTTCGTTGAACATGCATGTGCGCTTCGTGAATTGGTCAGAGTGACTGTCGCCGTGGCTTATTCGGTTTGTTGGCCTTCGCTGGGTCAGTTTTGATTTCAAATTTTCCATACACATACTATATTTTTCATATACATCAGAAATATAATTTATATACACATTATATATTTTCCTAATACATGAATAACAATTTTGAGAACTTGTATTTTCTATGTATACTTTTTTCGTACATATTGTTCATTTTTGGTATACATCATTAATATTTTCAAATTTCAGATTTAACATGTTTTAAATACATGATCAACAATTTTCAAAGCATATTTTTTATGTCTATTGTTTCCAAACACATTGTACATTTTTAGCATACAACAGGACCCTTTTTCTATATACATGTTTGACATTTTTTAAATACATTACTTACATTTTTTCACATATATGTTTTGATGTCCTTTTTCATACACATTATATATTTTTTACAATAAAAACATTTTTTATACATATTTAACATTTTTAAATGTGTGATTAACATTTTTCATTTTTTTTGCATAAAGTGACTTTTACAATAGATATATTTAGGCAAACCAACCTGTGGTTGGATGGTCAGGAGATAGTTGATATCCCCAGCTCACCAAGGTTTAAATTCTAGACTTGACCCCGGTGCTCGTATTTTCTGGATTTATTTTAGCCCTTCTGGCGATGTGCATTCGGTGGGAGGAGGCATTTTCGTCGACTAAGAAAAGCGTCTGTGTCGACTTCATCAATCTCAAGATGATGTGATGGCTCGGTTTCTCAGAGGTGCTCATAGGGGCAGGGTATGTGTTTTTTGCGTTCATTGGAGTGAGTGTATGTGTGTGTGTCCACGAGCGTATGCATGTATGCATGAGCACCTGTGTCTGTAGTGTGTTAGATATATTTAGTATATTTTAAAATATAAGCAAAAGTAATAAAAAATTGCAAAAATGTGAAAAAGACGGAAGAAAAGAAAGCGCTGAACGACTGTGGTCTGCGCTGGGCTGGCCCATTTCTGGCGGCTGCTACACGTGAGGCTGCGCTACATCTTGCTATAAGCGAGACATAGTCGCACCCTCCGGGACACGTGAGGGCTGCAGCCAGTTCAGTAGAAGCCCACTTGCTAACCCTAATTGTCAGTTCATTTTTTTTTTCTAACAGAACAGGGCACAAGGTTGTATCGAGCGACCGCACGAGCGCGCTGCCGCCGCCGCCGCCGCCTGTAGTCGTCGCCTCGGCCGCCCATCGCCAGCAAGGTAACTTCTTAATCCCTGCTCTCCTCCGGTCATACCGCGCTGTTGCCTCCTGCATGTCGTGCTCCTCCGGTGCGCTCGCCGCTGGGGCGCTTGCTTGCTGCTGCGTGTGCTTGCTGACTGCGTGCGTGTGACTGTGAGCTGGTTGCGGCTTGCTGCTTGCTGCTGGGAGCTGGTGCTGGCTAAACATGTAAGGACCGCTACACAACATGTAGGGACATCAAAGGTGCAATCACACTAGTAGATCCTAGCGGTCGTGTTAAGCCTGCAGACTTTGGAATGGCTAAACATGTAAGGACTTGAAAAGAGGCTCCCAGCATCTGGTTGCAGACATTTTATTAATTATTTTATATATACTCGCCGTATTGCTGTTTTAAGAAATTGTCGTATCTCGTATCGCGGTGTCCCCACCCCTTTATTGATGCTTCATAGGTTTCCCTGTTCCCGCAGAACCGCACAGCCATGGCCACCGCCGTCGCCACAGCCACCTCACCGCTGCACGACCAGCGAACCTTCACTTTGCAGCAGGGTGAGTTGGATGGGCGCTTTGCGGATGTCGAAGAGAAACCAGCAGCAGCATCCGAGGAGTCCGCAGAGGCGGAGGAGGACGACGAAGACGATGAGGGTGAGGAGTATTGGTCCTACCATGACGTGGGCGAAGCCCTAGACTGGCTTGATGCCGCGGAGGGCCCAGATGGCTCGACACGTCTTTCCTCAACATTCTCGGCTGCCGGAAGCGCGGCTGCGGCGCGGAGGCCTAACGCACACGGCGGCATGCTCGCGCGCACACTCCAGCCACTCTCCAACCGCACACAGAAGCTTGCCTCGCATGTCCGCGCCGCTCCGTTGGAGGTATGCAGTTTCAACTCCTCACCTTGGATCAGTATACTGATCAGCTTGTGCTGTAACATTTATTGGACGTATGCTATCAAGGATTAGGGTTCAATGGTTCACTATCTTTTGGTTAAAGTTGGTTACCTAAAATTACTAAAGAGAACAGTTGCACTTTATATTGGAGCTAGGCCTAGTAGTATCAGCTAGGGAAATTCTAAGTTTCCAACATCGCTCTGCAAACCACTAACTGAAATAATTCGGCTCAAGTTTTGATGTCTGTTGCTGTATTGATTTTTATGTAACACCGGTACCTTAACATAAGGATATTGTTATCTGAACAAAACACGGTCATGCTTTATTCATCTGGGTGTTATAGCTTTTTTGCTGATTATTTCATGTCGTGAGTTTTGAACAACTCAGGAGTGGGAAGGTAGAATGAACGTGGGGATGTCAAATTCTGTGACGACTGCAATCAGGGACAGCATAAGAGATACTGCAATTGGGAAAACAAGGAACACTGGGAAGGCAGATCGTGCTACAGTTGAACAGGTTTGTACATTTTTTGCTGTTTGGTGATGCTTATTTCATTCTCTGCTTGGAAGTTGAATCTGTTCACTTTCATATTCCTTCAGCAAATTAAGAATCAATCCTTTAGCCTTTCACCCTAATTTGCTTTCTGTCAAGTGGCTGTCTGTTTGAAAAGTTTCCCCCCTCATCAAGTATGCAGTAAATCAAAGTTTATTTACTTATAAAATGTTTGGTTTGATGTACATGAATAAGAATTCTTATTCAAGACTTGAGATCCGCTTCATTTTCTATTGCCTGTTGTGTAAGTTCGTGAAGCAGAAATTTGTTAGTTTGAAGTTCAAGCATAGCTCTTTTAGTGCCTACTAAATTTCTGTTTATGAGTTCTGCTGACTAATTAGGTACCGTTGCTTCAATGCTGATAAGCGAGGGGTGATCTGATCTATTTATTTTTCCTCTTATGCACTTTGTTTAATTAATATTTATTGTCATTGTGGGCCCTCAAAAGAATGCTCTCTATTGCACATGTGATTTGATTACTTGATCTGATGATCTGATGATCGCATGATATTTTCAGTTCTTATAGGCAGTGCACACTTGCTCATTCGTCTATCCAGATAAAATTATGAATTTTGATTAACTGGGAAAGACAAAAACGTGCTTGAGCTCTGTAGTCTATGTAATGAATGATGTTTTAGTGAAGTAATTTTTCTGAACATTTATTTTTTTCTTTATATGCAGGCTATTGACCCAAGGACCCGCATGGTTTTGTTCAAAATGTTAAACCGTGGTGTTTTTAATAACATAAATGGTTGCATTTCTACCGGAAAAGAGGTAATCTTCAATTTGCAGTGCACATCATAGCTACAAGGCATCTGCTACTTGCCAATTTCATTGCACCCGCGGATTTAAAAATAATATTATGAGAAAAGTATGTGGAGCATAGCTTACTTTAGCTGTTGACGGACGAACATAGAAAAGGCATCCTGTACTACAAGTTGCATTTTTTATTCATCGTTCTAGAAATCTATAATTAGAATAACATACTCAATATTAACTTTGGCATTTGATTTGTTTTCCTTTCCTTTGTAGGCAAATGTATATCATGCAACAAAGACAGATGGCAGTGAGTTAGCAATCAAAGTCTATAAAACTTCAGTGCTTGTTTTTAAGTAAGATATGGATTTTATACTTGCTTTGTCTTATAATAACTGGATACTCAATACACCAGAATGCTGTTTATGGGCATTTTGTTGTATCCTTTCAACACTTCTAAATTGTTTTGATTCAGAAAGGTTCCTGTCTGAACAAAGTACACACTTCCTTGTTGCAGGGATAGAGATCGATATGTTCAAGGAGATTATCGTTTTAGACATGGTTACTGCAAGCATAATCCTCGGAAAATGGTAAAGACTTGGGCTGAAAAGGAAATGCGAAATCTTTTACGGTATGAAATATTCTCATTAAGCATGCTTTATTCATGATTTTCATTAGATGTTTCTCAATGGGATTCTGTTGTTGAATTGGGTTTAATTTTTTGGGGAAAAAGAGGATGCATTTGGAGGCATAATCTGTTGCTATCCTATATCTGTTCTGTCTCTCTCTGAATTAAATTCCCACCCTATATAATTGTTATCTTCTTCTGCAATACTTTGCAAAATGCTTTCAGTTACTGAAATAGAAAGATTTGCACTTCTCTCCCTTGTTCAGAGTTAGAGCAGAAGGAATCCGATGCCCAAAGCCGTTGCTCTTGAGGCTTCATGTTTTGGTGATGGAATTTATAGGTAAAACTTGTGGTGACACTTGCTTATTCAATGCCTATCAACATTTTCCTATAGAAATGGTATCATATCATGATCTAATAATTGTTCAAAACATACACCTTGTAGCAGAACATCCCACAGAACAGTACTTTCGTATGTATTATCATTTCGTCTAATAAATTGAGTTGGCTCTCCTTCAGGAAAAGGAGGTTGGGCTGCTCCTCGACTTAAGGATGCTGCTTTGTCGGATGACAAATTGCGTGAAACTTATTTTGAGGTACATGATGTATGCAAAGATTAACTACCAGTTGAAATGTCAGCTGAATATGGTCCTTACCTGTTGAAGAATGAATAAGGAACCACATAGTACCCAAACATTAGATTTTGGGTACTCTTATAGTACCATTTTCCGATATACTTACTGCAGCTTATTTTCAGATTGTTACAATAATGCGGACACTTTACCAAAAGTGCAAGCTTGTCCATGGTGATTTGAGTGAATACAACATTCTTTATTTTGAGGTAGTTGAGCACTTTTGATTAAGCCTTCTTAACCTCTTTCATTTCCCTGTCAACCAGGTTCCTCATTCTTATTTGCTTGCTGTGCAGGGACACTTGTACATCATTGATGTTTCACAGTCTGTCGACCTTGACCATCCTTCAGCTTTGGATTTCCTGAAGGAAGATTGCTTGCATGTTAATGTGAGTAAAATTAAATTAAAATTTATCAGACATGGATAACTCGTGGTCGTGGTATTTAATACGTGTGCAATGCTGTTTTCAGGATTTCTTTGAAAAACGTGGTGTTGCTGTCATGACAGTAACAGAGCTATTTAATTTCGTTGTGGATCAAAATATCGCTGATGAAGATGTTGATGATTACTTGGAGAAGGCATGTCCTTATTTTACTTTCAGTAGTTACATGACTTTGTGATCATTGATTCGACAAAAGATCTGATGGGTTAACAATATTGTGGTTACAACAGGTTCAGCAAAAGATTTTGGAAAATGGAGATAGAGCTGCAGATGATGATGAAATTGCTCCGACAGTCTTGGTGCAGGTAGGACTACGATTATTGTCATTACTATGCATTTGTGCAGCTTTGCCAGAAATATCGTCTACAACTACGAAGCACCAATAATACGGCGATACGGGATACAGCAATTTCTAGAAACAGCAATACGGCGAGTATATATAAATAATTAATAAAATGATAATAAAGACAAAACATAATAGAATGAGTGAGGTGAGATAAAAATACTGCCCCATTGGTTATTGTTTGCCTCCATGCCTCTTTCAAGTCCTGAATGATCATCCATGTCCTCATGGTGTATGCAAAATAGAAAATACATCATATGATAGTATCAGACTTTGTCAATTTGAGATACACAAGCATGAAAAGTTGAAACAGTAAACAAGCTGGCTTGTAGCTTCCTTGTTCCAAACTTTCAAGTTCCAACAGCAACAAGTCTCAAATCTGAATTGTGAATTCTTAATGGCCATAGACAAACAATGCAAAAGTTCACCAAGATAACATGATAATATGAAGATACAAGGCTGAGGTGGCCATAGATCAAACACCCTGCAGATGCCATGTCGTATTTCCTCCATGACCTGATGACTCTGCTGCTAAGTGTTGTAGCATACTTCCATAAAGGATATTTCTGGTTGACAACACCATGCCCAGCCTCTTCACCTTGAACATCGATGTTGTTGCTCGCAGTACCACCAAGTGAGGATTGGCTTCCTGCCATGCCACTCCTCACAGATGCCATGTTGTATTTTCTTCCCTAAGCACTAGGCAGTAGCAGCAACATCAGCAAAGCAATTGCATGCAGCCAGGCAGTAACATCAACAAGCTGTAGGCAGTAGCAGCAAAGCAATAGCAAACACCAAGCAGCCAAGCAATAGCAAGCTGCAGCAAGCACCTAGCAACCAAGCAGTAGCAAACACCAAGCAGCAACATCAGCAAGCTTTAGGCAGTAGCAGCTAGCCAGCAATGCAGCAACATCAGCAAGCAACTACAATCTACAAGCAGCCAGCAAAGCATAGCCCGATTCGTAACAAGCAGTAACAACCACTAATGATTGAAGACAAACAGATGAATGGATAGATAAACTAGAGAGGAGCAGAATTCGCCAGAGCTATTTGCTGGCGACTGGACACGGCGACGGAACAGTGGTAAAGCTGCTGCCTTGTGACCATGAGGTCATGGGTTCAAGTCCTGGAAACAGCCTCTTACAGAAATGTAGGGAAAGGCTGCGTACTATAGACCCAAAGTGGTCGGACCCTTCCCTGGACCCTGCGCAAGCGGGAGCTACATGCACCAGGTTGCCTTTTTTTTTTTTTGGACACGGCGACGGAGAAACACTATTCAGTCGAGGCAGCGGCTTGGTGAGTCGACAGGGCAGTGAGTCGATTCCAGGTGGCAAGCGACTCCAGTCTGCAGTGGTGGCAAGGCGTCGTGCACGTCTCCCCTGCTGTGCGAACAGAGTGAAAGAGAGAGGGAGGGGGGCGGGGGAGGGGCAGTTGTTAGGGTTAGTACTGGGCTTCTACTGGGCTGCCCGTATCCCCGTGTATGGACAGTGAACAGCCCGTATCGGCGTGTTGCCCTTTTTTAAAGAAACCGAAAAATATGATACTCCAGCGATACGCGTATCGCGCCGTATCAGCCGTATCGGCGTATCGGCGCCGTTCCGGACGGGGATACACCTGTTCTGAACATATCGGTGCTTCAGAGGTACAACTGTGAGCATCTTCACTTCTTCAGTGAGTGAGAGACCCTAATGTCTGAGGCATATGTTTATTGATTGTATATTCTGTTACTTGTCAATCATCACTATTTTATAAGTACTATGTTTTGATTCAAGGTCCACAACTTGTTTGGGACTAAAGGCTTTGTTATTGTTGTTGTTGTTGTTGTTGTTGTTCAAGGTATTGCCATTACCTTTGTGGTAAATGTTTTATCTCATGTACATAATTTATCATATTGATTTCAGTTAGTCTTATCTCCCATATCTCTTGCACGAGTTTGTACCTTGTGCTGCGTGTTATTCAGTTCACTTGCTAATAATATTATCTGCTTTGCTCTTTTTGATAGACGTTGGATTATGTGAAGCAATGTGAGGCAGATATTGTCAGCATGTCAATGATGCAACGCCCATCTGTTGGTTATGAGCCAACAGCAGATAAGCTTTATGACCAGCCACTATTAGGATTTGTGCGGACTGAAAACAAGGAAGCACGACCGGCACAAAATACACCGGAAGAACCCTTGGACCTGCAAACTAAGTGCTGCTCCTTGGAGAACAAGGAGGAAGATGAATCGGGTGACAGTGAATCTTGCTCTAGTTCCAACGAAGACGGTCCGTGGCACGAGTCCACAAAGATGGGGCCCGAGGAAAGGAAGGCTGCTCGCAAGGAAAACAAGAAGAAAGTGAAGGAAGAGAAGAGGGAAACTCGCAAGACGAAGATCCCGAAGGCTGATAAAAAGAAGAGGAAGAAAATGGCGAAAGCTAAGTGCAAGCGGTAGTGGATCACCGGTGGCAATCCACATGGTTGACACCATCAATTTTGTTATACTAGTCTAGTTCCAGTCAGTCTTGTGAGCGATGTGTTGGATGTGCTTTCTTTTTGTTGTAGTCCTAAATGTATTGCTTAAAAGCAAATGCCGTAAAAGATCAACTCTTGCTGCAACATTATAAGATATGTGTATGCTTAATGCGGGAGCGACTAGTATAGAATCAGCACATCAGGTGCAAAAATAGAAAAATGATTCTGGACCGTTGGATTTGGGACGTATGGAACAGATCGGAGCGGAGGGGGTCTGTACTCATAAGTATATGATTTTGCGCAAAAATGTCCCTTCTCTCCCCACTAATCCGCTTCAGGTCCTTCGTCTTCAAACGACTGATCTCCGAATAACTCTCCTGCAGCCCTGTTCCCCTGTCGCTCGTCGACGGTGGCGGCTGCATAGATCTGGTGCTTACCTGGTGGACGACGACTACTCCCTGGGCAGTTGCTCCCTGCCTCCTCCCCCTCCCACTCCGGCTTCCAGGTCTCTTGGCTCCATCTACCGCGCATCCCGACGACGCGCTGCACATCCTCGTCAGGGACCGGCCGGGCTGCCGCCGCCGGTCTCCTCCACCCCGATGACCACGGGCTCCCCACCCGCTCAGCTGCCCATTTGTACCTTTCCGGAGCCAAGCTGGTAGTGGTCGAGTGGGCGGTGGTGCCTCCACGGTCGCCTCCTCCCCGCACTCCTAGATCCAGCAGTATCTCACCGTAGGCAACCTGGTGGTGCTCGATCTGCTCGCCTTCTTCGCCTGGCAGGCTCAGCATCAAGGTCAGCACCGTTTCTCCAACTCCCCTGCCCCTCTCCCTCCTACAGATTTCTCTCTAATGGCTTCCCCCCTCTCATGTGCTGCTTAGTACTTTATTTACCAGTGAACAACTTGTATGGCTTTGACTGGTTTCATTATTGTTTAAGCAAAGCATGTTGTTTGTTGTTGTATGATATCCAAAAACACATGGTCTGAACATTGCACATTGTCAACAAGTGTCATCATAGCTCATATTTGTACTGTGATATGTTCAAGAAGTAGCATATCTATCTGTTTCACATGACTGGCAACCACAACCCCTTTTAGAAGACTCAAAATCACATCAAGCTTAATTAGAATTCATCTCACATTCACATTTTCTATCTCTGGTTGGAACAGCGGACCTATACAACTCTCTCTTGTGTGCTTTAGAGACTGATTGGAACGTACTCCCTCCGTCCCATAATATAAGAACGTTTTTACACTACGCTAGTGTCAAAAACGCTCTTATAAATTATAGGACAGAGGGAGTAGTTTTTCTGCCCAGTACACTGGTAAGGTATACATCCGTAAAATAAAATAGGCGGCCTTTAATCACGTGATTGGTTAGTCGTTTCAGGTAGTAGTTTTTTACACCGGTTTTACTAAATACACCTATATTCCGCGGTTCTGAAAACACTGCTCTGGCCGTCGTTTCTTGCATGGCACCCATCTCTCTCTAACGATCGTCAGTACGAGCAGACGCGTCGCTGGATGAAGCCATGGGCAATGGGACGAGGCATCGGCGACACTGACTGCAGGATTGACACCGTCTCTGCAGGTCCCTGATGTGGGTGCACCGCATTGCTTGGCGGTGCATGGCTGGAGCTCCCGCCGACCATCAGGTTGAGGTGGGGAGGAGCAGGTGGCATGCAGACTGAATCAGGCGGAGAGCGCGGGCACTCGAAGACGCGACTCCTGAATGACGGCTTGACCACGGCGGTCGACAATCTGAAAATATCACCGGTAAGATACTGGTTGCTTCTATGGGATAATAAAATACACCGGTAAAGTATTTACAGGCCTATACAAGGCTCCAATCGGGGTCTTAAGGAGGTAAAGAATTCTACTTGCTGTTAAACCCTCGCTGATTCTCCATAGAAAAACTTGTAACGCTCTGAACTTGTGCGAAATTTTGATTGAAGCAAGATCTTTTTTAGAATCTCTAGTCTCTACATACAAGTGCAGAAAATGGTTCTCTTCCATGTATTTCACTCATGTTTTTTACTTTGGATCTGTGTGCGGACTTGCTTTTGTGCCGTCGTAATATATTTATTTGTTTGTTGCTGTTAGAGTTTCAATTTTCCTTTTTTTAGAACCAAAATTCATGCGCAGTAATAAGAAAGTACTGGGATTGCAATGTCATATCAGTGCTCCAGAAAAGTGTTCCTTTTAAGTTTTAACCATGCATTTTTTAAAGTAATACTTGGTGTCCAATGGAATCAATCAGAATAACAACTTCAGTGTAATGAAGGATAAAGCATTTTTACTTTCAGCTCCTCCCTGTGCTTGTGATGGATCGGTCCTTATCTGTTAATTTCTGCATAAAAAAATGAAGGACTGGATGCTAAGCTTAACATTATCATCTCTCTAGTTAGACAATCACGGTGGCAAAAATAATTTGGGGAATAAGAATATTTTTATGTGCTAGCAGCGAGCAGATATGTTCCTGCTAGTACAACGTATTGTTGATGCATATTCATTTGATTAGCTCATGAGCAAATACTTTATGTGCCCTTGCACGTCTTGTACTCAAACTGAATGATTTGTTTGGTGCCATCTTTTCCAGAACATGAAGACTGAAGAGCAAGAAGCACTATAACTGGAGGCAAAGGGATTTTTTTTTTCTTTCATGTGCTATCAAGATAACAAACCCGATGCAAGTTTTGGTAGCAATGTTTATTCAGCGGGCATCATTTCAGTTCTTCATTCTCGGGCTCGCTGTTCATGTACTACAAAATATCTCTTGTGTACCCGAATTAAGATAGATGACATACACTCAAATATTTCTTCCCAGGATGATCCACTTAGACATGTGTTCAGAAATTTGTGCTTGACATGTACTCTCATATTTGTGTTTGGGGTGGTCCAGCATGGGATGAACTAGGAACAGATTGGCTTAACCATATTAAGTTTTCTTGCATAATCGGTGATCTAGTACAAGCGACTACTGTACAATTTGGGCATCGACGATGTGAGGATTTGAAATTGGGATAAAATGATTGGATATGAGAAAGTTGGGGTTCTTACTGCAAAAGTCATGTTTTACATCTAGCTGGCAGTAGGGGGGTTTTCATGAAATGTACAATAAGTTGTATGAGATGCCTCCACTCCAATCTGTGCCCTCCATATTCAATCCAACAGCTCAGATTTCTTTTTTCTATTCTTCTACCATAAGCTCAGCTTTTATACTAGTTGCTCCCGCTTAATGCGCCTGAATGATATATCTTGATTCTTTTGTTCTGCCGGCGATTTCAAATGTAAACTATGGATGAGAACGTCAATTCTTCATGGATCTACAAAATTGGTTATAAGTTGTTCTCGAGCTCAACCTCAAATCGCATAGCAAATGCAGTACATATTGAATGTATGATGTGAAGATAAGAAAGGAGATGGATGCCTGTACGGTGTGATACAACTTCCATTATCTCCTTAGAGGCAGTGTGCCCTGCATTTGGACCTCTCAAATCGTCCGGGCTCACCGGCACCCCTCATATCCGGCCCAAATATGAGGCGGTCCGGGTGTGCCCGCCACGTCGACTTGGCCCAACCTGGCCCCACGCATGCCCCACAAATATCGCCGTCCGGAAAACCCTAGACCGTAGTCAATCCGAATTTCACTTCACTCCTGATGAGGACATGGCTATCACAGTTACACCCATATCCCTTGCTGTTTTACCTCTTGGAACAATTGCTAGAGCTCACATACGCCAATTCAACTATCAGGTACTTCCATTTCTTGGTAATGTTTCTAGTGTTCATGAGAATATGATGCTGCCTAATATAGATACATTTGTGTTGCTTGCAATTGAAGGGCCTAGCACGGATAAGAAGGATGAAAATTGGAGTATGGTCAAACATGGAGATGAAGGTGCGTGCGAAGAGAAAAAGAACAAAGGTTCAAGTGGAGATTTCCGAACTTTGAAGCCACCATGATGACATACAAGAAGATGGACGAAATATACAAGATGGCCTTTTCTAAATTTTGTCCATAACTTATTATTGGTGTTGCGCCAATACTACTACTTCATAGGCTGTTTTTAGAATCCATATTGTAGGGGAAACGAACTGGGAGGTATTTTAGTCCCACCTTGCCAAGGGTGGACGAAATCCCCTCACTTTTCCCCTATAAATATAGCCCTTAAGGCATCGTTTAGACTTAGGATTTGTTTAGTTAAAAGTTAGCCATTGCAATTTCGTGTACTTCGTTTGTGTCCAACGACCAGACCAAGACCGCTTATGGATCCCCACCTTTATCAATACTTCATATATACTCGCAATATTCAGATTGCTTTTATCATATTCTTGCTTGTTCTTCGATTGCTTGCAGGAATAGACCTTCGTGGTCAGGTTGATTGTGCTACGGCGTGGTCAATAACCTCTTGGAGTTGGTTTAGCGATTGCTAAGGCGCAACATCGTGCATGTTTGTAGTCGGATCGTCAAAGTCATCTTCACCAAATCGATAGTTATCATCTCATCGAAAGATCGGGACACCTCGCCTCTATCAACTCCCTTCTCCGTCCACTCCACTTCCGATCCCCTCCAAACGCATCCGATGGCCGGCGACCGAAGCAGCGCTGCCTCTGGTGGAGACTCCGGCTCCAACAACGATTGGTCTAACCTGCTGCGCGAAGCGGACCTCGACGATGTGGAGGAGGTCGCCCTCTGCATCGCATTGAGGCGTTCGGTCGTCGACCAAGGCGGATCCCGCAGCGACGGATCCACTTCGTCAGCGCCAAGCGCCCGTCGAAGCAACGTCGGTGACGTCGTCGACCCTTCCTGCCCGGCACGCAGCTCGGGCCACTCCGCTCCGCTCCTTTAGGTACGCCGCCCACCACCAGCCCCCTCTGCTTCGGAGCTGGTGCCCGGCCACCGCTAGGTCCTCCTGGCCGCGGTGGGGCCGACGCACACTCGGACGCCCGAGTCGGAGGCACGAGCAGCCCGGCGCAAGCGGCAGCGGGGGAGGGAGAGGGAAGCGGCGTCTGAGTCGATGTCCGCGCGCCGGTCGATCCTGAGGTAGTGCTCCTCGCTTCTATGCTCTGCCGCTCGTTCATGTCGGCGGAGACGGATGCGCGGCGCCTCCGCCGCAAGAATGCCAAGCCGCTCCGACTCGCCATTGTAAGTGCATCTAGTGCCCCTTAGTGATTTTGGTGTACTGAAGACTTATAGGTTAAGAGACTGATGCGTTTGTGAGTGTACACATGTCTATAAGTCTATGAGGAGTTTGATATTTACAGAAAAAGTCGACCCCTAAAATGAAGTTTTTCGACTGAAGACTTTGGATTTCTAAAGACTTTCTGAAGACTTTGAAAGTGAAGAAATTGGTGTGACCTTGAAGACTTAGTAATCATTTGAGGAACATGAAGCGCGAAGACTTTTGTTTTCATAGTTTCATTTTCTCTTTCTTGAGTCATAGAAAACACCGTACTGTTAAAGGGGGTTGAGGAAATACTAAGGAAAAATTTCCATGTGATGCTCGACTCAAATCCTACACTTACCAATCCCTTCGAGTGAAGCCATTGGAAATCTCGCACAGTTCAGCCATATTCTTCAGTCAGAGACGAAGTTCTCCTGGTCTCTGAGGAATTTGTTCTGACTGAAGAGTTAGGAATTCGCCAGTGCGGATTGCCTACCAAGTGAGGAACATGATAGCCCTGAGGAATTCGAACCTCAAAAATTCCGACCGTTGCTGTGCTACGCGTCAGCTGTCCCAAAATATCTACCCACCTAACGGTCATATCAGACAAGGGCATTTATGTCTTATCATGCCGGGCTACTCCCTAGGCTATAAATAGCCGCCCCCTTCAACCACTAGCTGGTTGGCTGCTCCGAGAGAAACTGACACTTGTCATTTGAGAGCAACCCATCCTCCGAGGACTTTGAGTGAAAATCATCAAGTGAGGAAATCCCAAACCCAAACCTACAAAACCCCAAGTGATTGAGCATCACTGAAGAGATTGATCCTGCATGGATCCGACGCTTGTTTCCTTTGAAGACTGTGCTTCTTCCAGACGGTTAGGCGTCAAGGTCTAGAGCATCCAAGAGGAATTGTGGATCGCCAAGTGACCGAGTTTGTGAAGGTTCATAAGTCACCTGAAGACTTACCACGAGTGATTGGGCGAGGCCTGTGTGACTTTAGCTCAAGGAGAATACAGTGAGGACTGTGTGTCCGGGACTGGGTGTCCTCGAGTTTAAATACTCAGCCGCTCCAACCAGATGTACAACTGAGACAGCAGTTGGAACTGGTCTACCAAATCAATGTCTTCACCGAGCTTACTGGTTCTATTTCCTCAACTCTTTAAATTCCTCATGTATTTTGTTGTGTGCCTGTTCATATCTGTTTGAAGACTTTGACTGAAGACTTTCTCAATTTCCTCAGTTCAATTTCTTCAGTCTGTTCGTCTTCTTCCTTGTGTTATCCTGTGTTTACGCTTTCTGTACTCTGTGCTTGTCTTCATTTCATCATGATGACTATGCCTGTGTTCTGTTATGTTCCTTTCTGAGTACTTATTCCGCTGCAAGTAGTTCTTCATTTAGGAATTTCCTCACCAGCAAATTCCTTAGTGAAGAATTCATAAAAATCACCTATTCACCCCCCTCTAGTCGATATAACGCACTTTCAATTGGTATCAGAGCAAGGTACTCCCTTGTTCTGTGTGATTTTGGTTTAACCACCTGGAGTTCTAGTTATGTCGACTGCAGGATCGGGGAACGTTTCTTGCCCCATCTTTGACGGTCATGAGTATCCTCGGTGGAAGGCCATGATGAAGAAGCGACTCATGGCTATGGACAGCGAACTGTGGACCGTCACCGAGATCGGGCTTACCGATCTATGCAAGATGGCTGAGGCTGATGACATTCGCAAGTACACACTACTTAACCTCACAGCAAAGGATGTCATCTGCTCAAGTCTGTCCCGAAACCAGTTCAGGAACGTCATGCATCTCAATCACGCGAAGCTAATCTGGGACCGTCTCTCTGAGGTCTATGAAGGACATCGAACTCGTCATGATCCTTGGTTTGAGGATTACAAGGAATCTCTCAAAGAGATGACATTCGAACCAGAATCATCATCCACCCCCTGCCTTATGGCGAACAGTGCTAAGGTAACCGAATGCTACATATCCGAGTCTAGTGATGATGAATCTGACGATGAATTTGGACCTAGCTATGTTAAACTTGCTTCCCTTGCCACTAAACAACAAAGAGCTTTGGAAAAAGTTCAATACATGCTAAATAAGAGCGATGATATGTTGGGTGAAGAAATGGATCAGTCAAAAGCATTGGCTGAAAGTCTTCAGGGACTCCATTCCAAGTTTGACGTCCTCCAAGGTCATCATAACGCTCTCTTATCTGATCACGAGAAGCTTTCTCTTGAACTTCTTCAAAGAAAGCAAGATCTTGAGAAGCTAAGAGTGTGTTATGAAGATCTTCAGAAGGAGCGCGATTCATTACTTGCTCAACAAATCAGCGCTACCCAGGAAGAATTTGTTCCTCCATATCTTAAGTGCATTGAATGAGAATCTGCTAATTCTTCACCTGAATGTTCAAATACTTTAAATGTTACAAATTCTTCACTTGTCTCTGCTATCACTAATTCCTCATCTGAGGACAATGCTAGTACCACTGATGATGCAGGGCTGAAGGAATTGTACATGACAGGCATGTACAAAAGCCTCAAAGGGCATCAGATTCTTTGTGATGTGCTCAAAAAGCAGATCCTCAACAGAAACCCTAGGAAAGAGGGTATTGCTTTTGAGAGGAAACTCAATGCTGATGGAACATATTGGAAGACTGAGCAGTACCCCAAAACCTCATGGGTTGCTGCAAAGGGACCTCCAGTTGATCCATCCAACTTATCTGGCTTTACATGTGAATCTCCTCATTCTTCTGATGAGTCATTTGACTCCAACTATAAACTGTTCAAAAATCAGAATGGTGAAGTATTTGCTAGATACATTGGGACTAACTGCAGGAACGGTTCCCCTATGAAGAAAATCTGGGTTCCCAAAAGTTATCTTGAAAGTCTTCAGGTGAATGTCCTCATGACACCACCTGTGAAGAACAGGAACCCCAGATCCAACTCTTCATATGGACCTAATTCTTCACATGGATCAAATTCCTCAAATGGATCAAAGTCCTCATATGATCATCATTGTATTAACCCTTCTGTTTCACAGGGTAGAGCTAAGGGCTATGAATATGCGCATTATTCTTCAACTCATTATGTTCATAAGTCCTCAAAGAATTTCTCTGCTTATTCATATGCTTACCCTAACCCCTCTTATGTGAAACGAAGTGGACTAGCTTCTATGCCACCTTTCTCATATGGTGCTCGCAGAGTGATGAACTCTTTGTCACCCCTTCAGATGTGGGTGGTGAAGAAAAAGAACTAATCTCTTATGCAAGCTCAGGTCTCCAGACGTGCACAAAACGTCTGAAGAATTTACTGGAGACCCGAGTATGCCTGAAAGGACGCAGGCTAATCATGAAGAAATGAATTTTCATTTCTCACGTCCTCATACTGTTTTATCTGTGATATTGCTTGATGAAATTGAACTGATGATATTGATGTCATATTCGTCACTGATGAAGTATATGAGTTTGTAAGTTGCACTAATTCATCTGCAGGATGATTAGCCCAAAGCAAACGAGTGGGTCCTCGATAGTGGATGTACAAATCACATGACGGGTGACAAGAATCTATTGATGGATGCTCCTTTATCACCATCACATCTGAAGCATATCATCTTCGCTGACAAAGGAAAAAGTAAGGTATTGGGCCTAGGTAAGGTTGCGATCTCAAAGGATCAACACATGGACAAAGTCATGCTTGTCGAGTCCTTAGGATACAACCTCATGTCTGTCTCAATTCTTTGTGATCTTGATATGGTCGTTGTCTTTGAAAGATATCGTTGTGTTGTGATCATGTAAGCTGACCATTCCAAAGTCTTCGAAGGCTTTAGGAGAGGGGATCTGTATATTGTTGATTTCTCTACAGGACCTCAACCAGCCGTGTGCTTACTTGCAAAAGCTTTAGAAGGCTGGCTATGGCATCGACGACTTGGTCATGCTGGCATGAGGAATCTGCATACGCTTGCGAAGAAGAAGCATGTCATTGGCATTGAGAATGTCAAATTCCTCAAGGATCACTTATGCGGAGCTTGTGAAGCTGGAAAGATGACAAAGGCCAAGCATCTAGCGAAGACTGTCATGACTACCACTCATCCATTAGAATTACTTCACATGGATCTCTTTGGTCCTAATCATTATTCTGCTATTTCAAATGATGCATCTCTATATGGCTTTGTTATTGTTGATGACTATTCTCATTACACATGGGTACACATTGTCACCTTCAAACATGAAGTGCAGGAAGTCTTCAAACGATTTTCCTCGAGGGCTTCAACCAAATTTGGTGTGAAGATCAAGCACATCAGAACTGACAATGGGACCGAGTTCAAGAATTCCGGTCTTGATGGCTATCTTGATGAACTTGGTATTACTCATGAGTTATCTACTCCTTATACTCCTCAGCAGAATGGCGTCGTGGAGCGCAAGAACAGAACCCTCGCTGAAATGGCTTGCACTATGCTTGATGAATACAAGACGCCTCATCGCTTCTGGATTGAAGCAATTGATACCGCGTGCCATGTCATCAACAGGGTATATCTTCACAAATTCTTCAAGAAAACTGCTTATGAACTCCTCACTGACAAAAAGCCAAATGTGAGTTATTTTAAAGTCTTCAGTGCTAAATGTTGGATTAGAGATCCTCATCACACATCTAAATTCTCACCGAAAGCACATGAAGGTTTTATGCTTGGTTATGGAAAGGACTCGCACACCTACAGAGTCTTCAACAACATTCTTCACAAAGTTGTTGAAACTGTAGATGTGCGGTTCGATGAAACTAATGGCTCGCAAAGAGAGCACCTACCTTTTGTGATAGATGAACCTGCACCTGAAGATTCTATCAAGTTCAAGGCTACTGAGGATGTCATTCCTACCGAAGAATCTGCTGAAGAATTCATTCCTGATCATGATGATTACCGAGCTGGCGCACCTGAAGAAAATGGTGCTGAAGAAAATGCTCCTGAAGGGAATACTGATCAAATTCCTCGAAGACAACCCACTCATCCTCACATCGCTAATGAAGTGCAAATTGAGAAGATCATTGATGACATTGAAGCACCAGGTCCTCTCACTCGCTCAAAATCTTCACATTTATCTAACTTTTGTGGGCACTTTGCTTTTGTCTCTATCGTAGAGCCCACTAAGGTAGATGAAGCATTTCTGGAGCCTGAGTGGATTCAGGCTATGCAAGAAGAATTACATCAGTTCGAGCTCAACAATGTCTGGGAACTGGTCAAACGTCCAGATCCTCGCAAGCACAACATCATTGGCACAAAGTGGATCTACCACAAGAAGCAAGATGAAAATGGCCTTGTGGTGAGGAATAAGGCACGGCTTGTAGCTCAAGGCTACACACAGGTTGAAGGAATTGATTTCAATGAAACTTTTGCACATGTTGCTAGACTTGAGGCTATTCGCATATTACTTGCTTATGCTAACCATCATGATATTATCTTACAACAAATGGATGTGAAAAGTGCATTCCTCAATGGTAAGATTGAGGAAGAAGTATATGTTGCTCAGCCCCCAAATTTTGAAGATCCAAAGAATCCCGACAAATTCTTCAGACTCAACAAGGCCCTGTATGGCCTCAAGCAAGCCCCTCGGGCGTGGTATGACACTTTGAAGGAATTCTTCATGAAGAATGGCTTCAAACCCGGCTCACTCGACCCAACTCTTTTCACTAAATCTTATGATGGTGAATTGTTTGTGTGCCAAATATATGTTGATGATATTATCTTTGGCTGTACTGACCAACGTTATAGTGATGAATTTGCCTATATGATGAGTGAAGAATATCAAATGTCTATGATGGGAGAATTGAAATTCTTTTTAGGGATTCAAATTCGTCAACAGCGCAATGGTATATTCATATCGCAGGAGAAATACCTCAAAGAAGTATTGAGGAAATTCGGCATGCAAGATTGCAAAGGAGTCAAAATTCCAATGCCCACAAATGGCCATCTATGCACCGATGAAACTGGTCAAGACTTTGATCAAAAGGTATACCGCTCCATGATTGGTTCTTTATTGTACCTATGTGCATCTAGGCCAGATATTATGCTTAGTGTTTGCATGTGTGCCCGATTTCAAGCTACACCGAAGGAATCACACCATAAAGCTGTGAAGCATATTCTTCGATATCTAGCTCACACACCAACACTTGGATTATGGTATCCCAAGGGCTCTTCATTTGATCTCGTTGGATATTCAGACTCTGACTATGCTGGCGATCGCGTGGACCGCAAGTCAACATCAGGCACTTGCCATTTCCTCGGACGATCTTTGGTCTGTTGGTCCTCGAAGAAACAGAACTGCGTATCTCTCTCCACTGCAGAAGCTGAGTACATTGCTGCTGGATCATGCTGTGCTCAATTATTATGGATGAAGCAAACTCTCAAGGACTATGGCATCGACGTGAAGAATGTGCCTCTCTACTGCGATAATGAGAGCGCTATCAAGATTTCTCGCAACCCAGTTCAGCACTTGAAGACAAAGCACATCCAGATTCATCATCATTTTCTTCACGATCATGTGTTGAAGGGCGATATCTCCATCTGCTATGCAAGAACTGAAGATCAGCTGGCCGATATTTTCACTAAGCCCTTGGATGAGAAGAGATTTAGCAAGTTGTGGTGTGAGCTAAATATCCTAGAATCTTCGAATGTTCTCTGAAATAGGACACTCATCCTAACACTTATGCTGACTTGATGACTTAGATGCGCAACACACGAAGTAACGTTTTTCTTCAATCAATGAAGACTAACCCTCTAAGTGTGAAGAAATTAATGAAGAAATTGACTGTCAGAGCCCTACGACAATTGTACGCGGTGTCTGAAGCCAACTTTCTTATACGGTGGGTTACGCCACCACAAAACTTGAAAATCTTAAATTTGAGTTTTTCTTCATTTTTTGAAATTCCTCAAGTTTTTCAAATTCTTCAACTTACAATGTATTCACTATTTCCGTCGTTTGTCTTCAGTTGAATATACATATGTATGAGTTTATGTCCTCTACAACATTCACTTATTGCTAATTCTTCAAGTTGACTATTTCCGCTAAGTGAATGTGATCGGACCCTTTCCCCCTCTATGCTGAACTCAATCCAATCTTTTCACAAATTCTTCATGTGCGTTCTGATTTGAAACTCGTTCAAAATCTTCATTGTGTCCTTGATAACTGAAGAAATTGCGAACAGTAACTTAAAACTTATCTTATCTAAATTTTTGGCTTTGCCGCTCAATCCGTTCCGCTTCTCACGACAAATACTTATCTATTCACCCACGATCCTACACGATCGCCACCTCACAGTACGTGGGTGACACATGTCATGTGAATGGGAAAAGCTAGGGGCATGTTCGTCCGAAATCCTCGGGCGCACAGTTTTTCACTGCCGCTATAAATACCCATGTCTTCTCCTCACTTCACTTTTACTCCGCTCGACCTCTCTCTCCCGCTCGAGCTTCCCAAACCCTAGTGCCGCCGCTACTTCATCGTTGCCGGTGAGGAAGAGCTTCACTGCCTCGACCTCGTCGCCGTCGTACTCGCGCCGGTTGCGGATTTCTTCACTCCGCCATCGTCGTAGCCGTCTTCCTCTGCCGAGTTAGGGTGTGGAAGATCTGAACGGACAAACTTCACCTCAACACTTCTCAGTTCGTCGTGTTCTTGACTTCGGGTAATTAAAAGTTACTTCTATTGCACGCTTTGATTCATGTGTTTTTTCCAAAAATCGTCAAAGGTGTTTATTCTTCAAATCTTCACACACTAAACACCTCACATGTTATCTGTTCTTGATTCGTTTCTCTAAGCAATGATTTTTCTTCAAGATTCCTCAATTGTGTGGATTTCCAAATCTGTACAACTCTGGAACCTAAGATAAAGAACGCCTTAGTGAAATTCTTCAAGACTCATCGGTCAAATTCCTCAAACCTATTCTCTTTTAAAAAAAATCTTCTGAGAACGCATATGACCTCTCCAAATTCCTCGCAACTATACTCTGTTCACATGTACAAATGTCCGCTGCTGAATCACTAGGTTCTCATCAACTTAACTCATTTTCAGCGTTCCTTGAAGAAAAGTTGCATACATCTTCAGAAACTTCAGTTGTTAATCCTCAGCTGAAGAAAATGGCTGATGGCAAGAAGCCACAGAAGGGAGGAAAAAGGCCTGAGGTCAACACAGCATTTGAAATCCCTGAGGATATATATGCTGGATATTGCACTCCAGATGAGGCCAAGTTTGGCAAGGAGGACAAGAATCAGCGCAAACCGCGCATACAACGAATTGAGAGGAGATGGGCACGAGAATGGAGGGAGTACAGATATGTTACTCCCAAGTACATGAAGAAATTCACGCTCAATCCTCCATGCTCAAGACCTCCATTGAGGCCTGGCCAACTGGCGGATCCCATTAGCCTCAAGCGCGGTGAGGACTATGCTACTGAATGGGCTAGGCGCCAGGTGATACGTCTCCAACGTATCTATAATTTTTTATTGCTCCATGCTACTTTATCTACTGTTTTAGGCAATATTGGGCTTTATTATCCACTTTTATATTATTTTTGGGACTAACCTATTAACCGGAGGCCCAACCCAGATTTGCTGTTTTATGCCTATTTCAGTGTTTCGAGGAAAAGGAATATCAGACGGAGTCAAAACGGAACGTAATCAACTGGAGAAGTTATTTTTGGAAGGAAAGCAACCCACGGAACTTGGAGTGCACGTCAGGGGAGATACGGGCTGCCCACGAGGGTGGGGGCGCCCCTAGCCTCATGGGGCCCCCGTAGCTCCTCCGACGTACCCCCTGTACCCATATATACTCTTGTACCCTAAAACTTCCAGAACAGAAGATAGATTGGGAGTTCCGCCGCTGCAAGCCTCCAGAACCACGAAAAACCAACCGGGACCCTGTTCCGGCACCATGCCGGAGGGGGATCCCATCACCGGAGGCCATCTTCATCATCCCGGCGCTATCCATGACAAGGAGGGAGTAGTTCACCCTCGGGGCTGAGGGTATGTACCAGTATCTATGTGTTTGATCTCTCTCTCTCTCTCTCGTGTTCTCTCTCGTGATCCCTCTATGGCACGATCTTGATGTATCCCGAGCTTTGCTATTGTAGTTGGATCGTATGATGTTTCTCCCCCTCTACTCTCATGTGATGAATTGAGTTTCCCCTTTGAAGTTATCTTATCGGATTGAGTCTTTTATGAGAACACTTGATGTATGTCTTGCCATGATTATCTGCGGTGACAATGCGATATCATGTGCCACTTGATGTATGTTTTGGTGATCAACTTGCGGGTTTCGTGTCACATCCCTAGTCCTGGTATGCAGTAAGCTAGCCCTTCATGTGTGCATCATGTTTAATTTCCAAATGAACTTGAAATGGGGGTTGTTCAAACCCTAGCATTAAAGGAATTCACTAGGTTCACCTAAAATATTTTCAGTAAGTCCAAATGGCTTTCAAAAATGTTCATCATTTCTGGATAATGCTAGAAACCATAACCAGTGGTGTTGCACATTTTTCCATGACATATTTGGTCACTGAATTAAATCATATAGTATTTGCAATTGGGCATTTAAATGATATATATTATTTTAAGTGCTCAATTTATTCTGAACTTAAGTGTGGGATGTTAGGAATAATCCCAACAGAGCCCACAATTATTTGCAGGATTTTTGGAAACATTTTACTATTTTTAATAAAGCCCAATATTTACAGAAAAATAGAAAACAGGAAATAAAATAGAGCAACCTTACCTGGAGTTACCTTGAGGCCCACCAGGGGTACCAGGCCACCTGCGCGGCCCGTTACTATGCAGCCCAGCTGCCAGTCATCTTCCTCCCCCTCGCCCTGAAGCAGTTGCGTGCTGGACGCACGTGCGTCGACGCCGGCCACCTCCTGCTTCGCGCTGGAGGCCTCTCCTTCGTCCTAATCCGCGTCTGGAGATGCCACGTACCCTTCTGGACCTCTCTCACTCTCTCCCATCCTCTCTCCCCTCCTCTGTTTCTCTCCCACGCAACCACCGAGCGCGCCCGTCGCTGCCGCTCATCGTTGCCGTAGCAACAACCACCCCCTCGCCCCTCTGAAGTTCCCATGAGCTCCGCCTCCGCCTTCTACGCCTCCTCGACGAGCCAAGCAACCGGGGACGCGCCGTATCGCCGCCATCAACATCATCTTCAACCTCGGGCACCGCCGATCGCCGTCGCCGATACGTCGTCCACAACCCGTCCCCGAGCCCAATGAGACCGCCGACGAACTCGCTATGAGCTCCACTCCGTTTCCTCTCCTTCGTTTTGCTCGTTCCCGTGCCGTAGCACCCTCGCCCACATTCTCAAGCACCGCCGTTCGCCATGGCCGCATAGCTCTCCTGACCCGAGCCCCTCTGCTCGAACCCGTGGCACTAGCGTGCTTCTGGTGGCCCGCGGATGCCACCTAGCCCATCAGCTTCTCCCCTAGCGCACCGCAGCCTCGTTCCCGAGTGCGCCCAAACTCTGGTCGCTGCCTCGCTCGCCACCACCGACGCCACAGCCCATCACAGCTCCTCTCGCCTGCTCCTCTGGATGCGCGCGGACTCAACGAACCCGTAGAAACAAACGGTGAGGCAAATGGTTGCCCGTAGCTCGATTCCGATGAACTTCCGTCGTCAGATGTGCTCGCCGGCGTCCAACTCCGGTGAGGTGACGTGGCGTCATTAGCCTGAAGCTAATTACCGCGTTAATCTCGCCCTGTATCACTGATAGACCGGCCCCACCACCCTAATTAACCACGAAGTAAACCCTGTTTAGTTTAAGTTAATCAGAGTGGCCCCACGCGTCGGCGTTGACCTCGCTGACGTGTCTGTTGGCCGGGCCCACCTGTCAGCGTCACTAACTAGCCCCAGTCACTGACCAGTGGACCCCACTGGTCAGGTTTGACCTGGAGGCGCCCAGTTGACCTGCTGACATCAGGGTGATGTCATGCTGACGCAATATGTATTTTCTGGATTTATTTTATTTCAGGAAATTCCAGAAAATGCCCTAAACTTCTAAAAATCATATAAATTCAACCGTAACTCCAAATGAAATAAATTATATATGAAAAATGATCAGAAAAATCCAATCTATCCATTTGTACCATTTTCAAGCATGTTAGAACAATTTTTGTTCACTGTTAGGTCAAATCAATTAAATGGCATTTGAATAATCACATATGGAGTTTGAATTTGAATCTTGTATTCAAACCAACTTCATTTAATCTGTTGCTAGTTGCATTAGCTCAAACCACAACATATTGCCACGTCATGATCATGCATCATATTGTGCATTGCATTGATTGTGTTTTTTCTTTGTTTGTCGGTGCTTGTGCCCTCTTGGTAGATGATGTTCCGACGTTGTGATCGTTGACACTGATGAAGACTCAATGCTATCTTCAGAAGTGCCAGGCAAGCAAAACCCCGTTGTTCATTCCGATACAATCCCACTCTCTCGCTCCTGCTCTTTTTTACTGCATTAGGACAACAACGATTCAACTGTTACACGCTGCGGTAGCTGAACCCCTTTATCCTCTGCATGACCTGTCATTGCCACAGTAAATAGATGAAACCCACTAGCATGAGTAGGAGTTGTTTGAGCCCTGATGTGCCTACTCATTCATGTTTGTTTGTCATGCCTGCTACTGCTTAGAGTTGAGTCAGGTCTGATTCATCGGGGATGAATTGGAGGTGTGTGAACATGTCCTACTGTGTGTGAGCTAAGTGTGTGAACAAGATTTGGTAAAGGTAGCGGTGAGAGGCCATGTAGGAGTACATGGTGGGTTGTCTCATTGAATCCGTCCTCAGGAACTGAGTTCTGTGTTTGTGATCCATGAACAGCTACTACCACGCATTGGAATGCTTAAGTGCCCCTCTAGACTTATTAATCAACTCGATCTCTGTCCAAGAGTTGCAACTAGTTTCTGGTGTTTGTAGGCAGTGTTAGTAGTCTACCAAAGGGCACCCGGTATAGGTGGGCTTGGGACAGACTAGGCACCATGGCACGGTGTACCAAGTGGCACCCAGATGATGGGCTTGGGAACCCTGCTCACATCATTTGGGGCCGTGAGCGACACCCCGGCCGGATCTCCTTGCGGATGGAACCCGAATAAGCGATAAACCTGGACGAGAGACTTGTGTGATTAGTCAGGTCGTGGCCGACACCCTCGCTGGGCTTCCGCTTGAAGGTTGCCGAGTACATGTCGTGTAAACGACGATAAGTGGTGAGAGCGTGTGTGAAGAAGTACACCCCTGCAGGGTTAATATGATCTATTCCAATAGCCTTGTCCGTGGTAAAGGACTTCTGTGTTGCTTGTACAGTTCATAGACAAGTGAAAGTGGATACTCTAAAATACGCAAGATAAGCGTGAGTGCTATGGATGGCGTTCTCGTAGGGAGACGGGAGCGGATCCATAGTGGTGTATTGATATGGTGAATATGTGGACTCGTGTGCGCCACCTCAAAAGAGTTACTTGCAGTCGTAGTTCAGGATAGCCACCGAGTCAAAGCTGGCTTGCTGCAGTTAAACCCCACCATCCCCTTGTTTATAATGATGCATATGTAGTTAGATCTGATGTAAGTCTTGCTGGGTACATTTGTACTCACGTTGCTTAATTTATGTTTTTGCAGAGAGACTTCAGTCTCGATAGTAGTACCGTGTGGACTTCGACGTTTAGCTTGTTACCTCAGCTACGATCTTGTGCCCTCGGCAGGATCTGATAGACAGTCAGGCTTCTTAGCCTTTTTCTTTTGTAGATGTCTGTACTCAGACATGTTAAGCTTCCTCTTGTGCTTGACTTGTTTGCTCTGAATGTTGGGTCATGAGACCCATGATTGTAATATCTTGCTCCTCGGAGCCTATTGAATAAAATGCTTGAGTTATAGAGTCATGTTGTGATGCCATGTTGTATTTGCATATATCGAGCATATTGTGTGTATGTTATTGAAATGCTTGGTATGTGTGGGATCTGACTATCTAGTTGTTTATCCTTAGTAGCCTCTCTTACCGGGAAATGTCTCCTAGTGCTTCCACTGAGCCATGGTAGCTTGCTACTGCTCTCGAACACTTAGGCTGGCCGACATGTGTCCTTCTTCGTTCCTGTGCCTGTCCCTTCGGGGAAATGTCACGCGATGAATACTGGAGTCCAGTTAGCCCTCTACAACCCGGTTCACCGGAGTCCTACTAGCCCAGTGCTACAGCCTGGATTCACTCGCTGATGACCGACACGTTCGATGCTGGGTCATGGATGCTTGTCCCTGTAAGTTTGTGCCACTTTGGGTTCACGACTAGCCATGTCAGCCCGGGCTCCTTATCATATGGATGCTAGCGACACTATCATATACGTGTGCCAAAAGGCGCAAACGGTCCCGGGCAAAGGTAAGGTGACACCCGTGGGGATACCGTGCGTGAGGCCGCAAAGTGATATGAGGTGTTACATGCTAGATCGATGTGGCATTGAGTTGGGGTCCTGACAGCTTTGGTATCAGAGCTTGACTGCCTGTAGGATTACCAAGCCAAACTGGTCGAAGTTGAGTCTAGAAATGCTTTAGTTATATAAGGGAATTGATTGTGGGATGGAACGTAAGGCTCTTTTTACTCCTTTACCTTATGCCCTTCTGATCCGAGTCATACTATCTTTCCTACGGGGTTAAGGAACTAGGCTTTCTCTTCTTCTATCAGGATCACGTGTTAATTATCCGTAGACTTATAGGATTGATGGATTTCAAGCCTCAGTTCAGTCTCCTCTACTTCCGTGTGTTCATAGTTGGTCTCAGAACCTTCATATTTTGATGGTGAGTGGCTATGCCACCATTTTGTAGGATGTCTTAAATCCTTTGGAGCATTTACAGCCGTTATGCTGTCCGAGTCATCCCAGGTTTCTAAATAATCTGATGCATTTGCAAATCCCTTCTTTTCATTTCGATGTCTTTTTAGGCCAGGTTAGCCACACTAAATTGCTGAGTTAAGGTAGTCTGTTGCCTCGACATATATGTTGGAGCTAGTATTATGACCCTAGGTGTCTAGAGTATCATCTAGTAACTTAGCCATGCTTTGTGATCCCAGTGTGATGACTCTGGCCATCATTCCCGAAAGCATCCCGTGATGCCACTTAGTTAGTAGGCATTCCACTTCTGGGTTTTGAACCCGAGATTCACCCTACTTACTTCATGTTGATAGTAATTGCTAGCTCCCTTAGGTTATTAGTAACCTTTGCGTTAGTCCTCGAGGTCCGTGGTATTTCCTTCTTCCAAATACTATGAACCGTTTATGGCAGAAGTTCTTTGAACCAAAAGATCACAACCAGAGCTCTTGATGAGTTCTCGATTCTATGTTGTGACTCTGCCAGTTCTACCTTTCCACATGGATTGTCCGGAAGAAATATGTCGAACTCGTTCGACATGCTAATCCATGCATCCACAACTCAGGAAATCATATGTTCTTTTGAGTTGTCCCTCTTTAGTTGTATTCCGACCCCCGTCTATCAATTGATAGTCAAGATTAGTTGTGCCTCGTGTTCTTTGATGCCTATTATTCTTGTGTTCCGTCAAGCCATTCTATCCCAGAATGACTAGGAGAAATGAACTCCAGTACCTCATCCATATCTAGGACTGGGTCAAAGTAGTCATACTCCGCAGATCAAATACTAATCCAGTTTTTGTTCTGTTCTACCCTGAAGTATTACCCTCTTTATGTCAAGAAAGTCATAGGAATTACACATCATCTTATGAATTCTTGGTGCAGTGATACTTCTCGCCATCATTATTCATTTCTCATTTCCCGTGTTGTTGCAACCGGAATGTCGACAAGTGAATCGTGATGTGTGAAATCAATACTCCTAGCAACCTTGTTGCTTGGTAGTTAAAGGACAATAATTTCATTCTTAGCATGTTGGTTCTTGAATCATCATTCTAAGACTGATCGTGCTACCTAGTCCTTATTTCCGGTGCACCTTTCGATCAATGAGTTGGGGCTATGCCAATCCCTTGCTTATTTGATCATCTCGTCTTGCCCTAAAAAGCAAGATTGTTCTCGAGCTTAATAGCATATCGATGGTTCGTGATTTTCCGAATATCTTCTCGGAGGTATCGCCAGGTTGTCACCTGACCGCTATGTTGAGCTCGTGATCAAGTTGGTTTCTCTATGAACCACCCCTTCTCCAAGAATCTGTGTCGGATACCCCGAGCGAGTTGGTTAGGCTAAACAACAACTTGGAGAGTTGGAAGATGAAAGCTTGTCCAACTTAGATCATTTTACGGGATATCATGTGTGTGTGTGTTGAAGATAAATGATATCTTCCTTGATTGAACCTCATGGTCAATTATTGGATCTATTGTCTTGCCAAAACTTTGATTTGAGTGTGGGCTATCCTCAAACCAAATCAGAACCAACAATGTTCGTAATGTTGTCTTACTCGTGGTTGATTCCTCAAGCATACACCATTATGTCTTTTGGGTCTGACCAATACTATCACTTTGTTCACATAGTCATGGAATTCCATCTCCATGGCAATCTGGATGAATTGTTGTTGAGCCCATCGACGACATCCTTGTCTTCTCCATAATTTTGTTGAACATTAAGCTAGTGTTGGAAACTTTTGAAAGCACTTCTTCATGCTAGCTCATGAAGCATATGTTCAGATGTAAGAAGTGACTTCCTCCAGTTCATGTGCATTTGATGTAAGTTGCCGCCGTGGATTCGAGAAAGTCAATGTTGTTTCCTTTGGAATCATCCCAAGTCAGTCATGCATACGTGCAAAGTATTCTGTGGTTTGAAGACTTGCAACCTTCATTCTATATGTATTCTTAGCACACCAAGCCACTGACTGATTTGTTCCAGGTGAAGGAGTTCCTTTTAAGAGCTAACCCGGGCTTAATTAAGGACTCCGTTGTCCGCAATGATGGTTTCCCACCTGAACTCGGTAGTGTTTCATTGTAAGACTGCCAGGTGATCATGCTTGTCTGGGACAACGTGTCCACGTGTTTGTAGCAGAACCAGCTCATATTTTGGAGCTTACTATCGTAGTTCATTCCCCGAGAATTTCGCAACGTCATCTCGTCGATTTGTGTTGCAAACTTCCGATTCTCTTTCTAGACTCGATGAGTCTGGAATATCCTAACACCAACCAGATCTGAATCTCAGGCAGATATGATGGTTGGAACATTTCCCAAGAACTATAATATTGATCTCTCCATAACCGGTAAAGTGGATGTCATGGCCAACACACCCAGCCGGAAGAACTATTATTGTAGTATCTTGATTGAAGAAGTTGGCCACCTCCCCATAAGGATTTCGTAGGATTTACTCCCTAGTTGTCCCTTATGGATTTTCGTGTCCACGAAGTCCGACCTTTTACTTGATGTTTCTAGGTACCAAACCATTTTAATAAATGGGTTGCGCTAGCACATCAAGGAGAACATTAGAAGCGGAGTGCTAAATGTCTCTCGGTCGATCATCCAAATTTTGTTTTCCTTGGCCCCACCCAAGGTGAAGTCTGAGAAGGTGTTATCTTCCTTTGCACCTGCATCCTCCATCGTCATTCATCATGGTAGTAAGTTGTGTTGCCAGGATCCTTGACACGGATATTGGTAAAACCTTGATGATTATGGAAATGCTCAAGTTCTTGAGAGCACGCACAAGCACTAGGTGTTATCATCGTCATACCTAGGATTGCTCCTAGCTTCCTTGGTTATGCTATAAATTTTCAATAGTAGACTCACTCTCTACTGATTGAGCCTCCCCCCAGTTACTAGAATCATTCCCAGCATTTGCAATTTTTCTCCCAGCTTTCACCGTCATTGTGCCATCCTACCTTGGGTCCCATCCATCTCCGATGATAAGCAAAATCAACCCTTGTGTTGTCTTCAACAAGGTAATCCACATCATCCATACTAGTCCAAGTATGCCATTCTACCGAACTCCTCCAAACGATCGCTTGAGATTGCCCATGCTAGTATAGAGAGTCTCAATGATCTCTATATCAAAGGTAATTCTTTTTGCCACTTAGGGTAATAATCTACGAATCCCCCTCCTCTAAGATGTCTCGTTATGGTATCATGACAGTTCAACTCCTCGCTACGTTGACAACCGATCACCACCTTCTTAAGTGTGAAATTATTGTCTACCTAGTGAACCTTTGACATCTGTTCCACTCCATCCCTTTGGATGAATGCTTCGTATCTCAGCTCGAGAGATGTTTCAATGACTCACCCCGTGAGTTGATCCTGAGGTGTTCGATCCTCAAGAAGATCAATTCTTCTAGAGTTTTCCTTTCCTCTTCTTGTCATGTTAGTTGGAGTTCTCAGAGCAAGACATCGAGACAAAGATGAGGATCAAATCAACGTTCTTATGAAGTGCCACCTAGATCGTGAAGATTGCGTTAGTTGCTTTTCCCCTTCATTCTACCCTATGCTTGAATCTCGGGACGAGATTCTTGTTTAGTGGGGGCGAGTTGTCACATCCCTAGTCCTGGTATGCAGTAGGCTAGCCCTTCATGTGTGCATCACGTTTAATTTCCAAATGAACTTGAAATGGGGGTTGTTCAAACCCTAGCATTAAAGGAATTCACTAGGTTCACCTAAAATATTTTCAGTAAGTCCAAATGGCTTTCAAAAATGTTCGTCATTTCTGGATAATGCTAGAAACCATAACCAGTGGTGTTGCACATTTTTCCATGACATATTTGGTCACTGAATTAAATCATACAGTATTTGCAATTGGGCATTTAAATGATATATATTATTTTAAGTGCTCAATTTATTCTGAACTTAAGTGTGGGCTGTTAGGAATAATCCCAACAGAGGCCACAATTATTTGCAGGATTTTTGGAAACGTTTTACTATTTTTAATAAAGCCCAATATTTACAGAAAAATAGAAAACAGGAAATAAAATAGAGCAACCTTACCTGGACTTACCTTGAGGCCCACCAGGGATACCAGGCCACCTGCGCGGCCCGTTACTGTGCAGCCCAGCTGCCAGTCATCTTCCTCCCCCTCGCCCTGAAGCAGCTGCGTGCTGGACGCACGCGCGTCGACGCCGGTCACCTCCTGCTTCGCGCTGGAGGCCTCTCCTTCGTCCTAATCCGCGTCTGGCGACGCCACGCACCCTTCTGGACCTCTCTCACTCTCTCCTTTCCTCTCTCCCCTCCTCTGTTTCTCTCCCACGCGACCACCGAGCGCGCCCATCGCCGCCGCTCATCGTTGCCGTAGCAACAACCACCCCCTCGCCCCTCTGAAGTTCCCATGAGCTCCGCCTCCGCCTTCTATGCCTCCTCGACGAGCCAAGCAACCGGGAACGCGCCGTATCGCCACCATCGACATCATCTTCAACCTCGGGCACCGCCGATCGCCGTCGCCGATACGTCGTCCACAACCCGTCCCCGAGCCCAATGAGACCGCCGATGAACTCGCTATGAGCTCCACTCTGTTTCCTCTCCTTTGTTTTGCTCGTTCCCGTGCCGTAGCACCCTCGCCCACATTCCCGAGCACCGCCGTCCGCCATGGCCGCGTAGCTCTCCTGACCCGAGCCCCTCTGCTCGAACCCGTGGCACTAGCATGCTTCTGGTGGCCCGCGGATGCCACCTAGCCCATCAGCTCCGGCCGCCGCCTCGCTCGCCACCACCGACGCCACAGCCCATCACAGCTCCTCTCGCCTGCTCCTCTGGATGCGTGCGGACTCAACGAACCCGTAGAAACAAACGGCGAGGCAAATGGTTGCCCGTAGCTCGATTCCGATGAACTTCCGTCGTCAGATGTGCTCGCGGGCGTCCAACTCCGGTGAGGTGACGTGGCGTCATTAGCCTGAAGCTAATTACCGCGTTAATCTCACCCTGTATCACTGACAGACCGGCCCCACCACCCTAATTAACCACGGAGTAAACCCTGTTTAGTTTAAGTTAATCAGAGTGGCCCCACGCGTCGGCGTTGACCTCGCTCACGTGTCTGTTGGCTGGGCCCACCTGTCAGCGTCAATAACCAGCCCCAGTCACTGACCAGTGGACCCCACTGGTCAGGTTTGACCTGGAGGCACCCAGTTGACCTGCTGACATCAGGGTGATGTCATGCTGACGCAATATGTATTTTCTGGATTTATTTTATTTCAGGAAATTCCAGAAAATGCCCTAAACTTCTAAAAATCATATAAATTCAACTGTAACTCCAAATGAAATAAATTATATATGAAAAATGATCAAAAAAATCCAATCTATCCATCTGTACCATTTTCAAGCATGTTAGAACAATTTTTGTTCACTGTTAGGTCAAATCAATTAAATGGCATTTGAATAATCACATATGGAGTTTGAATTTGAATCTTGTATTCAAACCAACTTTATTTAATCTGTTGCTAGTTGCATTAGCTCAAACCACAGCATATTGCCATGTCATGATCATGCATCATATTGTGCATTGCATTGATTGTATTTTTTCTTTGTTTGTCGGTGCTTGTGCCCTCTTGGTAGACGATGTTCCGACGTTGTGATCGTTGACACTGATGAAGACTCAATGCTATCTTCAGTAGTGCCAGGCAAGCAAAACCCCGTTGTTCATTCCGATACAATCCCACTCTCTCGCTCCTGCTCTTTTTTACTGCATTAGGACAACAACGATTGAACTGTTACATGCTGCGGTAGCTGAACCCCTTTATCCTCTGCATGACCTGTCATTGCCACAGTAAATAGATGAAACCCACTAGCATGAGTAGGAGTTGTTTGAGCCCTGATGTGCCTACTCATTCATGTTTGTTTGTCATGCCAGCTACTGCTTAGAGTTGAGTCAGGTCTGATTCATTGGGGATGAATTGGAGGTGTGTGAACATGTCCTACTGTGTGTGAGCTAAGTGTGTGAACACGATTTGGTAAAGGTAGTGGTGAGAGGCCATGTAGGAGTACATGGTGGGTTGTCTCATTGAAGCCGTCCTCAGGAACTGAGTTCTGTGTTTGTGATCCATGAACAGCTACTACCATGCATTGGAATGCTTAAGTGCCCCTCTCGACTTATTAATCAACTCGATCTCTGTCCAGGAGTTGCAACTAGTTTCTGGTGTCTGTAGGCAGTGTTAGTAGTCTACCAAGTGGCACCCGGTACAGGTGGGCTTGGGACAGACTAGGCACCGTGGCACGGTGTACCAAGTGGCACCCGGATGGTGGGCTTGGGAACCCTGCTCACATCGTTTGGGTCGTGAGCGACACCCCGGCCGGATCTCCTTGCGGATGGAACCTGAATAGGCGATAAACCTGGACGAGAGACTTGTGTGATTAGTCAAGTCGTGGCCGACACCCTAGCTGGGCTTCCGCTTGAAGGTTGCCGAGTACATGTCGTGTAAACGGCGATAAGTGGTGAGAGCGTGTGTGAAGAAGTACACCCCTGCAGGGTTAATATGATCTATTCGAATAGCCGTGTCCGCAGTAAAGGACTTCTGGGTTGCTTGTACAGTTCATAGACAAGTGAAAGTGGATACTCTAAAATACGCAAGATAAGCATGAGTGCTATGGATGGCGTTCTCGTAGGGAGACGGGAGCGGATCCATAGTGGTGTATTGGTATGGTGAATATGTGGACTCGTGTGCGCCACCTCAAAAGAGTTACTTGCAGTCGTAGTTCAGGATAGCCACCGAGTCAAAGCTGGCTTGCTGCAGTTAAACCCCACCATCCCCTTGTTGATAATGATGCATATGTAGTTAGATCTGATGTAAGTCTTGCTGGGTACATTCGTACTCACGTTGCTTAATTTATGTTTTTGCAGAGAGACTTCAGTCTCGATAGTAGTACCGCGTGGACTTCGACGTTTAGCTTGTTACCTTAGCTACGATCTTGTGCCCTCGGCAGGATCTGATAGACAGTCAGGCTTCTCAGCCTTTTTCTTTTGTAGATGTCTGTACTCAGACATGTTAAGCTTCCGCTTGTGCTTGACTTGTTTGCTCTGAATGTTGGGTCATGAGACCCATGATTGTAATATCTCGCTCCTCGGAGCCTATTGAATAAAATGCTTGAGTTATAGAGTCATGTTGTGATGCCATGTTGTATTTGCACATATCGAGCATATTGTGTGTATGTTATTGAAATGCTTGGTATGTGTGGGATCTGACTATCTAGTTGTTTATCCTTAGTAGCCTCTCTTACCGGGAAATGTCTCCTGGTGCTTCCACTGAGCCATGGTAGCTTGCTACTGCTCTCGAACACTTAGGCTGGCCGGCATGTGTCCTTCTTCGTTCCTGTGCCTGTCCCTTCGGGGAAATGTCACTCTATGAATACCGGAGTCCTGTTAGCCCGCTACAACCCAGTTCACCGGAGTCCTGCTAGCCCAGTGCTACAGCCTGGATTCACTCGCTGATGACCGACACGTTCGATGTTGGGTCATGGATGCCTGTCCCTGTAAGTTTGTGCCAATTTGGGTTCACGACTAGCCATGTCAGCCCGGGCTCCTTATCATATGGATGCTAGCGACACTATCATATACGTGTGCCAAAAGGCGCAAACGGTCCCGGGCAAAGGTAAGGCGACACCCGTGGGGATACCGTGCGTGAGGCCGCAAAGTGATATGAGGTGTTACATGCTAGATCGATGTGGCATTGAGTCGGGGTCCTGACATTTCGTGACATTGGGAACCTATGCATAGGGGTTGGCACACGTTCTTGACTCTCCGGTAGTAGCTTTGGGGCACTCTTTGAAGTACTTTTATGTTGGTTGGATGAATCTGAGATTGTGTGACGCATATCGTATAATCATGCCCACGGATACTTGAGGTGACAATGGAGTATCTAGGTGACATTAGGGTTTTGGTTGTTTTGTGTCTTAAGGTGTTATTCTAGTACGAACTCTTTTATAGATCGATCCGAAAGAATAACTTTGAGGTGGTTTCGTACCCTACCATAATCTCTATGTTTGTTCTCCACTATTAGTGGCTTTGGAGTGACTCTTTGTTGCATGTTGAGGGCTTGTTATATGATCTATCTATGTTATTATTATTGAGAGAACTTGCACTAGTGAAAGTATGAACCCTAGGCCTTGTTTCCTATCATTGCAATACCCTTTACGCTCACTTTTACCACTTGTTACCTTGCTGTTTTTATTATTTCAGATTACAAAAACCTATATCTACTATCTATTTTGCACTTGTATCACCATCTCTTCGCCGAACTAGTGCACCTATACAATTTACCATTGTATTGGGTGTGTTGGGGACACAAGAGACTCTTTGTTATTTGGTTGCAGGGTTGCTTGAGAGAGACCATCTTCATCCTACGCCTCTACGGATTGATAAACCTTAGGTCATCCACTTGAGGGAAATTTGCTACTGTCCTACAAACCTGTGCACTTGCAGGCCCAACAACGTCTACAAAGAGAAGGTTGCGTAGTAGACATCACCAGGCCAAACTAGCCAAGCAAGCAAAAGAGGCAGTGAGGAAATTCAATGAAGATTCTGCTGCTGCTGCTAACGCTGCTGAGGTATCTGGTAGTAAGCCCAAGAAGGCTATGCCAAAGAAGATTGCCCACAAATCCAGTGCTTCTCCTTCAATTCCCTCACGGCCAAGCTCCTCAGCAATGCCCTCACGGCCAGCATCTTCAAAGCCCTCACGGCCAATTCCTCAGTCTGTTCCTCCTCCTCCGACAAAGTCTTCGGCTGCTCCGACAAAATCTTCGGCACATGTGCATCTTGCCACATGCCAAAGGACTCAAGGCTTCTCTATTGCCTCAGGAGCATCTGCAAGCTCCTCAGTTGCTCGACCTTCCTCAGCTGGTCCCTCACTGCTGAAGAAAAAGGCCACTGCTGGACGAGGAATTCGACCAAGTCCTCACAAGAAGCAAGTCGCTTTCCAAGTGCGCTCTGATGATGATGAGGCGGATGATGATGAACTTGCTGAAATCATCAGAGACAGGCAAGCAAGGGCCGCTAGAGCCAAAGGCAGCAATGTGCCACTACTTTTGGATCCCAAGTTCACTACTAGGGAAAACCTTATACACAGAATCTTAGCAGCAGCGTGGTTTAAAAACAGACGCTACTGGTAATTAGCAGTAGTGAGCTTCAGAAAAGAGCGCTACTAATATCTAAGTAGCAGTAGCGCTCTAGGTGAAACGAGCGCTACTACTATAATTGCCACGGTGTTGCCTCCAGGCTAGATATAGTTGTAGCGCCCTTCCAAGGGACGCACTACTGCTAAAGTACTTAGTAGCAGCGTTTTCCTCAAAACTCGCTACTGCTAAGTATCACCGCAACTAATTAAGTTTAGTCCCATACTGCTAAGCGAACAAGGTGTTTACCACCTTAAATATGTTACTTCTCAACCTATCTCGAGCACTTGGTCTTCATTGAACTATATGTGTATGATTTGTGGCTGCAATATGAATCCTCGCCTGTACCTATACAGGTACAGTGAGGATTCATGTTGACTATTTAGATTCTACACAAAAAGATCAATGATGACCAATGTATATTTTTGATGTTTTTACATTGCTTAGACTTAGAGCGCTTTTTCAGGACAAAGCGTTACTGATATTGGGATAAACAAAAGAAATAACTGCTTCCGTTAGCAGTAGTGTTTTAACGCGCTATAGATAAGTTAGCTATAACGCGTTTTCCTTATGAGCGCTACTGCTAGTTCGACTTAACCACCCCCCAGCTCAAAATTTCGCTAAGTCCTCCTTTCACCCCCGCCCCCCGGCCTGTTCCCCTACTCCCATCGCCGCCGCCCAAGCCCGAGCCTGCCCTCACCGCCGCCGCCCGAGCCCGCCCTCAACCTCACCGCCGCCGCCCGCCGCCGCTCTCGACCACACTGTCGCCGCCCTCGACCTCAACACCGCCGGCCTCGACCTCACCGTCGCCGC
>NC_041385.1:187997442-188045144 GCF_002162155.2 Triticum dicoccoides | reverse complement strand
AGTAGTGGATATTAATTAGTAGTAGTGATGACAAACTAGTTGTATAATTAGCAGTAGTAGATGTTAATTAGTAGTAGATGTAGTAGTAGATGTTAATTAGTAGTAGTAGATGTACTAGTTTCTTTCTATTTATAGTAAGTTTATGTTTAGTAAGAACGAGTTGAATTAATAGAACTAGTTTAGTTTTAGTTGAACTAGTTCAGTTTTAGTTGAACTAATTTAGTAAGTAAATTAATAACTAGTTGAACTACTTTATTTTTAGAAAGAACTAGTTTTTTCTATTTATAGTAAGTTTATATTTAGTAAGAACTAGTTGAATTAATAGAACTAGTTGAACATGTCATATTTGTTATTATTTTTTAGTTTAAGCAATTATTTCATGTTTTGGTTACACCTCCGAGTGGCCTATGTTTTGCCGGAGTGTTGATTAATTTCCGTTCCGGCAAATTTCAGGCGCTCGATATATCCTTTTTTAGCAAAGGTCATGCCGGATTTTTTCGTGAATTCTGGCATGACTTGTGCTAGAATATGTACAAGTTTAATCTTTGAATTATCAACGTAGGAAATGTCATACTCGGACGACGACACTCTCCCGGGGGAGTGTAGCTGGTGCCACGACGATCGAGGTATGTGCGACAGGTTCGTTGAGCTGGATGAAGATCGGCGCTTCAGCATTAAGCTCGAGGAGACCTTCGATATTGAAACGGTACGCAACAACGACAAGTGTTTTTTTCGTAATTAAGCATGACTTCAACTATTTCAACGTCTAATTTTCATCTTTTACAATCGGCTAGCTTATCCCATGTCATGCAAGACGCTATGTCTTGGAGAGGATGGGTTTTGAAGACCATGAAAATTTTGAAACAAAGAAAATACACCTAAGGACCCATCATGATATGGATTTTGAAGTAAATCTGTGCAATGCTCAGAGCATAACCCATTTTGGTTGCCAAAATTAAGAAGCACTTTGCAAAATGTATGGTTTTTATGAGGGTATGATTGTCACCATGGATCTTGGTGATCCTGACATCGAGCAAGACAATATGGACATTTGGGTCCTTGTTGATACGCTTCCGATTGTACCGCTATGTGAGTTTCTCAAACATAGTTATTAACTAATTTATATTGTTTATTTCAAAATAGTTGACAACTTATTTCCATTGACAGCTTATTTTGATTCTTCAAAGACTGTGCGGAAGATGGTAGACAAAACCCACTACACCAATGGCTCCGAATTAACTTATAAGGAGAAAAATCATCTGATCGCATTTTGTACTCTTCTCGAGGATTACAATAACTATTATCGAACTCCTCCAATATGGTGAGTACGTGCCACTAGTGCACGTGTTGAACCACGGTAACTTCTCTGGAGATACCCTGGTAAGATTTTTTACTATTACGACATCCGTGCACCTTTTGCATACTTCTAAAACTAGTACATCATTGGTAACTACGAAGTTATTACTATATTTTTCAACAGAAACTCCCGATGGATTGTGTGCCTCATCTGATGTATCTGAATGGTCGCCTTACAGTTCTGAACATACTGCCAGGTAAATCTAGGGAGCTCACCTGTGCATATCGGATTTCTAAAACCGGTGAACACATGTTCATCAAAGAATGGAAGAAATGTATGGACATTCGCAAGGAGGTTCTTGGAAGTAACATTCAGCGAAAGGCAAGAATTGGAGACAGGCTAATCTCCATTCTCCATAATGGAGAGTTAGGGGCTATCTTGTTTTTTGCTATTTTACCTTAGAAAATGTAGTAGGTCTTAATCAAATGTAGTAGGTCCTATGAGGTACAATATGTTTATTATGTGGTAATGTGTTAGAGTTGATAATGAGGAGTACTTGTGATTACAACTAGTGACCAATTTGCTAAGTTGATCTTGAGGAGGTGTTATATGACAATGATGTATTATGATGATAAGTTGTTATTGATATGATGATGATGATGATATTATTATATCATTGGGTGAAAGAACCGCGGATTAGTTTCAAGTGGATGTCCATCCACTTGAAACTAGTCCACGGTTCTTTCACCCCGTGATGTAATAACTCATTATGATATAAAAACAATCTCTAAATTCATGCTGTATGAAAACTTGTGTAAAGATGTATGAATACAACATGAAATAAAAAAGAAATAAAATACTAAATAATAGTAGTAGCGCGAGCAAGGAGAAGCGCTACTACTAATTACCCGTAGCGCTCTTCTGGAGAAGCGCTACTACTAAGTCAATTAAGCAGTAGCGTGGGTCTAGGCGCGCTATTGCTAAGCTTTAGCTGTAGCGCCTTATCAGTAGCGCTCCTGCCCGCGCTACTGATAGGACTAAAACCCGCACTGCTGCTAGGCTTTTCCCTAGTAGTGGTTGATCCTCGATTTCATCGACTTATGGCACAAGGACCCAACTACACCTTTGCTGGAGATGAACCTCACTCCTGGTCAAAACCATGTTCTCACTCACTTCATTGAGGAAGAGAAATGGAAATATGAAGAAGGACGAAGGCTGAAGAAAGCGCAATACAAGAAACAGCGCTACCTCAAGGACAATGTCCTCACTCTTACCCCCGAACAACTCATTGCTGTACAAGCTGAAATCAAGCAACTGAGTGATGATTTCAATCGGTACCATGCTGATTGGAAGGGAGCAAAAGTATGTTTCGTCAATCTGACGAAGACTTTCTCTTCAACTGCCTCTGCACCAATGCATGTTGAAATTCCTCAGGCTGAAGAATCTGCTCAGCTCACTAAAGAACATGCCAGCACCGCTGATGTCAGTATGGTTGCTGGAGAAAATGAGAGTACCAGGGCTGATGACTCCATTCCAGTCGCTGATGATATTGCCAGGGCATCCACTAGTGATGCGCATGAGGAAAGTGAACAAGCCAGGGCAACTGCAACAGTTGTGCCTGAAGAAAATGCACCTCCTGCGCCTACACCAACTCCTATCCTTCCATCTGCTCTTGATGTGAAGAAGACCAAGGCTGCAGAACGTGCGGCGATGAAGAAAAGGAAGGCATCAACTACTTCAAATTCTTCAGCTCCGAAAAAGATGAAGACGCTGATCACTTCAATTGACAATCCAATTGATGCCGTTCCTGTCTCATCAATGCCATCAAAGGACCTTGTTCCTTATGGTGAAGAATATGAGATTGCCGAGGAATCTGATGAAGAAACTCCATCTGTTGCTTCAACAGAGCAGTTGGAAGAAGAAATTAAAGTGGATGAGATCCCTTCAACCCCAGTCATTTCCTCACATGTGCCTCAGTTCACTGCTGAAGAGGCCGGTGTTGAAGAAATTGAAGATGAGGATGTGGACATTGGATGTACCACTCATGTGCTCAATGATGAATTTTGGGACAATCAACATCCAAACTCACCCTCTCCAATCTGTTCCTCAGTCCCCAGCCACTACTGCAGTACAAGTGGTATCTGATGAACCTCGTGCAACCCCGTCTGTTCATGAAGATATTCCAGCCACTAGTGCTGAAGAAACTGTGAATGAAGAAGTGATGACTCAGGCTGCAACTGCAGAAGAAACTGAAATTCCTCAGCATGAGGAACCTGAGATTGCGATTCCTGAGGTGATACTGCAAATCACTCACACTCCTCAGCCCAAGCCAAAGAATCCCTTCTCCAAGAAGCCAAAATTCAAGGCTAATGATTTCTTCGGCGAGCATGTATTCTTCACGGAATTCAACCCCTACGACAATGCTCGTCTTAGAAGGAAGCGTTTCTGGACAGTCAACCAGGCCAACTTCTATTCCTTAGTCCTTTTCGACAAGGACAAAGTCTTCGATCATGAGCACATTCCTCACGTGGACATGGAATCTATGCCATGCTTCACGATGCAGGCTTGCTGAATTTCTGCACTGACATCGTTGATTAGAATGAAGAGCTTATTCTTCAGTTCTACGGAACTTTGCATATCACAGGCGATGCTGCTGACGTCAACTCATGGGTGTTGGACTGGATGACGGAAAACACTCATTACAAGGCACCTGCCACTGAATTGCTTTGTGCCCTGCTAATTAGTCCTCCACCAGAAGGCGCTCGCTGTTTGTATGATGAACCTGAACTTACTGATCATTATATGCAGGTGCTCATGAAGCCGCTGAAGCCTGGACAAGCTCAAAGGACCAAATTCCTCGTGAAGGATTTGCTCTATGTGCCCAGAACCATATACCGCATTCTGACAAAGACTATCAGCCCAATCAAAGGACATGATTCTTCAGATGAAGAAATTGTGGGGATGATGAAGAATATGCTCTTCAACATCATGCATGGTATTCCTATCAATTACCATGAGTTCTTCATGAGGACTCTTGCAAATGTTGCACTTTCACCGTTTGAGCTGAAGCCTTATGCACCATGGATCATGAGATTCCTCAGATCAAGGTCTTCACTCAACTACAAGGCTGATACACTTAACCATGGCAGCTACTTGCCCCTAATTGAAGTCCTCAAGCGGACAATCTCCTCATCTGATGAGAAGGGCAAGTCACCAGCCGTGATTGATGAAGGCATTCGTCCATTGGATGGTCAGTTCCGCAAAGCTGCATCTTATTCCACCAATGATGACTCTGCCACACATGATTCTACTGCCAATGCTCCAAAGTCAAGTCCTCAAGCTACTGCTCCACGTGTGATGACTGACCGTGAACTGCTCATAAGTCTTCACCAGAAGGTCGATCGGAATCACACATGGGTTAAGCGTCAGTTTGACTCTATTCTTCACAACATGACTTCTACACATAATGCAGTGAAGAAAAACCACTACTACCTCCATGAAGTGTTTGATCGCACCTGGGCCATTATGTCACATCTATATGGTGAAGAAGATCTGAAGCAAATGGGCTTCAAGGAAGGCTTTGACTGGTCTGCACCTCCACCGAAGAAATTCAAGAAGGTCAAGGTTCCTTCCTTGGTGGCCAACTCATATTCTTCATCATGCGCCATGGACGAGAATGAAGACTTGGACGACACTGCAGCAAGCCCTACAACGACTCAAGACCCTGACAACGCTGGCGCTCCTCCATTATCATGATATTCTTCAGGGGCGTTAGTCCTCAGTTTCAACCCTTTTGGTCATTCGATGACAAAGGGGGAGAAATTTGAGTTAGTCTTCAAGCGGGTCTATATATGGGCATTTTTTGCTAAGTTACAACTCTCGTTCTTCTGATGACTTTGCTGGATCGAGTTGTAATCTTAAAACTCTATGGTGGCTTGATACTTTTGTTGTGTTCCTCTGCATGCTTATTCCTTATTAATGTTAATGCACGCATGCTGAATCACATCAGTCACCATATTTCATCATGCATTTCAAATTCCTCATATTATATGTCAAATGCGTGTATGAATTACAATATATAGGGGGAGATCTTCATGATTGTACTCTTCAAGTGTGCATTGCTTCAAAAGCAAATACCTCACGATGCACATCTTCAGGGGGAGTTCTTCTATATCTTGCTCTCAAATTCCTCAATATCAGTATTTACACTTCACATGTTTATCCCCGTTGAAACTTAACCTATATTGTCATCAATCACCAAAAAGAGGGAGATTGTAAGTGCATCTAGTGCCCCTTAGTGATTTTGGTGTATTGAAGACTTATATGTTAAGAGACTGATGCATTTGCAAGTGTACACATGTCTATAAGTCTATGAGGAGCTTGATATTTACAGAAAAAGTCGACCCCTAAAAATGAAATTCTTCGACTGAAGACTTTAGATTTCTGAAGACTTTCTGAAGACTTTGAAAGTGAAGAAATTGGTGTGACCTTGAAGACTTAGTAATCATTTGAGGAACATGAAGCGCGAAGACTTTTGTTTTCATAGTTTCATTTTCTCTTTCTTGAGTCATAGGAAACACCGTACTGTTAAAGGGGGTCGAGGAAATACTAAGGAAAAATTTCCATGTGATGCTCAACTCAAATCCTACACCTACCAATCCCTTCGAGTGAAGCCATTGGAAATCTCGCACAGTTCAGCCATATTCTTCAGTGACAGAGACGAAGTTCTTCTGGTCTCTGAGGAATTTGTTCTGACTGAAGACTTAGGAATTCGCCAGTGCGGATTGCCTGCCAAGTGAGGAACATGATAGCCCTGAGGAATTCGAACCTCAAAAATTCCGACCATTGCTGTGCTACGCGCCAGCTGTCTCAAAATATCTACCCACCTAAGGGTCATATCAGACAAGGGCATTTATGTTTTATCATGTCGGGCTGCTCCCTAGGCTATAAATAGTCGCCCCCTTCAACCACTAGCTGGTTGACTGCTCCGAGAGAAACTGACACTTGTCATTTGAGAGCAACCCATCCTCCGAGGACTTTGAGTGAAAATCATCAAGTGAGGAAATCCAAACCCAAACCTACAAAACCCCAAGTGATTGAGCATCACTGAAGAGATTGATCCTGCGTGGATTCGACGCTTGTTTCCTTTGAAGACTGTGCTTCTTCCATACGGTTAGGCGTCAAGGTCTAGAGCATCCAAGAGGAATTGTGAATCGCCTAGTGACCGAGTTTGTGAAGGTTGGGAAGTCACCTGAAGACTTACCACGAGTGATTGGGCGAGGTCTGTGTGACTTTAGCTCAAGGAGAATACGGTGAGGACTGTGTGTCCGGGACTGGGTGTCCTCGAGTTTAAATACTCAGCCGCTCCAACTAAATGTACAACTGAGATAACAGTTGGAACTGGTCTACCAAATCATTGTCTTCACCGAGCTTACTTGTTCTATTTCCTCAACTCGTTAAATTCCCCGTGTATGTTGTTGTGTGCCTGTTCATATCTGTTTGAAGACTTTGACTGAAGACTTTCTCAATTTTCTCAGTTCTATTTCTTCAGTCTGTTCGTCTTCTTCCTTGTGCTATCCTGTGTTTACGCTTTCTGTACTCTGTGCTTGTCTTCATTTCATCATAATGACTATGCATGTGTTCTTTAATTCTGTTATGTTCCTTTCTGAGTACTTATTCCGTTGCAAGTAGTTCTTCATTTAGGAATTTCCTCACCAGCAAATTTCTCAGTGAAGAATTCATAAAAATCGCCTATTCACCCCCCCTCTAGTCGATATAACGCACTTTCAGCCATCGAGTTGTCGGAACGCGAGGCAACAAAGGAGGCGGCGGCGAAGGCGAAGGTAGCCCACCATGCCAAGGAGCAGGACCGCCTGCTCCACAGGCTGTCGGGCATGAGGTGCTGCTCCGACTCGAAAATGATGCACGACTCCACCTCCAGCTCCCGACGATAACGCGCCTCCGCACGCCGACGCCTGCACGAAGGAGGGGTACAGCCGCACCGATGGCCGGAAGGGGAAGGGGCCGGCGAGAAAATGGTGATTTCCTCCACCCTTCCTCGTTTTGTTTATATTTTATCTATGTTTGTAGTATGGATTTGCATTGTCCGCTGTTAAACTCCGATGAATCATGTTTCTTTTGTCCGGCTAATCCGATGAACTGCGCTATGATCATGTGTTTTACGTAGCGTTGCATGGATTGCATGGTTTTGAGGTTCAGGATATGATGGATGCGAGTGCGGAAGACAAAATATAAGGCGTGCCCGGTTAGTGCCCGCGGACGCGTTTGAGGAGTCAGATTTGCTCAATGCGGCTGTAGATGCTCTAAGGGCTTAGAGGCAGGTATAGAGGCAGCAGAATGATACATTGTGGATGCTCTGCTCGCATCAAATAGAAGAGCACTGCATTTGAAATTTCAATTCCGTTTATCTGATTCATATTTTTCCAGAGCACCCCTGACATAACTCTATGTATGTCTCTTGTGGAGACCACATGTTTACTCTTAGCGGATATTTAAAAGAAAAAAAAAGAAACACAGGTACTAGTACTACGAGCTAAAAAATCCATGGGTTGCCTTCCTTCGATTTGAAGGAAAGCAAATGAACCCTCCTAAAAACCACGAGGCCCTCCCTTGTGTCCCTGGCTCTCCTCTATCAAAGCCGACACGTATGGAACCACAAACCATCCTCTCGCTCCGCGCGTTGCCACAGCCCTCGCCATGTCGTTCCACTACCAAGGCCAGCGTCACCATGGCTCTGGCCATGACTTGAACTCGACCCCTCCCCTGGTTGCACACCCTCTTCGTCGTCCTCCACGCGGTTGCCGCATCCATGGAAGATCGCCGCGTGCGCCTGGCTCGAGTCCTTCACCGACGACCGCCCTCCCATCGAGCCTAAGGTCGACACCTACATCGAATTAACGGAAATGAACTACTTTTCATGTTGCACTTCACGGGATTACTGGCTAAAACTAACAGAAATGTCATGGAGGGAAAAAGTTAAAAAAAGAAAGATTTTTAAAGCTAAAAAGGGAAGCAGATTTTAAAGTGACCAAATAGATTTTAATATTGCACTTCACGGTGTAGTGGCTAAAACTAACGAAAATGTCAGTGAGGGTACAAGTCAAAAGGGAAGAATTTCTTAGGGCTAAAAATGAAAAAATATTTTAAGGAAGCCCAAATAAGGTATTCTCTCATCAAAGAATGCACAAACTTGTGGGAAGTGGCTGTTCTGATCCTGAGCGTGAACAGTAAAATCAAAAAATATTGAGAAAAAAAATCTGATTTTTTGTGTGGAAAACATTGACAAATGTTTTGTTATCTCACCAAATTTCATCAGCAGATGACATTCATGCAAAATGTGGCAAAAAAAAGCGATGCTCCAAAATGTTATTTTCAAACGCATTTGGAGCATCCATTTTTTGCCACATTTTTCATGAATGTCATTTCATGATGAATTTTTGCAAGCTATCAAAACATTTTTCAATGTTTAACACACAAAAAAAACTAAAAAACACAAAAAAAATCAGAATTTTTTTTCATTTTTTTGTTCAGGAGAACAAGCGTGTGAAGCAAAGCCTAGAACTAGAAGCTCCCATTTCACCGCACGTGTCGCCAGCCCAGAAGCGCAAAGGGCAAAGCCGCCTCTCCTTCCCCTCTTCTTCCGCACACAATCGTGGCACAGTCCTCCTGTCTGACGTCCGACCACCAGTGCGAGCATTTCGACGCTAGGGTTCTGCCGCGGTGCCGCCGCATCGTCGCACGCGACCACCGCTGCTGCTAGAGATGGACGCCGCGGAGGTCGCGGCGAAGGTATGCGCCCTCGAGGCCGAGCTCGCCGCCACGTCCCCCCGCATTGCCGACCTGGAGGCCCGGGTCTCGCTCCTCGAAGCCGAGAACGCGAGCTGGAGGAAGGCCATGCCTGACGGGGAGGTCTCTGGTCGATTGGTGGAGGGTTTGGGCGGCCCCAAGCGAAAAACAGTCCAGGCGGTGGGAGTACCCGGCCTGGCGTATGGTTCTTTTAACGAGGTCGGTGACGGCGAGGAAGAGGGGGTTGCCGCTGATGTCGGCAACTGGAGGAGCGGCGAGGAGGATGGTGTTCCCGCGGTGCCGACCCCTAGGAAGCGTGTGCTGCGGGCGGTTACCGGTGGGAGCAATGGCGAAAACGAGATTGACGACGCCGGGGGAGGTAAGAGTGGAGACCACCGGAGGGTTCGCCGCAATGTGGGTCTGGATGATGATGATGTTTGGATCACACCCTGCGGTAAGAAGCACGCCACTGCACCTGCATGGGTGGTCAGCAGCGACAGCGAAGATGAGGGTGAGAAGAACAGCGAGGATGGTGAATTGCAGGTGGGGGTGTTGGATGCTCCACCCAGTAGGAAGCGTGCATTGCGTAGAATAATTGACAGTGATGATGAGGATGACGAGGATGATAGGATTCCCATTCGTGAATTGGTTAAGAAGACGAGGGAGAAGAGAATGTGCTTGGACGAGACTGAAGGGCGCTCTGCACCCACCATAGGGCGCTCTGCACTCACCATAGGGCGCTCAACTTGCTCAGCTGAAAAACAGTCGAAGAAAGCACGAGTCAAACCCAATGATCATGAAGAGAGCGAGGATGGTTCAGGACAGGATGGTGATATGTCTGAACTTTAAAATGATGCAGATTGTTCAGAAGATTCTGACAGCGAGGTATTCAGTATTCTATAACGATATTGTAGATTACATTGTTCACAAAAGGAAGGTTAAGGATTGTAAGCATCTGTTGAGTTCTTCAGTCCGTGTCATGTTGTAGCAGGCCTCTGTTATATGTTCTGCCCTGTTTAATTCAGCACAGGCCTTCTCACCTTTTGGATATAGGTTAGATTTATTCTTGTTGCAATGCTGCACACCGTGTATCCTATAGTGGGTTCATGCCTATTTGTTGTTTTCCTAGTGGTTTAGCTCTGATTTTGTTTCCTTTTCTGTTAGCAGATGGATTACACCTTGCTGAAGGATGTGACCCTGGCGTCAAACATCCGGGTGAGGGTTCTGTGAAAAGGAGGCTGAAGCGCATACCAGGGGCAGGGGCGCATTGCGTGTTTATATAGCCAGATATGCGGCAAGATTACAAGGAGGTTAAATTAGGTTAGGTGTGGATTGATCTCCAAGTTATCTACAAGATCTCATCTCAACAACCTAACCTAAACCAACTACAACACGCACACAATATCTAGCTAGCTACGGTTTATAACGTATCGTAGCATACAATGATGTTTAACACTCCCCCTCAATCACAACTATCTAAGTTGAGATTGCGTCGAAAGACCTCCAGCTGCCGCAGCGATAGTGGTTTAGTAAAGCCATCTGCTACTTGATCACCAGTAGGAACAAACCGAATATTTAGAAGCTTATTAGCAACTCTTTCACGAACAAAGTGATAATCAATCTCAATGTGCTTTGTTCTTGCGTGAAAGATAGGATTGGCAGAGAGATACGTAGCTCCAAGATTGTCACACCAAAGTGAGGTTGCAGGTGAATGACGAATACCCAATTCTATCAACATATTTTGCACCCAAATAATTTCAGCAGTGGCATTTGCTAAGGCCTTGTACTCAGCTTCTGTGCTGGACCTGGACACAGTGGCTTGCTTACGTGCACTCCAAGAAACCAGGTTACCACCAAAGAACACTGCAAAGCCTCCAGTGGACCGCCGATCATCAGGACATCCTGCCCAGTCTGCATCTGAAAAAGCACTGACAAGTATAGAACCTGACTTGGCAAGTGTGAGACCATGACTCTTGGTTGCCTGGAGATACCGAAGGATTCGTTTCACTGCTGTCCAATGAGTACTAGTGGGTGCATGAAGAAACTGGCAAACTTTGTTGACTGAAAAGCATATATCAGGCCTGGTTAAAGTCAAATACTGCAAAGCTCCAACCACACTTTTGTACCTGGTGGAGTCTTCAGCTCCAAGGGCCTCTCCATCATGAAGAGACAACTTCTCCGAGGTAGACAAAGGGGTTGGAGAAGGTTTGCAACCTTTCATGCCCACCCGCTCAAGGATATCCTGTACATACTTTTCTTGGGATAGAACAATACCACGAGCCACATGCTTCACCTCGATCCCAAGAAAGAAATGAAGGCTACCCAAATCCTTGAGAGCAAAATCCATGCGCAAATCCTGAAGGAGGGCATCAACTGCTCTAGGAGAGGAGCTGGTGACAATAATATCATCAACGTAAATAAACATAAAAATGGTTACTCCATGTCGATGATAGAAGAACAACGAGGTATCTCCCTTAGAAGCAGAAAAACCAAGAGACTGTAGTTTGGAGTAGAGACGATAATACCAAGCTCTGGGTGCTTGTTTCAAACCATAAATTGCCTTATCAAGCTTGCAGACATGTCATGGTAAAGCTGAATTCTCATACCCAGGAGGCTGCCTCATAAACACCTCTTCTTTCAGAACACCATGCAAGAACGCGTTCTTCACATCTAGTTGTCGCATGCACCAGTTTCTAGATATTGCAACTGAAAAAATCAACCTAATAGTAGCAGCTTTAACCACAGGGCTAAAGGTATCCTCATAATCAATTCCATACCTTTGCTTAAAGCCTTTTTCCACAAGACGTGCCTTGTACCTGTCAATCGTGCCATCAGACTTGCGTTTTACCTTGTACACCCATTTGCAGTCAATCACATTTCTCCCTCTGACCGGTGGAACTAAGTGCCATGTCTTGTGTGCGATGAGGGCTGAAAATTCTTCGTCCATGGCCTGCTTCCATTTGGGGTTAGCAAGAGCATCCTATAGACTCTTGGGTTCACCTGTGGCACAAAAGGAGCCCCAACGAACACAACCATCTTTATATACCTTGGGCTTGGCAATCCCACTTTGCGACTGAGTATGTGATCGGGCAGGAGGGGGCGGAGCTGGTTGAGCGTGCTGAAGCTGTAGGCGATTTTGTGTAGATGAGACCACGGAGTCAGACGCAGAAGATCCCGAATCTCCCTCCTGCGGCGACCCAGGCGGATCTGGTGCGGCAGCTAGTGACGAACTGCCAAGTGGCAGTTCCGGAGCGGCTGCGAGCCTCGAGGACGATCGCGCCGCGCCAGAGTCCGAGCGCTCCGCCTCGTGGGGCCAGGTGGGCCGCGCCCTGTCGGGTCGGCCGTCCCACCAGGGGACCGCACGCCCGCCGAGGCCGGGGACAGCGCGGGAGTGCGCCTGGCTGGCCCACCAGGGGATAGCGGAACAGGACGCCCGCCTGGCCGCCTGTCAGCTGGCGCGGATCCCGGCAAGGATTCGCCTGACGCTGCTGCGGGCGTGGATCCCGCGGCCGATTCGCCTGCCGCGGTGGCAGCAGCCGATCCCGAGGCCGATGGATCTTCTGTGGCTGCATGAACGCCCTTAGTTTGCTGCATAAAATCATAAGAGTTTTCACCAAAATCTGCAAAGTTTGGCTGCCCTGTTTCCTGCACACTTTCAGCTGGGTCATTAGCGTTGGACAAGGACATATTATCAGCAGTAAAATCAGCTCCCCCTTGCGTGAAAACAGGAGATGGCAGAAGGTGGGAGGGTAGAAGGAGGAGGCTGGCGTTTTGGCATCAGCCGCGTCAGAAGTTCCCGCCAGTACCTGGACACTAGGGGCTTAGGGCATTGTTCTGCCCGGTATCATAAATACCGAACACCTCAGGGAGTGCTCGGCGTCTCGAGTTAGGCCTTATATGCATCAGCTCCGAATCATGTCTTTGGTCAAATGTTGGGTTTGCCCGGCTCCTGTGTTTTGCTGCCTTACATTCCGCTCCATCGGCTAATGCGACACCAGGAGAACTACTGCGATTGTGCCCCGGTTCGGCCGGGCGAGCACCTCAGTAGAGAAAGCCGAAAACTGACTGTCATGATATAGCGAGAGACTGGTCAACCACTCGATCGACCACTGGATTGTTTAGAATTCCTCCGCTTTGACGAAGGACCGCTTCCCGGTCAGGCACATACGCGCCCCGAGTTTGGAGAAGCGCGGTGCCTTTAGGGGCTATATAGTAGCCCCACCTTCAAGCTCCTATGGCTAAGTGAAAGTGATAAAGTATTATAGTCCGGTTGCCTAGTTTGCTACGCTATCACCTCCTTCAAAGGACCAAAACATTGGATTAAGTGTGAAAAAGCGCTTTTCTTTTTGCAAACACCCCCGCACCATGTGCATGGGGGCTGAAGCCAAAGACTGCCATCTTTCAGGTTATACATACATATACGGCCGCACAGGAGATAGTTCAATACTTGAACGCACAAGTATAAAAAGCTATTGCATTATAAACATGATCTCACAAATCATACACGTCATTTGAGCATAACATCTTTCGAGCACTGCGACTCTATTAAACGAGCGCCCTGCAGGACTTCCTCAAAATAGTGCTCGGCGGGTAATCGGCCTTTGTCCGAACCCCGGGATGCAACAGCGGTGGCATCCATCTCCGCCCAGTATGTCTTAACACGGGCGAGAGCCATCCGTGTACCTTCTATGCATGCCGACCGCTTCATCGCCTTGATATGCGGCACCGCCCCAAGGAATTGCCGCAACAAGCCAAAATAACTCTCAGGCTTGGGCCTTTCCGGCCACAGATGAGCGACCACATCCATCATGGCAAGTCCGGACAATCTATTCAGTTCAGCCCACTCAGCCAGCCGATCAGTCAACGGAAGTGGATGCTCCGGACTATGGAATTGAGACCAGAAAAGCTCTTCCATTTCGTGATCCTTCTGGCTTTGGAAGTGCACGACTGCGTTCGCCGCACTCGCCGCCAAATCCAGATAAGGATCCTCCGCACCACACAATTGGCCCAACTGAGCATACTTCGGATCCGTAAACTTCCTACGCAGCAGAAATGGCTTTCCAGCCGCAATGTCTCCGGCTTGACGCAGTTCTTCCTTCATAGCCCGCGTCGTACTATGGGCATCCTTGGCTTCGGCGGCGGCCTTCTTCAGTCCTCTTGCTCCACTCGGCATTCTCTTTCAGGAACCTCATAGCGGTCGGTAGCATCTTTTAATTTCACGGCCATTCCGGCCATCTCCTCCCTGCTTCGGCAATGAGCAGCCTTTTCGGCTTTTAGCTCTTTCGCTGCCTTCGAGACAGCCGCATCACTTTTCCTGGCTTGCTCCTTGGCTCGAGCAAGCTCTGCTCGAAGGTCTTCCACAGCAGCGGCACCATCTGCATCAAGCATACAAATTGTAAGGAACGGGCATCAGCTCCCTTACTAGGTGACCGCGGAGCAACTACCTACCTTGTGACTCGTTAAGTCGTTTATTGACCAGCGCGATGTCCGCATCCGCAACGTCAAGTTGCCGCTTCAGCTCGGCAACTCCATCAGTCCGGCTGGACACCGAACGTTCCGCCACCTGCATAGAAAAGGCGACATTCTATAACTGAGATTATGATCCTCGGCACGCGGTCGCTTTCGACAGCATACCAAGTCTCAGGGGCTACTATCTATATAGGGCGCACTCCATGTGCAAAATTGTTAAAAGGTATGTCATTTTTTGCGTACCTCAAGCCCCGTCAGCAAACTTCCGACGGCCTCATGCAACCCGCTCTCGGTGGATGAGATCCTTTCAATCACCATACTCATTAATATGCGGTGATCTTCTGAGATAGACGCCCTCTTGAGCAAATCCTGCAGCTCCACTGGTCGTACTCCAGTGGGTGCCGAACTCCCCGGCCCCACCGGACTCGGGGAGACCCTCCATGACGACACCTCAGGGTTGTCCGCCCCGCCCGACGGGGTGGCAGATGGAAGCGTTTCGCTCTCCATCATCTCCGAACGAAGGTCCCCCGAAGATGAGCTCTGCTGAGATAGGCTGAGATCCGAACTGCAAGGTGAAAACTTCGGTTACCCTTAGAAATAAAGCAGGGGTGTCCCCTATTACAAAATTCCCCCTTTTACTTACGGCTCGCTGGAGGGCTAATTCCTCTGAGGAGACAGTGCTGTCGGGGCTCTTCCCGGCACAGGACCTTCCGGTGCAGATTTCTTTCCCCGCTTTGAGGCCTTGGCCTCCGGGTCTTCAGAAGCGATCCTCTTCTCCCCCTGGAAGGAGGGACTCTCGATTCCCCCCTTACTGAAAGCCTCCTTGGCAGAGGTGGTAGTTTCCCTGTGCCCCCCTTCGCCCTCCTCCGAAGGTGCGACCTCCAACATTTTGATTAACACGGGATCTGGCGTGGTCTCAGGGAGGGGGGCCGGACACCGTATCAGTTTTGCTTGCACTATCCACTCCTGTCCAAGGGATAGCTGGTTAAAAGGCAAACCCATGATAAATAAATGGGCAATGTGTCCAGACACAGGGCTACTTACTTGAGTATCCGGGCGATTGCAGCTTAGGCCAGCATCCTCGGTCAAGTCCGGACGCATCTCTTGCGATCCGAAGAACAGTTTGTACATCTCCACGGGCGTCAAACCCATGAACTGTTGGAGAGCCCGTGGCCCCTCCGGATTAAATTCCCACAGGCGGAGGGGGCGACGTTTGCAGTGCAGAAGGCGTCGAATCAGCATAACCTGTGCCACAACAACCAGATTGATCTCCCTTTCCTGGAGGCCTCGAATCTGGCCCTGCAACAGGGGTATGTCTTTGGACGGCCCCCAGTCGAGCCCCTTGTTAACCCATGACGTCAGCCGTTGTGGAGGGCCCGGGCGAAAGACGGGCGGCGGCCTCTGCCTGCTGCCCCTGGGAGCGGTGATATAGAACCACTCCTGTTGCCACAAGCCGAGCTCCTCCTGAAAAGAGCCCTCGGGCCATGGAGCATCGGCCCTCTTGCTTATAACCGCCCCGCCGCACTCTGCCTGACGCCCCTCAATCATCTTCGGCTTCACATTAAAGGTTTTGAGCCACAAGCCGAAGTGAGGGGTAGTGCGGAGGAAGGCTTCACAGACGACAATGAATGATGAGATGTGGAGGATGGACTCCGGAGCCAAGTCGTGGAATTCCAGCCCATAGTAAAACATGAGCCCCCTCATGAAGGGATCCATCGGGAAGCCTAAACCCCGACGGAGGTGAGACACAAACACGACGCTCTCGCCGGGCTCGGGAGTAGGAATAACTTGCCCTCGGGCAGGCAACCTATGTGAAATCTCGTAGGTTAAGTACCTGGCGTCTCTCAGCTTTAGCACGTCCTCTTCCGTGACGGAGGAGGGCATCCACCGGCCTCGTAGGTCGGAGCCGGACATTGTCGAAGGTCGAAGGTACCCGAATATGGAGCCCTGGGTGTTGGAACTCGGGGCGAGGGGCGGATTCAATTGAGGATTGAAGAAAAAGAACGGGCCTTGGTCTCATTATAAAGAGGAAGAATACCAAGAGCCGTCCCCGTGACCGTTTGGAACCCGCCTTCGATGGAGGAGGCGTGGCAACGGGCGCGGTTGGGTTACCCACGTCCGTATTTATGAGAATCCCGGAATAAGGGGAACACGATCTCTGCTTCGACAAGACGTGCCAAGGAAACCGCTTCGCTAAACACGCTGAGGTGGTACAATAAAAACAATTCGAGTAAAGGCTTGGTAGCAGTGTGACGTCACGCCACCAAATACGTCAGCAGATTGAACTTGCGTAAATATTACTCTCTCTACGGTGGTATGTGGAATTTATTTTGCAGAGCCGGACACTATCCTGGTGTTCACAATCTTCTATAAATTATTCGGAGAAGGAAACCGCCTTGCAATGCCGAAGACAACATGCGCGCCGGACTCATCGTCATTGAAGCCTGGTTCAGGGGCTACTAAGGGAGTCCTGGACTAGGGGGTGTCCGGATAGCCGAACTAGCATCATCGGCCGGACTCCAAGACTATGAAGATACAAGATTGAAGACTTCATCCCGTGTCCGGAGGGGACTTTCCTTGGCGTGGAAGGCAAGCTTGGCAATACGGATATGTAGATCTCCTACCATTGTAACCGACTCTGTGTAACCCTAGCCCTCTCCGGTGTCTATATAAACCAGATGGCTTTAGTCTGTAGGACGAACAACAATCATACCATAGGCTAGCTTCTAGGGTTTAGCCTCCTTGATCTCGTGGTAGATCTACTCTTGTAATACCCACATCATCAATATCAATCAAGCAGGACGTAGGGTTTTACCTCCATCAAGAGGGCCCGAACCTGGGTAAAACATCGTGTCCCTTGTCTCCTGTTACCATCCGCCTAGACGCACAGTTCGGGACCCCCTACCCGAGATCCGCCGGTTTTGACACCGACACTCTGTTGGGGAACGTTGCAGAAAACAAAAATTTTCCTACTCGTTTCACCAAGATCATCTAGGAGTTCATCTAGCAACGAGTGATCAGATGCATCTACGTACCTTGTAGATCGCGAGCGGAAGCGTTCAAAGAACGGGGATGATGTAGTCGAACACGACGTGATTCGAATCACCGGAGATCCTAGCACCGAACGGACGGCACCTCCGCGTTCAACACACGTACGGAACAGCCACGTCTCCTCCTCTTGATCCGGCAAGGGAGGGAGGAGAGGTTGAGGGAGATGGCACCAGCAGCAGCACGACGGCGTGGTGTTGATGGAGCTGCAGTACTCCGACAGAGCTTCGCTAAGCACTATGGAGGTTGAGGAGGTGTTGGGGAGGGAGAAGGAGGCAACCAAAGGCCAAGGACTCAAGGTATAAAGTCCCTCCTCTCCCCCCACTATATATAGGGGTGCCAAGGGGGGGTGGCCGGCCCTAGGAGATCCAATCTCCTAGGGGGTGCGGCGGCCTAGGGGGGTTTCCCTCCCCCCCAAGGCACCTAGGAGGTGCCTTCCACTAGTAGGACTCCTCCCCCTTGGAAACCCTAGGCGCATGGGCCTTGTGGGGCTGGTGCCCTTGGCCCAAGCAGGCCAAGGCGCACCCCCTACAGCCCATGTGGCCCCCGGGGATGGGTGGCCCCACCCGGTGGGCCCCCGGGACCCCTCCGGTGGTCCCGGTACAATACCGATAACCCCGAAACTTGTCCCGATGCCCGAAACAGGACTTCCCATATATAAATCTTTACCTCCGGACCATTCCGGAACTCCTCGTGACGTCCGGGATCTCATCCGGGACTCCGAACAACATTCGGGTCACTGCATATACATATCCCTACAACCCTAGCGTAACCGAACCTTAAGTGTGTAGACCCTACGGGTTCGGGAGACAAGCAGACATGACCGAGACGACTCTCCGGTCAATAACCAACAGCGGGATCTGGATACCCATGTTGGCTCCCACATGCTCCACAATGATCTCATCGGATGAACCACGATGTCGAGGATTCTATCAACCCCGTACGCTATTCCCTTTGTCTATCGATATGTTACTTGCCCGAGATTCGATCGTCGGTATCCCAATACCTCGTTCAATCTCGTTACCGGCAAGTCACTTTACTCGTACCGTAATGCATGATCCCGTGACCAGACACTTGGTCACTCTGAGCTCATTATGATGATGCATTACCGAGTGGGCCCAGTGATACCTCTCCGTCATACGGAGTGACAAATCCCAGTCTTGATCCATGTCACCCAACAGACACTTTCGGAGAAGCCCGTAGTCTACCTTTATAGTCACCCAGTTACGTTGTGACGTTTGGCATACCCAAAGCACTCCTACGGTATCCGGGAGTTACACGATCTCATGGTCTAAGGAAAAGATACTTTGACATTGGAAAACTCTAGCAAACGAACTATACGATCTTGTGCTATGTTTAGGATTGGGTCTTGTCCATCACATCATTCTCCCAATGATGTGATCTCGTTATCAATGACATCCAGTGTCCATAGTCAGGAAACCATGACTATCTGTTGATCAACGAGCTAGTCAACTAGAGGCTCACTAGGGACATGTTGGTGTCTGTTATTCACACATGTATTACGATTTCCGGATAACACAATTATAGCATGAATAAAGACAATTATCATGAACGAGGAAATATAATAATAATGCTTTTATTATTGCCTCTAGGGCATATTTCCAACAGTCTCCCACTTGCACTAGAGTCAATAATCTAGTTACATTGTGATGAATCGAACACCCATGGAATTCTGGTGTTGATCATGTTTTGCTCTAGGGAGAGGTTTAGTCAACGGATCTGCTACATTCAGGTCCGTATGTACTTTACAAATCTCTATGTCTCCATCTTGAACATTTTCACGAATGGAGTTGAAGCGACACTTGATGTGCCTTGTCTTCTTGTGAAACCTGGGCTCCTTGGCAAGTGCAATAGCTCCAGTGTTGTCACAGAAGAGCTTGATCGGCCCCGACGCATTGGGTATGACTCCTAGGTCGGTGATGAACTCCTTCACCCATATTGCTTCATGTGCTGCCTCCGAGGCTGCCATGTACTCCGCTTCACATGTAGATCCTGCCACGACGCTTTGCTTGCAAATGCACCAGCTTACTGCCCCCACCATTCAAAATATACACGTATCCGGTTTGTGACTTAGAGTCATCCAGATCTGTGTCGAAGCTAGCATCGACGTAACCCTTTACGACGAGCTCTTCGTCACCTCCATAAACGAGAAACATTTCCTTAGTCCTTTTCAGGTACTTCAGGATATTCTTGACCGCTGTCCAGTGTTCCTTGCCGGGATTACTTTGGTACCTTCCTACCAAACTGACGGCAAGGTTAACATCAGGTCTGGTACACAGCATGGCATACATAATAGAACCTATGGCTGAGGCATAGGGGATGACGCTCATCTCTTCTATATCTTCTGCCATGGTCGGACATTGAGCTGAGCTCAATTTCATACCTTGTAACACAGGTAAGAACCCCTTCTTGGATTGATCCATATTGAACTTCTTCAATATCTTATCAAGGTATGTGCTTTGTGAAAGACCTATGAGGCGTCTCGATCTATCTCTATAGATTTTGATGCCTAATATATAAGCAGCTTCTCCAAGGTCCTTCATTGAAAAACTTTTATTCAAGTAGGCCTTGATGCTGTCCAAGAGTTCTATATCATTTCCCATCAAAAGTATGTCATCTACATATAATATGAGAAATGCTACAGAGCTCCCACTCACTTTCTTGTAAACGCAGGCTTCTCCATAAGTCTGTGTAAACCCAAACGCTTTGATCATCTCATCAAAGCGAATGTTCCAACTCCGAGATGCTTGCACCAGCCCATAAATCGAGCGTTGGAGCTTGCACACTTTGTCAGCATTCTTAGGATCGACAAAACCTTCCGGCTGCATCATATACAATTCTTCCTTAAGGAAACCATTAAGGAATGCCGTTTTGACGTCCATTTGCCATACTTCGTAATCATAGAATGCGGCAATTGCTAACATGATTCGGACGGACTTCAGCTTCGCTACCGGTGAGAAAGTCTCATCGTAGTCAACCCCTTGAACTTGTCGATAACCCTTAGCGACAAGCCGAGCTTTATAGATGGTCACATTACCATCCGCGTCTGTCTTCTTCTTAAAGATCCATTTATTTTCTATGGCTCGCCGTTCAACGGGCAAGTCAGTCAAAGTCCATACTTCGTTTTCATACATGGATCCTATCTCGGATTTCATGGCTTCTAGCCATTTGTCGGAATCCGGGCCCGCCATCGCTTCTTCATAGTTCGAAGGTTCACCGTTGTCTAACAACATGATTTCCAAGACAGGGTTGCCGTACCACTCTGGTGCGGAACGTGTCCTTGTGGACCTTCGAATTTCAGTAGGAGCTTGATCAGAAGTATCTTGATTATTATCATTAACTTCCTCTCTAGTCGGTGCTGGCACCTCAGGAACATTTTCTTGAGTTGCGCCATTTTCCGGTTCAAGAGGCAATACTTCATCAAGCTCTACTTTCCTCCCACTTACTTCTTTCGAGAGAAACTCTTTCTCCAGAAAGGACCCATTCTTGGCAACAAAGATCTTGCCTTCGGATCTAAGGTAGAAGGTGTACCCAATAGTTTCTTTTGGGTACCCTATGAAGACGCATTTTTCCGATTTGGGTTCGAGCTTTTCAGGTTGAAGTTTCTTGACATAAGCATCGCATCCCCAAACTTTTAGAAACGACAGCTTAGGTTTCTTCCCAAACCATAATTCATACGGTGTCGTCTCAACGGATTTCGACGGAGCCCTATTTAAAGTGAATGCGGCAGTCTCTAAAGCATAGCCCAAAAAGAAAGCGGTAAATCGGTAAGAGACATCATAGATCGCACCATATCTAACAGAGTGCGATTACGACGTTCGGACACACCATTACGCTGAGGTGTTCCAGGCGGCGTGAGTTGTGAAACTATTCCACATTTTCTTAAGTGCGTGCCAAACTCGTGACTCAAGTATTCTCCTCCACGATCTGATCGCAGAAACTTGATTTTCCTGTCACGTTGATTTTCAACCTCACTCTGAAATTCCTTGAACTTTTCAAAGGTTTCAGACTTGTGTTTCATTAAGTAGATATACCCATACCTACTTAAATCATCAGTGAGGGTGAGAACATAACGATAGCCACCGCGAGCCTCAACACTCATTGGACCGCACACATCGGTATGTATGATTTCCAATAAGTCGGTTGCTCGCTCCATTGTTCCTGAGAACGGAGTCTTGGTCATTTTACCCATAAGGCATGGTTCGCACGTGTCAAATGATTCATAATCAAGAGACTCTAAAAGTCCATCAGCATGGAGCTTCTTCATGCGTTTGACACCTATGTGACCAAGGCGGCAGTGCCACAAGTATGTGGGACTATCATTATCAACTTTACTTCTTTTGGTACTCACATTATGAACATGTGTAGCATCACGTTCGTGATTCATAAGGAATAAACCATTCACCATAGGAGCATGACCATAAAACATATCTCTCATAAAAATGGAACAACCATTATTCTCAGATTTAAAAGAGTAGCCATCTCGAATTAAACGAGATCCCGATACAATGTTCATGCTCAAAGCTGGCACTAAATAACAATTATTAAGGTTTAAAACTAATCCCGAAGGGAGATGCAGAGGTAGCGTGCCGACGGCGATCACATTGACCTTGGAACCATTCCCGACGCGCATCGTCACCTCGTCCTTTGCCAGTTTCCGCTTATTCCGCAGCCCCTGCTTTGAGTTACAAATGTGAGCAACTGCACCGGTATCAAATACCCAGGAGCCACTACGGGCACTAGTAAGGTACACATCAATTACATGTATATCACATATACCTTTGGTTTTGTCGGCCTTCTTATCCGCTAAGTACTTAGGGCAGTTCCGCTTCCAGTGACCGCTTCCCTTGCAATAAAAGCACTCAGTCTCGGGCTTGGGTCCATTCTTTGGCTTCTTCCCGGCAGCTTGCTTGCCGGGCGCGGCAACCTCCTTGCCGTCCTTCTTGAAGCTCTTTTTACCCTTGCCTTTCTTGAACTTAGTGGTTTTATTGATCATCAACACTTGATGTTCCTTCCTGACTTCTACCTCCGCTGATTTCAGCATAGCAAATACTTCGGGAATGGTCTTTTCCATCCCCTGCATATTGAAGTTCATCACAAAGCTCTTGTAGCTTGGTGGAAGCGACTGGAGGATTCTGTCAATGACCGCATCATCCGGGAGATTAACTCCCAGCTGAGTCAAGCGGTTATGCAACCCAAACATAGTGAGTATGTGCTCACTGACAGAACTGTTTTCCTCCATCTTACAGCTGAAGAATTTGTCGGAGACTTCATATCTCTCGACCCGGGCATGAGCTTGGAAAACCATTTTCAGCTCTTCGAACATCTCATATGCTCCATGTCTCTCAAAACGCTTTTGGAGCCCCGGCTCTAGGCTGTAAAGCATGCCGCACTGAACGAGGGAGTAGTCATCGAAACGTGCCTGCCAAGCGTTCATAACGTCTTGTTCTGCAGGGAGAACGGGTGCGTCACCAAGCGGTGCTTGTAGGACATAATCTTTCTTGGCAGCTATGAGGATGATCCTCAGGTTCCGGACCCAGTCCGTATAGTTGCTGCCATCGTCTTTCAGCTTAGTTTTCTCTAGGAACGCGTTGAAGTTGAGGACTACGTTGGCCATTTGATCTACAAGACATATTGTAAAGATTTTAGACTAAGTTCATGATAATTAAGTTCAACTAATAAAATTATTAGTGAACTCCCACTTAGATTAGACATCCCTCTAGTCATCTAAGTATTACATGATCCGAGTTAAACTAGACCGTGTCCGATCATCACGTGAGACGGACTAGTCAACATCGGTGAACATCTTCATGTTGATCGTATCTTCTATACGACTCGTGCTCGACCTTTCGGTCTTCTGTGTTCCGAGGCCATGTCTGTACATGCTAGGCTCGTCAAGTCAACCTAAGTGTTTGCATGTGTAAATCTGTCTTACACCCGTTGTATGTGAACGTCTGAATAAAACACCCGATCATCACGTGGTGTTTTGAAACAGCGAACTGTCGCAACGGTGCACAGTTAGGGGAAACACTTCTTGGATTTTATTGTGAGGGATCATCTTATTTACTACCGTCGTTCTAAGTAAACAAGATGCAAAACATGATAAACATCACATGCAATCAAATAATAAACGTGACATGATATGGCCATTTTCACATAGCTCCTTTGATCTCCATCTTGGGGCTCCGTGATCATCTTGTCACCGGCTTGACACCATGATCTCCATCATCATGATCTCCATCATCGTGTCTCCATGAAGTTGCTCGCCAACTATTACTTCTACTACTATGGCTAACGCGTTTAGCAATAAAGTAAAGTAATTTACATGGCGTTTCTCGATGACACGCAGGTCATTAAAAGAATAAAGACAACTCCTATGGCTACTGCCGGTTGTCATACTCATCGACATGCAAGTCGTGAATCCTATTACAATAGCATGAACATCTCATACATCACATATAGATCATTCATCATTCATCACAACTTTGGCCATATCATATCACAAACCACTTGCTGCAAAAACAAGTTAGACGTCCTCTAATTGTTGTTGCAAGTTTTACGTGGCTGAATTAGGGTTCTAGCAAGAACGTTTTCTTACCTACGTTAAAGCCACAACGTGATTTGTCAACTTCTATTTACCCTTCATAAGGACCCTGTTCATCGATTCCGCTCCAACTAAAGTAGGAGAGACAGACACCCGCCAGCCACCTTATGCAACTAGTGCATGTTAGTCGGTGGAACCGGTCTCACGTAAGCGTACGTGTAAGGTTGGTCCGGGCCGCTTCATCCCACAATACCGCTGAAGCAAGAAAGGACTAGTAACGGCAAGAAAGTTGACAAATCTACGCCCACAACAAATTGTGTTCTACTCGCGCAAGAAGAACTACGCATAGACCTAGCTCTGATACCACTGTTGGGGAACGTTGCAGAAAACAAAAATTTTCCTACTCGTTTCACCAAGATCATCTAGGAGTTCATCTAGCAACGAGTGATCAGATGCATCTACGTACCTTGTAGATCGCGAGCGGAAGCGTTCAAAGAACGGGGATGATGTAGTCGAACACGACGTGATTCGAATCACCGAAGATCCTAGCACCGAACGGACGGCACCTCCGCGTTCAACACACGTACGGAACAGCCACGTCTCCTCCTCTTGATCCAGCAAGGGAGGGAGGAGAGGTTGAGGGAGATGGCACCAACAGCAGCACGACGGCGTGGTGTTGATGGAGCTGCAGTACTCCGACAGAGCTTCGCTAAGCACTATGGAGGTTGAGGAGGTGTTGGGGAGGGAGAAGGAGGCAACCAAAGGCCAAGGACTCAAGGTATAAAGTCCCTCCTCTCCCCCCACTATATATAGGGGTGCCAAGGGGGGGTGGCCGGCCCTAGGAGATCCAATCTCCTAGGGGGTGCGGCGGCCTAGGGGGGTTTCCCTCCCCCCCAAGGCACCTAGGAGGTGCCTTCCACTAGTAGGACTCCTCCCCCTTGGAAACCCTAGGCGCATGGGCCTTGTGGGGCTGGTGCCCTTGGCCCAAGCAGGCCAAGGCGCACCCCCTACAGCCCATGTGGCCCCCGGGGATGGGTGGCCCCACCCGGTGGGCCCCCGGGACCCCTCCGGTGGTCCCGGTACAATACCGATAACCCCGAAACTTGTCCCGATGCCCGAAACAGGACTTCCCATATATAAATCTTTACCTCCGGACCATTCCGGAACTCCTCGTGACGTCCGGGATCTCATCCGGGACTCCGAACAACATTCGGGTCACTGCATATACATATCCCTACAACCCTAGCGTAACCGAACCTTAAGTGTGTAGACCCTACGGGTTCGGGAGACAAGCAGACATGACCGAGACGACTCTCCGGTCAATAACCAACAGCGGGATCTGGATACCCATGTTGGCTCCCACATGCTCCACGATGATCTCATCGGATGAACCACGATGTCGAGGATTCAATCAACCCCGTACGCTATTCCCTTTGTCTATCGATATGTTACTTGCCCGAGATTCGATCGTCGGTATCCCAATACCTCGTTCAATCTCGTTACCGGCAAGTCACTTTACTCGTACCGTAATGCATGATCCCGTGACCAGACACTTGGTCACTCTGAGCTCATTATGATGATGCATTACCGAGAGGGCCCAGTGATACCTCTCCGTCATACGGAGTGACAAATCCCAGTCTTGATCCATGTCACCCAACAGACACTTTCGGAGATACCCGTAGTCTACCTTTATAGTCACCCAGTTACGTTGTGACGTTTGGCATACCCAAAGCACTCCTACGGTATCCGGGAGTTACACGATCTCATGGTCTAAGGAAAAGATACTTTGACATTGCAAAACTCTAGCAAACGAACTATACGATCTTGTGCTATGTTTAGGATTGGGTCTCGTCCATCACATCATTCTCCTAATGATGTGATCTCGTTATCAATGACATCCAGTGTCCATAGTCAGGAAACCATGACTATCTGTTGATCAACGAGCTAGTCTACTAGAGGCTTACTAGGGACATGTTGATGTCTATTATTCACACATGTATTACGATTTCCAGATAACACAATTATAGCATGAATAAAGACAATTATCATCAACAAGGAAATATAATAATAAGGCTTTTATTATTGCCTCTAGGGCATATTTCCAACACACTCTTCCTTGCAGATTTGACAGCGCTCGCGGTCACCGCGGTCACCGTTGTGCTGCCGCGGCGCACCACCGCCACCATCGTTGCTTGAGTTGTCGTGGTAGTTGCCCCCGCCGTAGCCTCCACGTCCACCACCCTGACCACCGCGTCGGCCACCATAGCCACCGTGACCACCTTTTGCAGCAAGGTTGGCAGAGTGGTGAGCGGTGTAGGCGGCATGCTGGGCGGTGATCCGGGCCTCCGCAGAGAGCAGCAGCGAGAAGAGTTTGCTGAGACCGATTGGCCGATCGGTGGCAGCACGCGTGGGGATGGAGGTGACGAACCCGTTGTAGTCGGGCTCATGCATAAGGCCCTCGAGGATGTGCGAGACGATATCATCCTCCTCGAGGGGCTTTCCTGCAGCAGCAAGCTCGTGTGCGAGCCCCTTCATCTTCGTGAAGTAAGCAGAAGCGGAGAGATCGCCCTTGCGGGCGTTGCCGATCGCCGAGCGGAGTTGGATCTGACGTGCTCTGGACTGCGCGGAGAAGCTCTCGACCAGAGCTTGCCAGACACCCGCGGCTGTGGTGTGATTGGACACCTGCATCAAAACCTCACGAGACAAGGACGCAAGCAAAAACGTGAGCACCTATTGATCTTGGGTGACCCAAATCTAAGGATGGCAATGGGTCGGGTTTGGATCGGGTTGAACAATATCATATCCATATCCACATCCATGAAGACAGTCTTTACCCGCCCATGAAAAAATCCATGGGTGAAAAATTATGTCCATGTCCAAACCCGATGGATATCCATACCCACTGGATATACATTGGGTCCTCTCAAGAGATATAAATAAGACATAACAGAATGTTAACATAAGCTCTTCCATTCTTCACCTCGTAGAAGGCTAGGTTTCACTTATGGTACACATTAACTTATGGAAAATCAACATCCACTAACAACCTAACATCATTTAGTATTTTTCTAAAAATGAGAATGACGAGTCATTTAACAAAGAGATAAAAATAAGGGAAGGGGCGCTAGAGTATGTTACAGTGAAGATTGAATGTCAACTAGTAAAAGTTATGGTGGGGATTGTGCAATTTCTTTTGCATGTTTTAGATAACAAAGTGTGAAATTTTTGTGGGACATGTGACTGTGGGGTGGGGATAGCAAATTTTTGCCTACTAAGTCATACTATCGGGTCGGATTTGGATATATCCATGGGTACAATATTATATCCATGCCCTATCCACGAGCAACCGGGTCGGGTTTGGACACCACCCATGGGCACAAAAGCATATCCAAACCCTATCTATTCGGGTCGGATATCCATGAGTATCCATATCCATGGGTAAAATTGCCATCCTTACCCAGATCGCATGCTCCGCGTTTGGCATCTCGAATGTCTCCTTCTTCCTGTTGGTCTCCTTCTCGGTGACGATGACAGCAGCGGGTTCCTTGATCGAGCCGTCAAGGTAGCCCATCATCGCCGCGGCCCTGACGTGCGGAAGGACTTGGACCTTCCACACCAGGAAGTTGTCACGGGTGAGCTTCTCCGTGATGGTATGGCCGAGGGAGGCGAGCGAGGGCATGGCCATGGCGTGAGAGGAGGAGGAAGATGACATGATCTAGATGTGTGGAAGAACTAGGCTCTGTATACCATGTGAAAAGGAGGCTGAAGCGCATACCAGGGGCAGGGGCGCATTGCATGTTTATATAGCCAGATATGCGGCAAGATTACAAGGAGGTTAGATTAGGTTAGGTGTGGATTGATCTCCAAGTTATCTACAAGATCTCATCTCAACAACCTAATCTAAACCAACTACAACACGCACACAATATCTAGCTAGCTACGGTTTATAACGTACCGTAGCGTACAATGATGTTTAACAGGTTCGAGTCAGAATAACGCGCATTTCACATTACATGGGCAAGTATCAACCAAGAGGAATTCCGCAGCTTGATTTTGTGATGCTCGATGAGCAGGTGAGATACTTGTCGTTCTGTAACGTCTTGTTCATTTACCTGTTGACGGCAAAAATCGTTTGCACGGCAACACAACAGATCAACAATCTAGCCGGTCTTTTCTTTTGCTGTCTTTTTCTGTATGAGGAACAGAACGGCCTTCTTCTTGCTGATCTCAAAGAAAACTTGATTCTTCTGGACGGATCTTCAACGGATCAACGGCAAACGGAACCTAAGCGACGTCTAGGTCCCGTTTTCCAGGTGCAGCAGCGTAGGGTTGGCCTACTGCCACGGCGCTCTCAGAACTTGCAGGCAAGAACAGAGGAGTCGATGGGGAAAAACAAACGAAAGGAAAGCTGTGCGTGGAAATAAAGTAGATATGTTTTTGTCGATGTTGGGTGTCCCTCTACCGGCCTCTGACCCTACGTATATATAGGGCGATCTGGACTTTGATCCCTAGATCGATCAGGAGACCGATCTGGTTACAACTCTGTTTTACAAGACTTGGTCCTTATCTGTACATTTTGAACAGGAACCTGGTTTCCTTGATAATAAAAATAGTAGACGTCCGCTCCTCTTTGTGCTCCAAAATAAACAAGCATATCTCAACCGTAGCCCCGTCTTCAGCTCACACCTGATGGTGGTTGTACGTGAACAAAACTGGAGTCTGAATCTTCAATTTCCTATACCGACTTACCTCCCAACTCCTTCAGCGTTTGGACATCTTCAGTTAAAAAGCAATCTTCAGCCTAGCACGTTAGCAGATCAACCTCATTGAAGCTAAGGCTTTGATTCATGATACATATTTTTAATCTGCCAAATTTGACTATCAACATTACCTTTACCATGTAAGGTCACCGTGCTGGTTTGTTTATGAAATAGGGGGGTATGATGGACGCTCAAGTACCTGCGTGGTTTGCATCGCTCTTTTTTCAACGCATCAAAGAGGATAATGTGTATTACATACACCACTTTAAGGTTGTCCACCCTAGTCTGCCCTATAGGGCCGTTGATCATCCTTGCATGGCAATGTTCACGAGGGACACAGAGATAAGCAAGGATGAACATGTGCCTGCTAGTTTTCCGGTGTATGCATACAAGATATCGCCTTATGAAGTCCTCCGATCGCGTGAAAACAAGACAGCGCTAATGTCTGGTATATAATCTGTATTTGTGACTGAATCATTCTGCCTCCATAGCTATGTGTACAGCCGCTGCTCTTTTCTCTGTCTAATCTAGGATTGGTTTTGCCTTTTGGTGCCTGATGCAGATGCCATTGGTCTTATGCTGGAAGTTTCAAGTGTGAAAACTGTTACTGTCAATGGTGCACCTCGGGCAGTCCGTAACGTGTGCATAAGCGATGGCAGGTATGTTTATAGAGCTTCATTGTTGGTCACTTTTAGTTGCTTCATGACAGTCTTCGGTGCTGTTCTACATGCTTGTGCATTTTCTGATTATGTTTTTGAAGAGAGACGGCTGTTGTTGCTTTGTGGGAGGCACAGGCAAATCAATTCCCAGCCGAGACTCTGCAGCAGCAGATGCAGCAAGGACCAATTGTCATTCTCTTTGTTGCCGTGACTGTCAAGCTGCATGAAGGTGATGTTTTTTTTGTTTTTGGCTGTTCTATTTTGTCTTTGGTCTCCTTTGGTGATTGCAGTCTACGTGTTTTAGTAACATCAGATATCATTTTCCTAATTTTTCATCACATCAGGCCAACTGTGTTTGCAAGGAAGCAAAGTCTGTAGGTGGTATCCCAATGCTCCTATTCCAGAAGTTTTAGCTTTGCAGAACAGGTGGGTTTCATTTTATTTTGTAGTTCTGTGTCATGTAGGAATATATAGATCTTATGGTACAATCTTTGTTTCCCTGATATCATCTTGATTTTGCTTTGGTATCTGTTAGTTCTGCTGGAGTTTCACATGAGGCCAGATTGGTTGACACATCACCAACATAGACCCAGACGGTACGTGTCAGTGTAATGCTATATAGGAATACATGTTATGATCTTCACTTGTTCAAAATATCGGCCAATAAATCAGTTAACTGGCCGATTAATCCCTGCTCAGTGGATCACCGAGTAGCCGATTTATCGGCCGATTAACTGATCGATTCACCTATTAATGCCCGACTCGCCAGCCAACCGAGCAGTTACCTGTTAACGATTTTCTGAACATTGCCATTGAATAATGTTGGAGACCTCCATGGTTTCTACTTCTTATCTTCCCTATATATTTAGGTCTATAGTGAGAGTGTAAGTGGGAATGAATAGCCAAAGTAGAAGATATAGCCAAATAGCCAAAACGATGTTGAAGTAAGTGGGAATGAATAGCCAAATCAGTATAATGCATATTGTCGTATTTTCATGTGATCATGTCAAATTCGGCAAGGAAGGTTGTTAATTGCTATAGCGTGATCTTCATGCATGATTTCTACTTCTTATCTTCTCTATGGTTTCTACTTCCATGATTTCTACTTCTTATCTTCTCAAATAATGTTGGAGACCTCCATGGTTTCTACTTCTTATCTTCCCTATATATTTAGGTCTATAGTGAGATATAGCCAAAGTAGTATAAGTGGGAATGAATAGCCAAAACGATTCCAAATGAATTAATGTTTGACTACACTGAAGTAGGTTGAATAGCCAACAAGACACACTCTATGCTTAGTTAAAATTGAGCTTTTTTTCGAAAAGGAGGGGATGACCCACGGCATCAGGGCGATGCATGCAGCCATTTTATTAATTATTCACCAAGACCTTACAAAGTAATACATCAGTAAGTCTGAAGCCACCATCTTGGCAACAACTGTCGCTACTCTTATCAACTTGATGAAGGGTTTAGATTGTCGGGGCCGCATACCTAGACCTCACACCAAAGCCCAACATCTAACGCCGGAGGCCCCGACCAAGCCGAATTGCCGGGTCTGGGTCACACACCTGTCCGGTTCACTCTCAGCGGGCACCGCATGCGCATGCTGCAGAGACCGTCACCACTATCTTCCACCGAACCATCTTTAGAGCAGGTACTGATGCATCGACCTTCCCAGGCCTGCCGTCGGCGCCAAACAACGCCATCTCCCTACGCGTGTCCATCATCACACTTTCGTCGTTGAGACCCTGCCGCGCCACGCCGCCGAGACTCCATGTCGTCGATGCGTCACATGAATGCCGCTCCACCCGCGTCGTCCGTCCAGTAGCTGCTCCAAAACAATGCCCTCATGAGGAGAGCGACACCGAGAGTGCCGCCATCGTCCAATCCGGGATACTCGGATCTGGGGTTCCCCTGGAGCAGTGCGAGTGGGTAGACGGTGTCTACAATGGCGATGCCTTCAACAAGGTAACATCGTGTAGACGCCGCCATCGCTTGCTGGAGCTCGGTTTTCATCGGCAGCCACGCCTCCCCAACTCACTGTCGGGACTGGCCGTGGGATCTAAGGATCCGCCACAACCAGTCGGCCGACCACCTCTGGCGGAGGGGGCCACCACCGCCATGCCCGGTGCCGGAGGCCCCGGCTTCCTTGTGCTGGGGAATGAACCCAGGAGCCCGCGTGCCGTCGTCGGAGTCGACGAGACGCAGCTGGTACTGCAGCCTGAGTCATGGCCCGTCTAAACCCATCTGAGTCCATATTGGGCCCAACCACTGCCGCGGCCGTCCGTCGCTGCAAGCTCGCCGATCTTGGCCGCCGCCGCCACCCCACGTCACTACCGCTGAACGGCCGGAGCGAGCGCCGCCGTTGCGATCCTGAACTTCGGCCGAGGAGATCCGCCGCTGCCCCACACAGGCTTTGACTCCCGGCGGCAGCGGCGGCGGGAGGGGAGGACTTGGCGTGAAGGAGGTCTAGAGATGGTTGGCGGGGGTGCCCCGGTGTGGCCCGGCGTGGCCGCACGGGAGCGAGATGGGGAAGGAGGGGAGATCGGATCACGGGAGTTAAAAATTGTGCTACACCGATAACTATGCATCCTCATAATCATGTTTTTGTTTGAGGTCTTAACTAGTGCTCATGCCCTTACAAGATGCGAGAATAAGTATACAGAGCACTGTGTTCATAAGATAAGGGTGTATTTATTGTGATGCCAAGGCTTAGCTATGGGCCTACCTGTTTACAGCTTAATAAACATGGGATGTAATTTTGTTTGTGTCTATTGAATAGGTACTGCAGAACACAATCATATGTGATGTTTTCTTATCTGATCTTTTCACTTTTATTATGTCAGTTTAGTCGTAGGGAAGTGATCAAGAACTAGCATTGAACTGGGGGTTTCAGTTTGTCTCATGCAGCAATTTGTTTTCTTGTTTAGGGTTAGTGCATGGCAGGGCTTTCTTCTGGATGATGATGCTTTTGGACCGCTTAAGAAGACTGTTCATGATATGGAGACGCGCTCCCCGTGGTTGTTTGCGATATACAGTAGTATGAGAACAAGGAGGACCCCTACTTTCCAAGTTTCCATGGCTCGTGGTGTTGGTTATATTTTGACCTTTCTGTGACCCTTTGTACCTCCCCAATCGGTCAGTCTTTTGTAGATATATGGGCTGTTTCGTGTCTTCTCGAGTAGCCCGTAGTTAGGGGAATGCAGCCATCCTATGTTCATATTACTACCTAAGATGCTCCCTGTAAATCTGTAATATCCACCTCATAGTACTACATCTATCCTCGAGATGCTTTTGTCCACTTGTTGTGTGTTGTTCGACGTCTTTGTTCATGGGGTCAGAATGCCATGCCTTCTCTCCTGCCAATTGGAGGTGTCGGTCAGTCCTGTCTAATTCCTCTAATGAATGGAAGGTTGGCGCAAGGCAGAAATTCAAAGTCTATGTCGGGGTGTCTGGTCTACTTGACCACAAATTCGCTGCCGTTTGATGTCAGTTTCAAGTTTATGGAGAAGGTGATGATTTATGTCCAGAAAAGGCGAAAAGTTGCTGCGTATGCTGCTGAGCTGCCGACAATACGAGTCCGCAGAGCCTTCTGATTAACGCATATAACTGCATGTTTATTTTGTCAGACGCTGATATAGTGATGCTAGCTCGTCACCCGAGTTGACAAACAAGTTTATTTGTCAGACGTATCAAGATGATAAACTTGACAGCCTCATCCAATTCACCAATGACTGATCGAATGCTGGTTTAGTACGATTAGCAGCAACAGCAGCAAACCATATCACTGTAGAGTCGTTTCTCCGATTCTTCTCTCAACCAAACACTGAACAATCCAGCAACAATAACGGCCGACAGGCCGCACGCATCCATCCCTCTCCAGCATCAGAAAGGAGCTCTATTCCTCGCATTCCTGACAGGAAAGTAGCAGCAGCGGCAACAAAGACCCGAGCAAAAAGCTCGCACCAAATCAGCCACATATCTCGAGCGCATGGGCACCCTACACGACCAGCAATTAAGCTTGAGACGGTGAGAGCATATGGAGCGGTCAGTTCGGTCTCTGTATGTGGCACTGGCACGGACGGGTACAACAACCCCACCGGTGCCACTGTCAAGTGAGACCTTCGGAGCACGTGGGAGCTGCGGCAATGGCGAGCTCAAGATTGATCAGTTTTCGATCTGGTTTGCTGTTGCTCTCGGCTCCGATAGAAGTCAACTGGGCGTATCAATGGCGGTGTGGGCTTCTTCGTGCGCATTGACACGTTGAAAGCTGGAGATTTGAGTGTGGTGGTTGTGACCACTTGTTCCTACTTAACAAACTGATCATGACCACTCTGATCCTCCGGGAATCCGTTTCCTTACCACCTTATAATTGTTACGAAATAAAGGTTCTTGTCTTGTGCGGAACGGTGCATAATTTTTTAAAATCCGGTACCAACAGGTATAATCCCCTGGAACCACGTTTCTTTCAAGCCTTTCAACCAATTAATACGACCTTGTAGGGCAGTTTTTGCTAAAACTCGAGCAGTTTCTTGAAAACTTGCTTCGGATATAAAACTTGAGGTTGTTGGAATAATTATGCATCTCTGGAATGCCATTAGCAGGAACAGATTGCATCTAGATCACCTAAAACATGAACAGAGAAGGGTTTAGGGGATCATTACGTGTCACGGCAGTGGACATGATCGCCTGCTTGGTGCAGGCTTGATGCAGAGGTGATGTAGTCGAGGTAGAAGTCCTCCTCAATGTCCTGATGCCCTCAGGACGCCACCGGCACTGCCCGGGGACGGGAGCGGCGGCTGGAGTAGGTCTTCCCGTCGCTGCAGCGCTCCCCCTGATCGGATGGGGTGAGAGAATATCGGGAGGGGAGTGAAACCGTACGAGAATTGTGATCACGCAGGCTGCCAACCCTCTCTCGTTCCCTTTTATGTAGCGCTGGCGACAGGGGACCTAAACCATCAGTTGGTTTGGGTGCCCCCGATCAGGGCGCCTTAGTTGGGATAAAAACCTCACGTACGTTGGTGCGTGGGGCCTTTTCATTAACGTTATCTTTCTCTTTTTTTTCTGTTAAACTAATAGATCTAACTGGCCTGTTTAAGCCGTCAGATCAAAACCAACATTCTCCCCCTTGATCGTTAGGCTTAACTTCATTCGCCCATTCTACATAGGAATGATGTACCAAAGTGAGGTGTTACAACAGCTTGAAACGCCACAGTATAGTACACCCGCCTATTTCGAAATGGAAAACATTTTGCTAATTGGGGAGTGGTTTATTTTAATGGTCCTCTTATTCCAGAATCATCAGGCCTCCAGTAGTCCCATGCCGGCAACATGCTCACGAAAAATACTGGGTGGTAAGCCTTTTGTTAGCGGATCCGCAAGCATATGCTTCGTTTTTATATGTTTAACATCAACTGTTTGATCCTGGATTCTATCTTTCACAACACGATACTTTATGTCAATGTGTCTGGCAGCATTACTTGACCTGTTGTTACTCGTATAGAAAACTGCTGGTTCATTATCGCAGTACAATAAAATTGGTTTAGATATGCTGTCAACCACTTTAAGTCCGGGTATAAAATTTTTTAGCCATACAGCCTGCCCGGTGGCCTCATAACATGCTACAAATTCTGCCTGCATCGTAGATCCAGCAGTTAACGTTTGTTTGGAGCTTTTCCACGATATAGCTCCTCCCGCGAGTGTGAATATATAACCTGACGTGGATCTCATACTATCCACGCACCCGGCAAAATCAGAGTCTGAATAACCAACAATTTCTAGGTTATCAGTTTTTTTATATGTAAGCATGAAATCCTTAGTTCCTTGCATATAACGCAAGACTTTCTTTGCGGCCTTCCAGTGGTCCGGTCCTGGATTGGATTGGTATCTGCCAAGCACCCCGGTTACAAAACATAAGTCTGGGCGTGTACATACTTGAGCATACATGATGCTTCCAACAGCTGAAGCATAAGGAACCGACTTCATCTGATCAGTTTCGCATTGGTTCCTCGGACATTGAAATGTCCCAAACTTATCGCCCTTAACTATAGGAGCAGGTGAGGGTGAGCACTTATGCATATTGAATTTTTTCAGTACTCTCTCAAAGTATGCCTTTTGAGATAGTCCTAACGTTCCTCTGGACCTATCTCGATGAATCTCGATGCCGAGGACATACGAGGCTTCACCAAGATCTTTCATATCAAAACTGGATGACAGAAAATTCTTGGTCTCATGTAGCATATCCTTATCGCTACATGCCAATAATATGTCATCAACGTATAGGACTAAAAATGTGAACCTACTGCCTTTAAACTTAACGTATATGCAGTTGTCCACAACATTTTCGGTGAAACCAAAAGTTTTGATAATTTTATCAAACTTGAGGTACCACTCTCTTGAAGCTTGCTTCAAGCCATAAATTGATTTCTTTAGACGACATGCTAAATGTTCCTTTCCTTCCACAACAAAGCCTTCTGGCTGAGCCATGTAAACATCTTCTTTTAAGTCACCATTTAGAAATGCCGTTTTAACATCCATTTGGTGTAGTTCTAGGTCGTAATGAGCTACTAATGCCATTATGATTCTGAAAGAATCCTTGGTTGACACAGGGAAGAAGGTTTGCTTATAATCAATGCCTTCTCTCTGTGTATACCCTTTTGCCACTAGCCTTGCCTTGAACCGTTCGACATTCCCTTTGGAATCATACTTGGTTTTGTAGACCCACTTGCAGCCTACTTTCTTAGCTCCATCGGGAACTTCTACTAAGTCCCATACGTCGTTTGAGCCCATAGATTTCAACTCGTCTTCCATGGCAACCAACCATTTGGACGAATTTTCGCTTTTAATGGCTTCCTTATATGAGGTTGGATCCTCCACCTTTCCCATATCATTCATGTCCTCCATCAAAAAAGTGATATAATCATCTAATATGGCTTTCTTCCTCTCACGCCGTGGTCTACCCATGGGCGGAGGTGGTGGTGGAACATCATCATTTTCATTATTTTCTCGGAGATCCTCATTTGTGTTTGGATTCTCATTATTAGTTTCTGGATCACCATTTGACTGAGAGACTGAACCGTGAGATTCAGGATCATCAGATGTCACATTTCTTCGTATTGGAAAAACAATCTCTTGGATAGTCGGGGATGGTACACAAACCCGCTTCTCCTCAAGATTGATCTCCCTTAAATTTGTGACCTCATTATCCTCAAAAAATACCGCTTGTCTAGTCTCCACAAACTTGGTGGTGTGTCTTGGAAAATAAAAACGATATCCCTTTCCCCTATGAGGGTATCCAACGAAGAAACAGCTAACTGTTTTTGGATCCAGTTTCTTAAGTTGTGGATTGAAAACTTTAGCTTCAGCAGGGCAACCCCACACCCGTAAGTAATTCAAGCTCGGTTTCTTTCCCGCCCACATCTCGTAAGGTGTGTTCGGTGCTGACTTAGTTGGAGCAAGATTTAGTATGTGTGCAGCTGTCTTTAATGCCTCTATCCAAAGGCTTACTGGTAAACTAGAGTGACTAAGCATGCTTGACTAAGCATGCTTCGCACCATATCCATAAGGGTGCGGTTGCGGCGCTCGGCCACACCATTTTGTTGTGGTTCACCAGGCATTGAATACTGAGCAATGATTCCATTTTCAGATACGAACTTGGCAAAAGGTCCAGGAATCTGCCCATAAGGAGCATGCCTACCATAATACTCTCCCCCGCGATCAGACCGTACAACTTTGATTTTTGCGTTCAGTTGATTTTCAACCTCCGCTTTATAGACTTTGAATTTCTCCAAAGCTTCCGATCGGTCACGTATGGGATAAATATATCCATAGCGGGAAAAGTCGTCTGTGAATGTAATGAATGAATCAAAACCATCTACAGACTTAACATTAAGGGGTCCACATATGTCGGTGTGAATTAATTCTAAAACCCCTGTGGCTCTTACTGCTCCTTTCTTAATTATTTTTGCGAATTTTCCTTTAATGCAATCGACACATTTGTCTGCATCTGAGAAGTCTAATGGGAGGAGTATTTCATTTTTAACTAAGCGTTCCATTCTCCCCCTCGAAATGTGGCCCAAACGACAATGCCACAATTTCAAAGAATTACTAACTCCTTTCCATTTCTTCTCAACATTAATTGCATCACTCACATGCATAACTGAATCATTATTAAGAGATAACATGTATAGTTGGCCTCGTCTAACACCGATGCCTACATTATTATTACATTTGATCAAAACAAATTGTTTCTTGCCAAAATGGCACTCATACATATCATCATCTAAATAAGAAACTGAAATCAAATTCCTACTTAAGGTAGGCACATAAAGAACATTATTCAATCTAAGAGTGTGGCTAGTGTGTAGCTCCAACGTGAGAGATCCCACAACTTCAACATCGGCCTCAACTCCGTTCACAACCTTAAGCTTTCTTGTTCCTCCTCTTATAGTTTGGATCGTATCGAATCCCTGCATAGAGTTGGCAACGTGAGTGGTTGCCCCTGAATCAATCCACCATGACTTTATAGAAAAATCGACATAAAGAGATTCATCGACAAAAGTAATTTCATCAATACCTCTTTTGTTCATCCATTTTAGAAAGCCTGGGCAGTCCCTTTGATAGTGTCCCTCCTCTTTGCAGAAGTTACAAGCATTTTCTCCAGCAGTGGAGCTGCTAGGAGCAGAAGAAGAACCACCGGCTTCTTTACCCTTGAATGCCTTAGGGTTGAATGGCTTAGTGCCTTCTTTCTTGACTTGCCTTTTCTGAGGCTTAGGGAAACCTTGTCCGTCATGCTTTCTCTTGTTAGAGCCAACATGAAAGACATGGTCTTTCTTCTGCCTCATGATCCTTTCTTCCTCCTGGACGATCCTTGCGGTCATCTCAGAGAGTGGCCATTTTTCCTTTAGAGAGTTATAGTTGACCTTAAATTGTTCAAACTCTTCAGGAAGAGACTCAAGAATAATTATGACAAGAAGGGCTTCACTTAAAGAACACTCCAAAGCCTTAAGCTTGGTGAAAGCATTTACCACCCTCAATATGTGCTGCCTAACATTTCCGTCAATAGTGTATTTCTGAAGAAGTTTAGCAAAAAGCTCATGAGCATACACTTTGTCGGAGCCTTTAAATTGCTCCTCCATTTCAGTGAGGAAATCTTTAGCAGTATCTTTCTTAGGGAGTGCTTCAGAAATGTCCGGCGATATTGTCGCTTTCATGATGAGAAGCGCAATATGGTTGGACTTATTCCACTTTTCCATCTTAACATCATACTCCTTCTTGAGTTCTGCATACCCTGTGACACCTGCCACAGGTGCCACAGGTTTTTCTTCGCTCAAGGCATAGTCAAATTCATTACAACCCAAACATAATTCGACTTGGGACTTCCAACGAGGGAAGTTACTCCCCGTAAGTGGTTCGATCGTGTCGGACCGGAATGGAGCGGAAGCTGAAATCATCATAAAAGTTCATAAGTAAACTTGCATGATTATAAATTTACGTTGGTAAATAAACAAACATGCCAAGTATTTAATTTCAACTCCATGTCAAAACACCGTTGGGCAGAAAAAACATGGAATTAAAATATCATAAGTGATGACTCATAATAATAAAACAACGTTGGTCCGAAATAAAATTAGGGTCATGTCATTATTAATTTAAGCATCAACATAAAAAAACAATATCATTATTTGATGCTTAAATAAGTTCATCATGCAAAACACATAATAAATCCTGAATAAAATATCTCGTTGGTTCAATTTGACCCAGAATAATAATGTGTTCATTATATTTTTTATGCATTTTTTTGTTTTAAACAGTGCAAAAACATAATAACTATTAACTTAAACGCACTGGAAAAACAAAAAAAAATGGCGACAGTGATTTTGGCCCAAGAATCCCACGGGTGTGCAAAATGCGGATCAGTCCAGTAGCGTATTTTTTTTTTGGCTGGACTGAGACAACCTGGGCTGAAGCCCGCGGCCGGATATGGCCCGTTAAACCCCCGAAGGCCCGAAGCGGTGCTCCGCGTCGCTGTGAGCCGCTCGATCGAATCGGACGGCCGGCGCGGCTTGGAGCCCGAACAAAAATGCCGACCGGCCTAACCCTAGTCACTTTCTCCCCTGACCCCTCCGCCCCCGCGTTTATCGCTACAGAGGGCGGCGACGGCGGACAACGGCGGCCCGAGGCGCACCGGCCAAGGCGGCGCTGCGGCTGCGCTCGCCGGAGCAGCGTGCCGCGGACTTAGTCCGGCGCGCTCCTCCGTCAAGAGTGGCTGCTGACGCCGCGCGCGAGGGGCGGGGTATGCTCGCCCGGGATTCCATTTCGGGGTGACGGCGGCGAGCACGACCACAAGGCCGAGCTGGCGTTCGTCCATAAGCACGGCGGCAGCGGCTCAAGTTCTTTCCGCGCGTCGTCCCGAGGACGGCGGCGTCACGGCGTCTCCGCCCTCGCACCGCGGTGGACGTGATGCGGGCCCCGAAGGGAAGAGGCGGCTACGCAGCGCATTAGGTGAGGATTCTCCTCATTTCTTCTCCAATTCGTTTTCATCAGTGCTTGATTTGGGGGAAAATAGTCCTAATTGCAGAATTAGGGTTCTTACGAATTGGGGAAAAGATCTAGGGTTCTTAAACATGAGGGGTTCCTACTGTTGACATGCGTGTATCCCTCTGCCTTGTGTGTTGATAATGCATACGGAAACAGGACTTAAACATGATCAATTTTAATCAACTTAACATGAAGGTGAGCATTAGATCTTAACTTAGATTAATTAGAATTGATGAACGTAGGTGGGAGTACTGATCCGTAGCATATGAGAATTAAAACATGATGATTTACAGAGTGCATCAAGACAGTAGCATGCATCTTAGGGCTAACCAGGGGCTAAAACTTTCAATCTTTGATCATGAATCCTAAACCTGACTTGATCTAAACTTGATGTTGATGTACAGATCAATAATATAGGGACCTATTGCAATCAAACTTGGCGACTGATACCATTGTTGGAATAATTATGCATCTCTGGGATGCCATTAGCAGGAACAGATTGCATCTAGATCACCTAAAACATGAACAAAGAAGGGTTTAGGGGATCATTACGTGTTACGGCAGTGGACATGATCGCCTGCTTGGTGCAGGCTTGATGCAGAGGTGATGTAGTCGAGGTAGAAGTCCTCCTCAACGTCCTGATGCCCTCAGGACGCCACCGGCACTGCCCGGGGACGGGAGCGGCGGCTGGAGTAGGTCTTCCCGTCGCTGCAGCGCTCCCCCTGATCGGATGGGGTGAGAGAATATCGGGAGGGGAGTGAAACCGTACGAGAATTGTGATCACGCAGGCTGCCAACCCTCTCCCGTTCCCTTTTATGTAGCGCTGGCGACAGGGGACCTAAACCATCAGTTGGTTTGGGTGCCCCCGATCAGGGCACCTTAGTTGGGATAAAAACCTCACGTACGTTGGTGCGTGGGGCCTTTTCATTAACGTTATCTTTCTCTTTTTTTTCTGTTAAACTAATAGATCTAACTGGCCTGTTTAAGCCGTCAGAACAAAACCAACAGGGTAATCAGCGAAGTCTGTTATTCTCAATAAGATTTCTCGGTAAAGAAATATAAAAGCATTTAGATCATTAAGTAGTAGTGATCTAAATGCTCTTATATTTTTTTACAAGACTAGACTACAGAGAAAGCACTACCATTATAAACTAATGTAAGGTTCAATTTGAACTACAAAAACATCTATATTAATGTACGGAGGTAGTAGCACTTATAGTTGTCCAAAAGGGATAAAAATCACTGCTTTGTCTACCAGCATGATTGTTAGTTTTGACCGATTGGAAAAGAACTAGCATGGGGCACTGGTGAGTGCTGGCTAGGATAAAACTAGAGTTAAACAGGTCAAAGACGGGTTAATTGAGAAAGAAAATTGTGAAGTCGATGATTTTCAGACTTGAGGGGAACAAACTGAACCCTAGGACTTGACTGAAAACCTATGCCTACTTGAGTAGTAATAATACTTTTTTTCTGAGCCTGAACCGTAGAACAATCATTCTACGGTATTGTTATTAATAAATAAAAAAGTACAAGTACAGAAGATAGTACAGTTAACCAATGCCGGTTTCAGGTATCATGATACACAAAAGAATAACTTAATCTGGTTCCAAAACCTGTGCTACCCAGTTCCTGATCTTCTCAGCTTTGCTTGGCTTTGCTCTCAGTTCTAAGGCCCATAATCCGTCTTTAAGATACAACTTCCAAGTATTGAAATGTGGGACTGCTGATATGAAGATCTTATCGTTGAAATGTACTCCCTCCGTAAACTAATATAAGAGCGTTTAGATCACTAAAATAGTGATCTAAACGCTCTTATATTAGTTTACGGAGGGAGTAGTAATAATACTTGACGTAGCACTGCCCAGGGTGTGGACGATGGACAGATAACCAGCAGCAAATGATTATCCAAGGAAAAACGAGGAGAGGTAATTTGTCTTATCATTCACATCTGGTCACGCGAATAATGAAGTTCTGCTGAGAATGTGCTGGCTTGGGCAGATCCATGCATCTTCCAGAGCTCATTTGGCCTGTTCAAACTTCCCTTTTCATTTTTATACCCAAGACACCGAAGCAAGCTGTTTTGGGTTGTCAGGACAGTCGTTGCACGCGACACTGGGCACTGGTCAGTGAGCAGCACCCAGCGGTCCTCCGCACAGTACACACACGCTGCACTGTACCGCAGCCTGGGTTCGAGCCTCGAGGAGTCGTCGAGTCGGGGTCTTCAGGTCGACGCTTGGGGCACGCCTAGAGGCCCAACCAAGACCACATGGCCGTGGGGACACGCGGAGAACCGGCCGAGAGACGCGAGCGGCACCGTGTCGACTCTCCTGTGGGGAAGTCTTCTCGTCGCCGGTTGCGCCGCATGCCACAGCACAGTCCCATCATTTCGGACGCGAGAAAGTCCGTCACCTGACAGACAAACCCGGCATGGCCGGCGACTGATGGCGGCCCCTCCCGTGGCAGCCGGTCGGCTCCGTCTCCGGCCCCGGGCGGGCATGCGGACAGAATTACTGTTCTGACCTTTAAGTCTAATAAAATCCCGATTTGACCTTAATGAAAATAATAATTGATTCTGATCTTTCTAGGAGACGTCATCATCCCTGGCGTCTAGGTTGCGAAGCACACGCCACGCACCCTGTTGTCTGGCCCTGGCCCGCACGACCCACTTGCTCGTTGACCTGCTGACATGGCAAAGGGGCCAGACGCCAGGAACCCTGGCGTCTGGCCCTGGTAAGTGGATAACCCCATGGGCCCAGCCCACTCATCCCCAACCTCTCCCTGGCGGCGGCCGAAGCAAGAACAGAGAGCTCTTTCTCTCTCGTCCCTCTTCTCCCTCACACCAAACCCTCCCTTGATCCACTCCATCCTCTACCCAAAATTTTGAATCTGAGGCCCGAAGCATCCTTGAGGTATTCTCCCCTATTCCCTCCAATTTGTTTTGGTTTTTCTCTTTCTTTTTGGATGCATTATTTCACATTAGGTGATGTTAGATTAGTAGATGGTTTCTCTGTTTTAGGAAATAGTTTGTAGTTGATAGATGATTTGCTAGGTAGTAGATGATGTGTAGTTGAACATGTAGGCAAAATCAATTCCGTTTTGTGCATATGTTGTCCATAGGAAAAAAAGTTAACTAAGAGGGGTGATGAATACATGATTTTTGTATGTAAAATAGACTTGTTTGATAATTTGGTTTGATAGATGATGTGTGTATGTGGTATAACAATACAGTTGAATTTAAATATGATGTCGTAGATAATCCTATTGTTGGCATACTTTATTTGCAAAAGATATGGTGAAATTTGGTACTCTAGATGATATGTATTTGCATATGTGACACCATATTATTTGACAAATTTATTGGATTGGGATGATGTTGCTATGTTTGAGAACAATTATGTGTGCATATGAAGAAGAAAGAAATGATGTGGTTATGTTTGAGAAGAATGGTGTGTTCATATGGCATAACTTGGAGACGATGTTTGTGATTTGTTTAGTAGGATGGCGGATGATGATGGACCTTGATATGACGGATTAATCCAGGAGTGGGATAAGGAACATCGTGCTCGTGCCATTGAGAACGGAAAGGTAAGAAGCAAGACTTATCAATTTCCATTGTTTCTCATTTGTGTTCTTGTATTGATAAAAAATCACTTTATTTGCAGCCTGTAGTTGCTATGCGCATGAGGGGTCATTGCGCTGATGACTTTCCTTACGACGCGCGGTACGAGCCGTACATTCGGAGATTGGGTCTTCTCCCATTCGTGTTGCAGTTTAAGCGACGCCCTCCGCCGGTGAACCACGCGGCGCTGACCGCACTTGTGGATCGTTGGAGGCCCGAGACTCACTCGTTCCACCTTCCATTTGGGGAGATGATGATGAACCTAGAGGACATGGCTATGATAAGCGGCCTTCCTATCAATGGACGAGCTGTTATCGGTCGTGTCAGCGCCGTTAATTGGCGACAACGGGCATGCATTTTAATTGGTGTTGTGCCCGATCCCCCTCTGCCAGGCAAGGCCGATGCCTTAAAAGTGAGGCATTCTTGGCTAAAACAAGTCAGAGGAGAAGGCAATCCGTGCCCTCAGGGTGCGAATGACCTGGTTGTGCAGTAGTACGCGCGGGCCTATCTTTGGTATGTAATAACTAAGGTAGTCTTCTCAGACGCAACCGGGAACTCAGTCCTCTAGATGTTTTTGGAGCTACTCACTAACTGGGATACCCAGTATAGCTGGGGTTTGGCCGAGCAAGCATACTTGTATCGTCAGGTAAGAGATATTTGCAACCATTTATCTCGCATTTGTCATGCGCCTCGATATCTAACATGTTTATTTTATTGCAGCTTGACTTGGCGTGTCGCAGGAAGGGAGATACGTCCTCATTGGCTGGGTTTGTTTGGAGCCTATTCGTGTGGATGTGGGAGCGGATCCCGGTTGGACGACCCGATTTCAAGAACCCCGAACACCCAAACCCACTTGGTAATCATGACAGGGCGCATGATGTTGATCCATATCGACGCCCTACGGTTGCATACTATTGGGAACGGGTGATGGTGTACACAGGAAGCTCGCATGTGCGATATAAGTGCTATATGAACGAGCTGGACACCTTGACTGCTGAGCAGGTATTGAGAAGTTCAATGAGACAAAATTTACTCAAGAATGAAATTTGTATCTAACAATGTATCTCTTTGTTTTGCAGGTCCACTAGATGCCTTATGTGGATGATCATGGCTTCTCTCTTAACGAGATGTGCACGCGTGATAGCCATCTTTGGCGGGCCAGGTGCCCAATGATATGCTTCTTTGCGGTCGAGTGGCACTTCGTAGACCGTGTCAGAAGACAATTTGGAAGAAGACAAGGTATTCCAATTGATGAGAGCAAGGAGGAAATGCTATCTCTGCATCGGTGAGCAAGCATGTCTTTGAGTATGTAGTAGAGCATTGAATAAGTCTATGTTTGCTAATGCTTTGTCACGTGGCTCATTTGTAGGTTCGATCGAAGGAACAATCATGATATAGCGGATTGGGCAGACAAACACGTTAAGTGGATACAAATTTGGAATCGAAGAGACACGTTAGTGGAATCAGAGAGTAGATCTCACAATCAGTCAGCATATTAAAAGTATCAAGTGTGGTATGCGGGTCGTTACCGGTTAAAGCTAAAGCCCGGTTGGACTCACGAGGAGTGGTCGGAGTTGGTGTCTGAAGACCCGGAGACTGCAGAAGGTTGTCATACCTTCAACACGGCGGTGAGAGACACAAGAGGGGCTCACGTTGACTATGCACCTATGCATGACGAAATGGTATAATGAGCCTATTCTAACACACTTGCATTATATAGTCTTCTTTCAAATACATAAGTTTGGTGTGTTCATGACTTGCAGGGCAGAGAGTTGCTTATGTGCGTCAACGATGCCAATGTAGCACTAAGTCATCCCTGTGGTGGTGCATTATCTGAGAGGACTCTTAGGAGCATGATGGAGGTATGAGCAATGTATTATGAAAGCTTCTTTTCACAGATTAGTTATTTGCATCTCATATCATAGCATATTTTGTGTTGTCGCAGAAGTTTAAGAAGCGGTTACATAAGATGGCAGCTATGCTTTCTTGCCATGGTGCTCAGTCTAGTGATGTGTTTGCACCTGGTAGCCGCGCCGACAAAGCTCATAAACGCTGTTATCTCCGCAACGAAGAGGACATACAGGAGGAGGTCAATGAAGAGGAGGCAACACATCAAGAGGAGCCAACACAAGAAGAGGAGCAGGAACAACAAGAGCATGAGTATGATGTTGATGCTCCACAACCATCACAGGTTACACAACCGACACAAGGCAATGCCCACTCTAGAAAAGGCAACGCCATAGCTAAGACACCGGGCAAGAAAGGTAGAAAGAAGACATGGAACACTCAATTCCATAGTCCGGAGTATCCTCATCAATTTATGCCTACAGGAATGCAAAGATATAAGTCCAACAATGATGCGGAGGCGGAGGGGGCTAGCAAAGAGGAGGAGCATGCACTTGCAGATATCGTGAAGAGAGGAAGGAGGAAGTGAGCTTGTTGTAGTTTGTTTCAATGAGCTTGTTCTAGTTTGTTTCGATGAACTTGGTGTAGTTTCTTTCCATGAACTTGTTGTCGTTTCTTTCCATGAACTTGTTGCCGTTCGAATTAAGTTGCAATGGATTCATGAAGTTGCTATGAAAGTATGACATGAATTTGTCATCTAAAAGTAGTACTCAATCATGTGATTTATGTGAAATGTTGTTTCCTGTGATGTCTATGAATTCATTGATTGCTATGAAATGTTGATGAAATCTGTCAGAAGGAGGAGTCATTTAGTCATTTATATGCACAGGGGACCAGACGCCAGGGTCCTTGGCGTCTGGTTGTAAGTCAGGGGACCAGACGCCAGGGTCCTTGGCGTCAGGTTGTAAGTCAGGGGACCAGACGCCAGGGTCCTTGGCGTCTGGCAGTCGATTGACACCAGAAATAGGGCAAAGCAGGGGAGCCAGACGCCAGGGTCCTTGGCGTCTGGTCCTGGTGCAGACAACACTTCTCTCTTCACTTGTAGTTTTGTCTAGCTACCTAATTGCACGCATTGTTATACACTGTAAATGACACAAATATCATGATACATAGAAGATTAGTCTCGAATAACATACATAAGCACTTGCATAGTCTTTTCAAACCACTAGTTCAAACTACAAGTTCAACACACACAAGGTTTCAAATGACATAGTCTCAAATTACACAAATAGTTGATGACCACGATAGTTCAAACCACTAGATTAAAAGCATTACATAGTCTTTTCAAACCACTAGGACATAAGCACGATAGTTCAAATGACATAAAAATCACATATAACTCGGTTTCCGGTAGCAATGCAACTCAACAACCCTTTTCCATTCCCATTCGCTCGGCATTTCTTGAATCTTGCCATCATCAGTTATGTCAATCAATTTTCTTTACCCAGGGCCATCTGACTGCCTCCTGCTGACGTAGTACACAAAATCGTCTTCCTTCAACCCTTGCTTCAACATGAATTTAGTCTTCAACCAATCAAAAGTGAGGTCCACTTTACTAACTTGCACAATGCTTGGAGGAAGGCCTTGGAGATGAACAGTAGGGCTAAGCACCCATTAAGCACCTGTATCCATCTGAGGGGGGCAGCAGCTCATGAATGTGAGTGGAGGTGAATGGAATGGGGGTGGAGTTGATTTACCTACCCCTTGAGCATAACCACTAGGAAAAAATAAAACTAGGGTTTGCACAAAAAAATGATACATTAAACCAACCAAAAAATGGGGGTGGAGTTGATTTACCTTCTTGTTATGAAATCCCGAAGATCCAACGGTGAAACGGGGCCGATTTGTGAGAGATTTGAGGGGGTTAGGGTGATGGAGAGGGGGTTAGGGGGGCATCAGCTCGTGAATGTGAGTGGAGATGAATGGAATGAGAGGCTCGCTGTGGGCCCAAAGCATCTTATCCACATACGCTAAGTGAAACTGGGCAGCACCCAGACGCCAGGGTCCTCGGCATCTGGTTGACATGGCCCAAATA
>NC_041385.1:187988146-187997044 GCF_002162155.2 Triticum dicoccoides | reverse complement strand
AAATGTAACTGTGCAACACCTAGACGCCACGGTCCCTGGCGTCTGGTTGACGTGGCCCAAGTAGCCAAACGCCATGGTCCTTGGCGTCTGGTCGGCGCGGGCCATCAGACATGTGTCTGGCTTCCTGCGTGACCAAACTAGCCAGACGCTAGGGAACATGGCGTCTGGGTGTGCGCAATTGCAACTTGGAAAATTGCTCTCTGGATAGGGACCTAGACGCCAGGGTCTATGGCGTCTGGGTATGCCGAATAGCAACTTGTTAATTTTTTTCCTTAGCAACTTGTTGCACATGTTGTTAAACAAAGCATACTAGTTGAAACATTCAATTATGAACAAAGCATACTAGTCTCGAATGACAAACATAGTTCGCACATAATCTCAAATAGTCTCAAACTACAAGTTCGTCACACATGATGTCTAGAATGACATAAATTTTTCATGACCACACAAGGTCTCGAATGACAAGTTCATCACACACAAAGTCTCGAAAGTCCATCATCGATGTTGGTGCCTTTTCCATTTTTCTACTGAGTAGTACGGGGCCACTTCCCCTTCTTGTCATGTGCCTCGTCCTCCTCTTGTGCATCGCGAGCCCTTGCAAGTTTTCTTGCCCTCTATTCTTTACGAGCCTCCTTCTCTTTGTGTGCCCTCTCTTCCTCACGCTTCTTGCGCTCGTTCTTCTCCTTCTCATGACGCTCCCGCTCCAATCCCCATGCAAAGGACTCCTCGAACAGGCGCTGCCTCCGTAAGCAATCTCGACGTTGGTCCTCTTGGACATCTTTTGGCACCTCGTGATCTATCCAAGTGAAGTACTTGCAAAGTGGAGGAGGCGACTACATATAAATCATGTTTGTGTTAGTAATATGAGTTCAAACATTTTTACATTTTTTGTATGTACGTCTAACATACCAGTGGTAGGTCATATGCGTTAGTTGGCCGAGAACGATCATGTGCATAATTGGGACACATGAAAAATCTTCTACCTTCTGTCCATGACTTCTTGCGGTCAGTGGGCACCTTCACCTTGCAAACATCACCACACCAACATGGTGGTGTGGGCACATCCTTATCCTTCTCCTTGTCCAACTTAGCCTCCATCCACGTCTTCGGCATGTCCTCTTGGTTCGTGCACGACGGCCTCGTCCTGGAACTGGATGAAGCCATGCCTACAAAAAAAACAATTGTTAGCACAAGACACAAAGAGAGTAAATATGTAAATACAGTAAATAAATAAATGCTAGGAATTGTATGAACAAATAATATAGCATTATTATTAGATCAACCATCTGGATTATGCAAATAACCAAAGGCTGATTCATTATCAACCATTCGTCTACGACCACCACATCCTTTAGCACTTGTGCTTCCTCTAAGTCCACCACCACCTCTAGCACTTGTGATTCCTCTACGACCACCACCACCTCTAGCACTTGTCCTTGCTCTACCACCACCAGCACATGTAGCACTTGTGCTCCCTCTACGACCACCAACACCTCTAACACTTCTGCTCCCTCCACGACTTGTCTTTCCTCTACGGCTAGTGCTAGGAATGCCCCCTTTCAATGTTTTCCTTTTCTTGCATGCCCGTGCATTGTGTTGCCCTTCACCACACCTCCCACAGTTGATAGTGTCATGAGCCTCCATGAAATGACCGCTACCAAATTGTTTCATGCCAGTGTATCCAGCCAGGTCATCCATATCACCCATGAACCTCTTAGTTGTCCTTCTACCCTTGGTATCCACCTTCAAGAGAGGGTCTGGCTTAATATGAGGGCCATGATACTCAGTCCACTGTGATTGGTCCAAGAAAGGGTGAAATCGAGGCGCCCATGTCAACCTAGTAGCTTCCACATGGAACTCTTGCATCTGCATGGTTTTCCCATCACAAACATGTATGTTTCTCGCCTTTGCCGCCGTTATCAAATGCGAGCATGGCCAATGATACTTACTAGGAATCTCGCACTGGCACCACCGAGTCTTGAGACGCACCTCAAATGCAGCACCACCATATTGAAAACCATCTCGTGTTGTGCCACCTGGCTCATCAATTTGATAGATCATTTCACTTTTGTCGAATATGATAACTTGTTGCTGTGAAGACTTGCTTGCTTGTAACTGCAGTCATTCATCAATCTCTCCCGATAATCCTTTTTTTCACCTACCCATTTTGCAGTCTCTTCAGAATGCCTCTAAAAGTACTCATTAAGCTTGAAGAAGGTATACTCCACTATTGCAGTCACCGGCAATGAACGAGCACCCTTGAGCACATTGTTGAAACATTCAACCAGGTTGCTCGTCATGTCGCCATATCGCCTACCTCCATCGTCATGAGCGCGTGCCCACTTGTGCTTCTTGTTGAAATTCCTAGTTAAGAAGTCTTTTCCCCCTTCGTTCACCGCTGCAAAGAGTTTATTGTACCGAGCATCGAAAGCATCGGTGGTGAAGGCCACACATACATGGGTAAGGTCTTTGCTGACCTCCTTGCTCTTACATGCCCAGTAAAATTTGGCTACAAAATGCCTCATGCACCATCTATGGTGAAGCTTTGGGAATCCTGGAATAACAATATCCATTGCCTTGAGTATGCCATGGTGCCGGTCCGATATGATGCATACCTGCCTAGCCCCAATCGCCTTGTGCCTAACATGACCAATGAACCACTCCCAGTTGTCTTGGTGCTTGGAAGGAACCAAAGCAAATGCCACTGGCAACACATTGTCGTTTGATGAGTGCGCCATTGCTACCATTAGTGTGCCCTTGTATCTACCGGTCAAGAATGTGCCATCTATAGACAAGACCGGGCGACAATGCTCAAACGCCTCCACACATTGTCCATAACTCCAGAAGGCACGGTGGAACACTCCCTCATGATCATAAACCACATGAAACATGCTTGGATTCCTATGTGCAATCGCGCCCAACAACCTCGGGAGCTGGTTGTATGCTTCTTCGTAATCACCATACAACATCCTTATACCATTTGCCTTTGCCTTCCATGCCTTCCCATACTTGACTTCATAACCAAATTATTTTTTCACCGTCCGCATGAGAAACCTCACTTTCACAGTTGGATCAATGGCTATGTCATTCATCCATTTGTATCTGAGATACTCGGGTGTGAGTTGACGGTGTGTCTTTCGATCTTGTTTTGATGGCGGTTTGCACTTATGAGTGGCAACACAACTTTTTAGCACCCATTCTTCGGTTTCTTTAAACTTTCTTGCATGAACCTTTCATGGGCATCCTTCTCCCTCACACTTCACGGTGTAACGCAACTTCATGTCCGAGTGCTCAACATAAAATGGCATATGGTTCCGAATGGCATAGTCAGACAACCAAAACTTCAACATAGGCAAGCTCAGAAAGTTCACTACTTTCTTCAAATGAGCATTCTCGTCCTTGTTCTCCTCCCTTGGTTCGCCTGGATCCAGGCATGGTGTTGGCTCAATCGCTGTCATTCTCATTCCACCATCAACAACAGCTTTATGGGCAAGGCTGAGATCTTTAAACAAGTGAGTTCTTTTTTTAAGCCTGTTAGCTCAAAGTGGATTTGGTTTTCCTCCTTTGTGAATCCATCCTCGTCCAACCATTCACCCGGACCCTCGTCATCCAAGTCATAGGCATATTGACGCCTAAAAGGCAAGTCACGATACATGTCCTTTTGCGCTATGTACGCATCCAAGTCACCAACATCATTACCATGAAAACCTTCCTCTTGCTCTTCGTCGTCATCATGAGCATCTTCATCCTCTTCAATTACTTCGTCACTAGAAATCACCTCAACTTCATTTGCTTGGCTAGTTTGTGGTTGGCTAGAAGCATTGGGGGCATACAACTCAACCTCATTTGCTTCACTATATGGTAGACGGGGACGTGGTTGGCGATAAGCATTGGGGGCATCAACCACAACCCTATGCTCAACTAGTGGCACCATTGTGCTCTCGCTCATGCCATCCATTGGGGAAGAGACATGCCGGTTTAAATCAAGTGTAAACCGAGGAGATTCAACCTTGGTGGCAAACAATTCAAGTGGCTTGTCTTCCGATTGGGAAACATTTTCCTTGTATACATCCCAATGCAAATCCGAGGTGATAGGCATACTTCTCAACTGAGATTTGGCTCCAACTGCAACATCATACCTTGCTATTAACTTAACATTAACATTGTTGTCCATCCACTTTAAGACTTGTCTCACTTTTGCAACAACATGCTCATAGCTAGGGCTTGTATCAAAAACCAATGGTTCCTCACCCGTGTCGGCATTGTTACTCAAGAATGCCTCCTTGTCCATGTTATGAACATTAACAAGTATCCCCATCTAAAAACAACATGAATGCATTTAAGGCATCCATGAGAATTGGTGTTCATTCAATATATCCAAATCATATCAACACTAAATCATTGGTGATGTGCACAAAAGTTTCACTAATTAACACAAACTAAGCTAAGTTAACCCTAAACACTAACTAACTCTAACCACCAATCTTTCTACTCAACAAGCAAATATTCCTACTACACACCATGCATATCACCATATTACCAAAGTTAACCAAGCCATTCACACTAAAATAAGGAAGAAAACATGAACTAGGGTTCCGCCAACATGTAAAAAATGCAACCAAAATAACAAGATTTAACCAAAAAAAATTGGGTGATTTGGGGGAGATTACCACAAGAAACAAAGTGATGGAAAGATCCACCTAAGAGAAGCACCTTTTGGAAAGGATTTGAGGGGGGAGCTTGAGGGGTGAGAGAGAGTGGGGGGGCAACAACTCTTCTTCAAGCTCGGGCTGGATTGGGGAAAGTGTGTGGGTAGGACTCACACACTCTCCCGGTGGGGTTATCCACTTACCAGGGCCAGACGCCAGGGTTCCTGGCGTCTGGCCCCTTTGCCACGCCAGTAGGTCAACGGGCTGGTGAGTTGTGCGGGTCAGGGGCCAGACGCCAGTGTCCTTGGTGTCTGCTTTGCAACCCAGACGCCAGGGATGTTGGCGTCACCTAAAAAGGTCATTATCGGATTTTTTTCCAAAACGAGGTTAACTCGGGATTTTTTTTTTGCCACATAAATCAGAACAGTAATTTTGTCCCGGGCAGGCGATGATGCCACTGGAGAGTCATCGTTCGCTGCATGAGGGTTGGGAGCAGAAACACTGCACCGTCCAGGTAATACCCACAGGGGTCCTGTCTCCGAGCCCGAGCAGTCAGTCATCTTGTGGCTGCTTTTCAGGCTGTGCCGACAGACAGTACAGTATGCCTTGTCACAGTGGCACGATTCCATTAAAGTACATTTGGACTACACTGAGCCATTGGAGCATCTACAATTGAACCTGAAAAACTGAGCCAGCATCCCAAAAAAAATCGCGATTTTACAGTTCCATGAGCAAAAAACGCCCCGACCAGACTCATTATCGGACCCTAACCCGTAAAAACTTTTACATGAAATCCAACCGCCAGACCGCTTTTTTTACTGTTCCGTCCGCGTGATACGGGCCACAACCATTTTTCCCCTGCCGCCGCGAACCGCGAAATTCCACCGCTATTTCTCGCCGCCGGCATCGAATCTGCGCCGCCGCCAGATCCGCCACCATCGAGCCCGCATGTGGCGCGGGATGTGGTCCAGCGGCCGCGGAGGTGCTTCTCCTGGCGACGGTGGCAGCGACGTAGACCGGGAGTGCAAGCGTTGCGTCGCCGCCGACGCGGCGCGAAAGTGCTCGGCCCGACGGTACACCAACTGCGGTCTCGAAATGCCGGCGTCCCTCCTCCGCCGCGAGACGGAGGAGTACGACCGCCGCCATGCACGCGCTTTTACGCGGTGAGCTCCTCTGGTGTGCCGCTGCTTCCGGTGAGAGGGAGCCCGACGAGCTTACGCCGCTTTGCGCCATCAAGAGGGGCCGGGGGAGGAGGCGCCACTGCTCCGCATCGTGAAGATGAGATGGGGTAGGAGCGCCCACGCGGCCGCGGCGTCGTCGGCCTGGAGGACTACCTCGTCGGGCCTGAGACTGACGCCTTTGAAGCGTCGCTTGTCGAGCGCACTGCGCGTGAGCACGAGGAGGAGGTGCGTCGCCGGCGGGACGAGGAGATCGACGTGCTCCTCTACGAGCAGGCGTTGACCGCCACACGCGAGTTCGGCGCCAAGCAGGCGGGATGGCGCCACAAAGACGAGGAGTGAGTGCCACCGCACCCAAAGAGCTCCAGTGAGGTTCGTTTTTGGTTAGTTCCAGGGTAGGGCGGCATCGCGATATAAAATATATTTGCAATGTATCGATGAACAAACTTTTTATGGAGCACTATGTTCTTCATTCCCCCGGGAAAGCATTTTTTCAAATTTTACGGTTTCAGTTGTGGGCTCTGTTGGGCCGCAGCCGATTTCGCCCCTCAAACCACTGTTTTCTTGGCCCTGCTAGAGATGCTCTAGACGTCTGCGTATGCGGACAGTGACCGATCATCCCTCGAATGTCCGCGTACACAACCGTCTCATTTAGCAAATCCTCAAATCCATACAATCTGATGCAACATTAAAATAACACAAGAAGTTCATCTAGATCAACACACATCATAGGGGACTTTATACAATGCCATGAGACTACAAAAAATTGGCACATTCTGCTAGCTATGAATTTTATAGTGGAGGAAGTTCACCCAAGGCCGTCCTTGCTCTTGCCTTGCCGTATTCGTCGCGAAGTAGTAGTTGAAGGCAATATGAACTGAGGCGAGTCTGCTCACTGTCGGAGTTGTCTGATCTGCCACCGGCCTTCTCCTCCTTACTTTGGGGGCGGTCCGACAAGGGCATGGACCGCTCAGGTTTGCTCTTTTGCAAGGGCACACGTCGTCCGGGTTTGCTCCTTTGCAAGGGCACACGTCGTCCTGGTTTGCTCCTTTCTGAGGGCATGCGTCGTCCGGGTGTGCTCTTTTGCGAGCGCTCGTGGAGGCTGAGCGGAGCAGACTGAAAGTGAAGTGAAGCGGAGTGGAGTGGCTAGGGTTTGATCTCGGATGCGGATAGGAACACATATTTATGGGGTCGGGATGGCCAGCATGGGCCAAATCCGATGTTGTGAAGGCGTCCGGACATCCCCATCCGCCCCACATATGGACTGGGTATGGAGGTGCCGGACTGTCTGGGCGTATAGGGTCGGTTTGAGATGTTCGGTTGCGTGACATTTTTATGGCCGGGCGGATAGGGAGGGTAGGAGTACGTTTGTAAATAGGAACGCATATTTATGAGGTCGTGGTGGGCTAGCGTGGGCCAAATCTGTTCGTGGTGGACGCGTCCGGACATCCGTATATCCACGCCATATATGAGCTGGGTAGGGGGTGCCGGGTTGCACGGACATATAAGGACTATAGGGTCAATTTGAGATGTTTGGTTGGGTGGCATTTTTATGACCAGACCGTCCGACCGGACATATAAAAAAGGTCTGTGGAGTCTGTTTGTAGATGCTCTTATTTTTCTACCAAGAAGGAAAACACTCCACACCGCTGAATATCTGCTCTTGAGTTGTCTCGGGAACTTGTTATAGATGTCGAATCAGGCGCCTCGCCGGTTGAGCTACAACCGGCGCGTTCAGCGTTGTTAGCTGACACGATCCAGATCCACGCGTTCTGCGCCTAATACCACCTTGTTTTATCAAGCCGACACGCCATATCCATCTGCACACCTGCACCTTGTACACAGTGAAGCAGAGGGAGCAGTAGCACCTATAGTCCAACACTCATCTTTCAGTTGGCAGCACAAACCAAACCAAACCAAACCAGACCAACCCACGAACAGGCGGTTTGTGTGTGCCAGCGAGGCACACACAAACACACCGGAGTGGCCGCATGCAGAGTGGAAGACAGATTCAGTGGTTGGTTGCATCACCATCCTCTAGTGACGCTCGGTGTCTGGACTCCGGAGCTCGCTTGCTCGGCTCATGGTCATGGGGATAAACATGACTCCACCGGGAGCCCTTGGTTGGGAGACGTCGCTGTTGGAGCCCATCCGTCCTCGGAGGGCGTGTGCGTGCGTAGCTGAAACAGTGCGGCGACAACCGTTGGGAAACAGTGCGGCTATGCAACGATTTGGTTGGTGTGTCAGTCAAGGCGGTCCCCTGTGGCAAGATCAGGCGTGTGATGAGGCAGGCAAAAAATCTCTTTTCTCCCTCCTGGTTTGTTGGATTGACGCTCCGGAAGGGTTTCAGATGCGACCTTGTCCAATATGGGAGTTGCTTGAATCTGCACTCGAATGGATCATGTATCTCCTTTTCTCTTTTGATTGAGCTCCATCGCCATCGGGCTAGGAAGTAAGGATGCACTTGGTTGCCCGCATATACCCCAGCCATACATGCGCGGGAAGAAAATGACCCGTTTGATTAACCGCATTCACTGTTGGGTCTGCATAGCACGAACTTTAAAGCACCTCTGTGTCTGCATCCAGAGGAATGCTCAAATCGGCTGTTTCTGTGGAGTCAGGCCCGAGCGGTGCAACCCTAGCCACGTGGGCGTGGGCGGTTGCACGCATCGACGAGGTCTCGAGAAGTCGCGTTGTTTCCCGAAGCGTCGTCATAAATTACCCTGACCTCTCCCCTCTTCCCCACTGACACCGGCAGTGGCGACCACCGGAGCGATAGCAGCACGATGCAAGACGTTGGCAACCACCGGAGCGACAACAGACCTCCACCGGAGCGCATCGGCCATGGCGGTAAGTCCTTGCCCTCTCTCTAGATTAACTACTTTCGAATCGGGCTAGATTTGATTTGCGCACGCAACTGGAGAGATGGGGAGGGGATTGAACACATCGGGGGGAGGGGGATTGGACTAAAATACTGCCAGCGATCGATTCTGCACCGATGACTTCTAGGGTTCATAGGTCATTTTTTGATTACATCGGGGTGGAGACTAGGGTACAAACTTTCTTGTCTA
>NC_041385.1:187960858-187987857 GCF_002162155.2 Triticum dicoccoides | reverse complement strand
GGGGGCATCTTCTTTTCTTCTTCATCGTCTTCATCAAGAACAATGGGTCTTGCACGGTCGCCAGCCGCCGACGCCCTGGCCACTATCTGCACCTCGTCGTTATCGTCCTCCGGCAACCCGAATGTCCTACTCCAATGCGCCACGACAAGCTAGTCTTGAGGCACCTTGTACTGCCTGTACTTGGACCATCTTGCCCTCTGTCCAGCTCGCCGTAGTTTGCCTGATTCATGGCCCAGCGCAGGATGTCCACTAACATTGCACTCTTTGCTGGGTCTAGAATCAGTGTCTTCAGCTTGTCCGGTGTAGCCTTCTTAATAAAAGCGTCGACCTCTTTGTGCATGTCATCGATGTTGCTGAAGTTCGAACATACTTCCATAGTGTGCTCGAACTTCTTGCGGTAGGTCACCGAGCAAGCACCCAAGAAAGAAGACCCTCCATCCAATACCCCAGCGGAAAGGGTTGGGGTTGGAGTTGGAGTTCATGGCGAGGGAGAGGTGGTGAAATAGATAGGTGGGAGAGGGGAGGTGGTGAAACAGAGGAGGTTTGAGTGTGGTGTTGGGTTAGTAGAGTGGGTTAATATAGGAGCGTTAGGCCGATATGAATGAATGTTGACCATTAAACTGCGTGGTGTTCATAATGCAGATGGACAAGGGCAAGGAGGTCGTGCCACCATTGGAGAAGAGCAAGGAGGTCGTGCCGCCATTGGTCGAAGTGCCGGTGCAGGATCACCCAAGCGCCAAGCGGAGGAACTATGGCCACTACCACGAGGAGTCAGGACCAAGACACTTATACAAGGTTATCCTTGCTCCAAAGTTGGAGAGTCTGCCAATGCCTCTGGAGTTTACAAAGCACTTCCCCTCCGTCCCTGCAGAGTTCAAGCTCAAGACGAACACCAGATGCGGATGGAGGGTGATGGTGAGGGTGGTCAACAGCAGGGTCACCCTTAATCATGGTTGGGCCACCTTCGCCATCCAACGGAGCCCACTTACATTTGGTCTCCTTCATTTTTAAGTCTGCACGATCAAATAGCAGCATACATAGAGTACAGACATTCAAATAGCCGCAAGCAACAATAGTTCAAATTTTAAAAAGTTTAAATATTACATCCCAACATTGTTGCCCCCTTTAACCGCCCACAAATGCTCAATCAGATCTTCCTTCAGCTGCTCGTGAGTTGGTCGATGTCAAATTTGTTGATGCATTTGAATAAACTCTTCGAATGTGCATGATCACCCATGTTGATGAATTTGTTGATGCATTTGAATTCTGGTCTGAAAGCTCGATAGGATCACCCATATTCTCAAATTCTACAGCTGTAGCAGCATCCTCGCCCTCACCCTTGACGATCATGTTGTGCATGATCACACAACATGTCATCACCTCCCACAATGTCTCTGGATCCCATTGTTTAGCAGGTCCATGAACAATTGCAAAACGGGCCTGCAGAACTCCAAATGCTCTGTCAACATTCTTTCTAGCTGCTCTTTGTCTTTGGGCAAAGTGAGCATTTTTCTGACCAACTAGGTTAGAGATGGTGCTGACAAAGTTAGCCCATGAAGGATGGATACCATTAACCAGAGAGTAGCATATGTTGTACTCATGTCCATTGATAGTATAGTGGCAAGGAGGAGTTTTTCCTTCAGCCAGCCTCGCAAACTACGGTGATCGCCATAGCACATTGATATCATTGTGAGACCCGGGTATGCCAAAGAAAGCATGCCAAATCCAAAGATCATGTGATGCAACTGCTTCAATAATGATGGTAGGCTTCTTAACATGACCATGCCATTTCCCTTGTAAAGCCTTTGGGCAGTTCTTCCATTTCCAATGCATGCAGTCAAGAGATCCAAGCAAACCTGACCACCCTCTTGCTTCTGAGATTGCCAAGAGTCTCTCGATGTCTGCCACAACTGGTTCTCTCACATACTTGTTGGAAATATGCCCTAGAGGCAATAATAAAAGTGTTATTATTATATTTCTTTGTTCATGATAATAGTCTTTTATTCATGCTATAACTGTATTATCCGGAAATCGTAATACACGTGTGAATACATAGACCACAATATGTCCCTAGTGAGCCTCTAGTTGACTAGCTCGTTGTGATCAACAGATAGTCATGGTTTCCTGGCTATGGACATTGGATGTTGTTGATAACGGGATCACATCATTAGGAGAATGATGTGATGGACAAGACCCAATCCTAAGCATAGCACAAAGGTCGGTTAGTTCGTTTGCTAGAGCTTTTCCAATGTCAAGTATCTCTTCCTTAGACCATGAGATCGTGTAACTCTCGGATACCGTAGGAGTGCTTTGGGTGTACCAAACATCACAACGTAACTGGGTGACTATAAAGGTGCATTACAGGTATCTCCGAAAGTGTCTGTTGGGTTGACACAGATCGAGACTGGGATTTGTCACTCCGTATGACGGAGAGGTATCTCTGGGCCCACTCGGTAATGCATCATCATAATGAGCTCAAGGTGACCAAGTGTTTGGTCACGGGATCATGCATTACGATACGAGTAAAGTGACTTGCCGGTAACGAGACTGAACGAGGTATTGGGATACCGACGATCGAGTCTCGGGCATGTAACGTACCGATTGACAAAGGGAATTGCATACGGGGTTTGATCAAATCCTCGACATCGTGGTTCATCCGATGACAACATCGAGGAGCATGTGGGAGCCAACATGGGTATCCAGATCCCGCTGTTGGTTATTGACCTGAGGTCGTCTCGGTCATGTCTGCATGTCTCCCGAACCCGTAGGGTCTACACACTTAAGGTTCGGTGACGCTAGGGTTATCAGGAAGACAAGTATGTGATTACCGAATGTTGTTCGGAGTCCCGGATGAGATCCCGGACGTCACGAGGAGTTCCGGAATGGTCCGGAGGTAAAGATTTATATAAGGAAAGTGGTTAAACGGACACCAGAAAGTTTCGGTGGCATACCGGTATTGTACCGGGGCCACCGGAAGGGTTCCGGGGGTCCACCGGGTGGGGCCACCCCTCCCGGGGGGCCACATGGGCTGTGTGGGAGAGGGAGCCAGCCCCTAGTGGGCTGGGCACGCCTCCCCACCTAGGCCCATGCGGCTAGGGCAAGGGGAGGGGAAACCCTAAAGGGGGCGCCCCCTAGCTTGGGGGGCAAGCCACCCCTTTTCCCTCTCCCTTTGGCCGCCGCCCCCCCCCCCCTAGGGTTTCCCCTAGAGGGCCGGCCCCCTTGCCCCTCTCCTCCTATATATAGATGGGTGAGGGGAGGGCTGCTGGACACAACTCAAGGCGCAGCCCCTCCCCTCCCCAACACCTCTCCTCCTCCGTACGTGCTTGGCGAAGCCCTGTCGGAGTACTTCTGCACCAACTACACCACGCCGTCGTGCTGCCGTTGGAGCTGCCTTCCTCAACCTCTCCTTCCTCCTTGCTGGATCAAGACGGAGGAGACGTCGTCCGTCCCGTACGTGTGTTGAACGTGGAGGTGATGTCCGTTCAGCACTTGGTCATCGGTGATCCGAATCACGACGAGTACGACTCCATCATCACCATCCCCTTGAACGCTTCCGCACTCGATCTACAAGTGGTATGTAGATGCAAACTCTTCCCCTTGACTCGTTGCTTAGATGAACTCATAGATGGATCTTGGTGAAACCGTAGGAAAAATTTTAATTTTCTGCAACGTTCCCCAACAATACTAAGGTCCGAACACCTCGACCATGACAGTTGCAAATGACATCTTTTCATGTGCTCTCACACATCCATAGGTACTCGTCCCACGAATGAGCGGTTGTGCCATATGCAAGAATCCGTAGTGTAGCCATGCACTTCTAGTAACCAGAGAAGCCAATCATTCCCACGACGTCTTTATTCAAGATTAAGTAGTCATCAAAGGACTGGACGCCATGGTACAAACAATTGAAGACAGTCTTGCACATCCGAAAACGCTGGTGAAAATGGTCAACCAAGAGTGCTTCCAGGGCAAAGTAGTCGGCCATCAGTGTCAAATGGTTGTGCACCCTATTGCGGTTGAGAAATCGATGACCCTTGATCAAGCCTTGAAATTGAGAACATGCTCCTCCGTACGCTCCGCTCTTGTTACAGAAACTGCCAATATAAAAACCTAGGGGACACACCACTCTAATTGATTCCTTGTACCTCTTCTATCCCTGTAACGTCTAGAGTGTAATTTTAAAAACTAGGTTGTGGTGTTTATGTAGAGGTTGGGGGTTGTTTTACGTGGCATTATAAACATGAAAATTTTGGCGGGATGGAATTTTCAGCTCCATCGAGCTCTCCATTTTGTCGATGGTGCTTCAAAATGTATGTAACAATAGTATGATGAACGTACGTGGATTTCTATGACAGTGGGACGTCACCTTGGATTATCAGATGGACACGAGGCACAAGTTTTACCAAGATTTGGGCCCTCGTGTGCCAATAAAAACCTTGCTCTTGCTTATGTGAGAATATATCAGTGACAATGTGGTATATGATAACTGATACGTCTCCGTTGTATCTACTTTTCCTAACGCTTTTCCTCTTGTTTTGGACTCTAATTTGCCTGATTAGAATGAAACTAACCCAGACTGATGATGTTTTCAGCAGAACTACCATGGTGTTGTTTTGTGTAGAAATAAAAGTTCTTGGAATGGAACAAAATTTTGCAAGGATTTTTTATACAATAAGAGATAAGTTCTAGAGCCAAGGACCCCCGGAGGGGGGCACCTGAGTGGGAACAACCCACCAGGGAACGCCACCCCCTCTAGGCGCGCGCAGGTGGGTTGTCCCCACCTGGTGGCCCCGCAGACCCTGAAACTGACGCTATAAAATCCTATTTTTCAGAAAAAATTAGGGAGAAAGAATTATCACGTTTCACGAGACAGAACCGCTGCTGTCTCCTGTTCTTCATCGGGAGGCCAGATCTGGAGTCCGTTTGGGGCTCCGGAGAGGGGGATCTTCAATCTTCGTCATCGCCAACCCTTCTCCATCGCCAATTCCATGATGCTCCCCACCGGGAGTGGGTAATTCCTTCATAGGCTCGCTGGTCGATGAGGAGTTGGATGAGATTCATCATGTAATCGAGTTAGTTTTGTTAGGGCTTGATCCCTAGTATCCATTATCTTCTGAGATTGATATTGTTGTGACTTTACCATGCTTAATGCTTGTCACTTTGGGTCCGGATGCCATGATTTCAGATCTGAACCATTTATATTATCACCATTATATCTATGTTCTAGATCCGACCTTGCAAGTTATAGTCACCTATTACGTGTTATGATCCGGCAACCCCAGAGTGACAATAGTCGAGACCACTCCCGGTGATGACCGTAGTTTGAGGAGTTCATGTATTCACCATGTGCTAATGCTTTGTTTCAGTTCTCTATTAAAAGGAGGCCTTAATATCCCTTAGTTTCCAATAGGACCCTGCTGCCACGGGAGGGTAGGACAAAAGATGTCATGCAAGTTCTTTCCATAGGCACGTATGACTATTTACGAAATACATGGCTACATTATATTTATGAACTGGAGCTAGTGCTGTATCGCCCTAGGTTATGAGTGTCTCATGATGAATATCATCCAACGAATCGCCGATCCAATGCCTACGAATTTCCTACATATTATTTTTGCTAAGTTACTACTGCTGTTGTTACTATTGCACTTACTACAAAACTACTGCTATCACTATTACTGATACTATTGCTATTGATAATACTATCAAAATTATCATACTACTTTGCTACTGATCACTTTGCTACAGATAATTAATCTCGAGGTGTGGTTGAATTTACAACTCACCTGCTAATAATTGCAAATATTCTTTGGCCCCCTTGTGTTGAATCTATAGATTTGGGTTGAATACTCTACCCTCGAAAACTGTTGTGATCCCATATACTTGTGGGTTATCAAGACCTTTTTCTTGCGCCGTTGCCGGGGAGCATAGTTATATTTGTTGAGTCACTTGGGTTTATTATCAAATTATCACTATGAAGAATCTGAAGGATGCTAAGACTAAGATTTTTCCCTCTAAGACGAGGGGAGGTAAGAAACTACTATCTAGCTCCGCACTTGATTCACCTTCTGTTATAAATAGACTTGCAACACCACCACATGCTATTAATTCTGATATGTCGCAAGTTATTGATGATGATACTTCTTCTATGAATGCTACTCATGATGATGCTAGTACCTTGCTTGATGATAATGTGTCACTAGGTGAATTTCTTAATGAAAAAATTGCTAGAGTAAGACAACATGATATTGTTGAAACTGATGATGAGCTTGAAACTAAAAATCTTGAAAAACCTACTAGAACTAGCCCTCCTAGATATGAATTGCCAAAGGTACCGGAAGGTTATGTTATGAATGAGGAGGCAACTAGAGATATTCTTGCTTGTAAGGATATAGATGATCTAGAAAAATTATTATGCAAGTATAAAGAAAAAACTTTGAATGCTAAAATGAAAAGTGATCCTCAGTTTGCTACTTCACATATCTTCGTTGATGATAAGGATTATGAATTCTCTATCGACCCAGAGTTGATTACTTTGGTTGAATCTGATCCTTTCCATGGTTATGAAACTGAAACTGTTGTGGACATCTTACTAAGTTGAATGACATAGCCACACTTTTTGCTCATGATGAGAGGATTCACTATTATTATATTTTTAAGTTATTTCCATTCTCATTAAAGGGTGATGCTAAAGCTTGGTACAATACTCTTGCTCCTGGTTGTGTGCGTAGTCCCCAAGATATGATTTATTACTTCTTTGAAACATATTTCCCTGCTCATAAGAAACAAGCTGCCTTGCAGGAAATATTTAACTTTGTGCAATTGAAGAAGAGAGCTTCCCACTGGCTTGGGGGAGGCTTCTCCAATTGCTTAATGCTTTGCCTGATCATCCTCTTAAGAAAAATGAAATACTTGATATCTTCTATAATGGACTAACCAATGCTCTAGGGAATTCCTATATAGTTGTGCTGGTTGTGTTTTCAGGGAACGAACTATTGAGCAAGTTGAAGAATTATTGAATAACATATTGAAAAATTATGATGATTGGACTCCTCCTGAAACACCGCCTAAACCCACTCCGAAAAAGAGAGGTATTTTATATCTCAGACGTGAAGATATGCAAGAGGCAAAGAAATCTATGAAGGAAAAAGGTATTAAATCTGAGGATGTCAAAATTTTACCTCCTGTTGAAAAAATACATGGGCTTGATATACCACCACCACCTAAGGTGGTATAGGTAAATTCTAATGAAATTCAACGACAATGATAATCCTCACAATATGCACCCTGCCCAATGCCTTTATGAGTTTGAAAACTACATTAGAAAGCAAGAACACTTCAATGCAAATGTTATGAAACAGTTGAAATACAATTCTAATATGATTGCTCGCTTGAGTGACTTATTATTTAGAATCTCAAATGATATTAGAGGTGTAGGGAAGCATGCTTATATGGTTCAAACTCAGTTAGAACAAGTTGCTAAATCTCAAAGAGAGTTGTTAGATGAAATGAATAATAATATCGATGATCATGCTGTTAGAGTAATGACTAGAGGAGGTAGGATGACTAAGGAACCACTTTATCCTGAGGGACACCCAAAAAGAATTGAACAAGACTCTCAAAGAGTGATGCACCTAGTCCTTCTAAAAAGAAAAAGAAGAAGGAAAATGATAGGACTTTGCATGCCTCTAGTGAACCTGAAGTAGAAAAACCTCCTGATAATGATAATGAAGTTTCTATCTCTGATGCTGAAACTCAATCTGGTAGTGAACACTCACCTTCTGATAATGAAAAAGATAATGACGAGGTTCATGAAGAAACTCAAACAAATAATAAAGAACCAGACAATGATGTGGAGATAGAACTAGCAGTTGATCTTGATAACCCACAACCCAAGAATAAAAGATATGATAAAAGAGACTTTGTTGCTAGAAAACATGGAAAGGAAAGAGAGCCATGGGTTCAAAACCTATGCCCTTTCCACCTAAGTCAACTAAAAAGAAAGATGATGAAGAATTTGAACGCTTTGCTGAAATGCTGAGGCCAGTCTTTTTGCGTACTCACTTGACAGATCTCTTAAAAATGCCTCCTTATGCAAAGTACATGAAAGACATCATCACCAATAAGAGAAAAATACTAGAAGCTAAAATCTCCACCATGCTTGCTAATTATACTTTTAAAGATGGAGTACCTAAATAACTTGGAGATCCTCGAATACCAGCTATACCTTGCTCCATTAAAAGAAATTCTGTGAAAACTGCTTTGTGCGATTTGGGAGCTGGTGTTAGTGTTATGCCTTTCTCTTTATATAAAAGACTTGAATTGAATAAACTCACACCTACTGAAATATCTTTGCAAATGGTTGACAAATCAACTGCCATACCTATCGGTATTTGTGAGGTTGTGCCCGTTGTTGTTGCTAATGTTACTATCCTGACTGACTTTGTTATACTTGAGATGACCGAGGACGACAACATGTCGATTATCCTTGGTAGACCCTTCTTGAATACTGCAGGGGCTGTTATTGATTGCAATAAAAGCAAGGTCACTTTTCATATCAATGGTAATGAGCATACGATGCACTTTCTGAAAAAACAATTCCAAGTGAATGATATTAATGTTATTGAAAAATCTCCGACAAACACTATTGAAAATTTTCAACTACCTATACCTACTGTTAAAAAGAAATATGAAATGCTTATTGTTGGGTACATTCAAATATGAAAATTCTTCGGTTTCATGCTAATCGAAAGTGGTTGTTAATAAGACTTGATCAACCTTATTAATGGATCATTTTTTAGAGGTATGAAGTTGATGAATTTAGTGAGCACTACCTTCTGTCCCTATCTTTTGTTTTTTTGTTTTTATTAGTTAAATAAAATAAAATGCCATGTTTTGTCTGTTTTCTGAATTTTCCATGCAATAAAAAATGACCCAAAAATAAAATTTCTTAGAATGCTCTGAAAATTTAATACAATTTTTTTCTGAATATTTAGGAATTTTTGGTGCAAATAATATCAGAGGAAGGTGCACCAGGTGGGCACAACCCACCTGGGCGCGCCAAGACCCCCAAGCGCGCCCTGGTGAGTTGTGGTCCCCACGTGGGACCCCTCACTTATCTCTTCATCCCACATCGTCACCTACCTCCAGAAAAAATCACCATTGCTCTTTCTTTCGTGTTCTTGCTCTCAACCCCGCGATTTTCGGTCTCTTTGCTCGAAGCTCCATTTCCGAAACTGTTTCGGGGGATTGTTGCTTGGTATATGATTCTTCCGTGTGTCCAATTAGTTTTTATTTTAGTGATTTATATTTTGAATAATTAGCTACTCTTGGTGCTTCTGTATATGAGCTTGCATGTTGAATTCTTAGAGTTCTAAGTAGTTTGAATGCTTGCTATGGCCTCTATACATTCCTATGAGTAGTTGCTACCAGTCCTGTGAAGTTTTGTTAACAAAATTTTGTGACCCAAATTTTTTAGAAAATTATACGTGAATATTATGGACTTCTTTGAAGGAGTTCCTCGAGGAGGAGATCCTCGGAGGCATCTTCTAGTAGCAGCTCCGCTCGTCGGTCTTATGTTGAACCGAGTGAAAGTTCCATACAAGATGCCACCACCAAAACATGCTTATGGCCATGCAACGATTATATGGTGAGTGTGGGCATTAATGAGGAATTTGAGAAATATGTTCACAATGCCGATCTCGGTCCCTACATTTAAGATAAGTGCAACCAACACCTCACTCTCACTGAATCATTTGTCAAAGGATTTAAATTCCATCCATGTGAGTCTAGGGTGTCATTTAAATTGTATGAAAATCCATTTACCATATCTTTAGAGAGATTCACTCACCACTGCAAAATCCCATTGTAGGGTTCACTCGATGAACCGCGAAGGTCTGAGTTTGAGATATTCCCGCAATCCAGTACTTCGCATTTTTTAATGGAAAATGTATTGTAGGCAAACAAGATTGTAGTACACTTTGTGCCCCAGACTTGAGCCTTATACACACCGCTCTCACCGGTGACAAAAGTTATAATCTTGGAGAAATTGTTGCACGTAGGTTGCAACACAACGCTGGTAGTGGATATTTTTATGGTGGAATTTATGCCACACGCTTAGCAAGAGAGTTGGGTGTTTCACCTTTGCCCTATGATCCTATTTTACTCACGCAGTATCTAGACTTTGATGCTATGAAACATCATAGATCCTTACAGATGAACCCCATAATTTCACTTATAAATTGTTGTTTAATAAGGACTCCATGGTGGACACATATTTGCCTGCACCTGATCTCTTTAATGTTCATAATAGGGGAAGATATTTTGTTCTTGAGAGTGAGGCTCGAGCCCATAACGCAACGGTTGTGGCCGCACGGCAGGCTGAGGCATCCGCACCGAGAGCGTACATGAGCTACCACTCCGACCATTACGCAGGCTACTGACTGATTACCAAATTAGACCAAAAGCCTAAGCTTGGGGGAGTACATATTTCCGCTGACAGTACATTCATGTTCACACATTTCATTCCAGTTATCGATGTTCACACTTTTTCATTGTATTATCCATGTTAAATTTATTTATTCATTTTCTTCTTGTGTGTTTGAAAAACTTTGAGAAAATCCAAAAACACATTTCTTGCTTATTTTTTATTTACCTAGTTTAAATTGTTGTAGCACTAAAAAGAAAACCCAAAAAGATTTTTTTGTTCTTCTTCTACTTGTTGGGAGCTTTCCCGTGTAAATAGTTTTGCTCATTTTTGCTTTTCCCTTTTTATTTGCTTGTTTACGAAAAACCAAAAACTCTAAAAATATTCCAGTGTGTTTCTCTGAATTTCTTTTCTTTTTATTGAGTCACACCAAGGAGAAGACCACGATGAAAATGTTGAGTGGCTCTCATATGCATTATTGTTGATCTGAGAAAGAGTCCATATTACATTGTCTTCTCCTTTTGAATAAAATGTTTGCAGATTCCATTTTAGTCCACGACACTCTTGCACTATTATTATTTTCAAATCGTTCGGCCGTGCAAGTGAAAGGCAATAATGACGATATTCGATGAACTGTCTGTGGCAGAGTGAAACAAGTATGAACTCGACTTGTTCTGTTATTGTAAATATGTTTAACCTAGTATCCATGATTCGGCCAATTATGATCAAACATGTTTGCAATGACAATTAGAGATTATAGTTTCTCATGCCATGCATAAGTAGCTAGGAGTGGATAATGATTTATCTTGGATGTCAACATTGCGTTAAAATGATTGTGATGTAGTATAATGATATGGTATCCTCCTCTGAATGTTCAGATGGCTTGACTTGGCACATGTTTATGCATGTAATTGAATCAAAACCAATATAGCCTCTATGATATTTATGTTCAGGGTGTTCATATCCTACTCATGCTAGTATCCAATGTTACTTATACATAATGCATGTTCATGGCCGTTTTTGCTCTCTAGCTGGCCGCTTCTCAACCTATTTGCTAGCCTTCGCCTATACTAAGTGGGAATTCTGCTTGTGCATCAAAAACCTGAAACCCAAGTTATTCCAAATGAGTCCACCATACCTACCTATATGCGGTATTACCCTGCTGTCCTAAGTAAATTTGCATGTGCCACCTCTAAAAACTTCCAATAAATATCCTTTTTGTGTGCCTGGATTGTTCATAGAGCGACAGGAGGTAGTCGGTATCTTCCATGCTAAGCGGCTTATTCTCAGGATTAGTGTTTATTCACTCATCATTGCACGAGAAAGGGGCGGTAATAGAGATTCCCAGTCCCAATTGCAAAAAGAACTTATAAATAATCAAACAAAAACTCCTATGGAGCAACAACCTTTACATTATCGCTTCGGAACCGCTACTAATGTGTTTAGTATGGAAGATATTGATAACTCATGTTCGCAAAGTAAACAACAAGGGTGCATGTCTCAAAATTTCATTTACCTCTGTTTTAAGAACCTGAGCTCTGGCACCTCTGCAAATCACTGCTTCCCTCTGCCAAAAGGACTATCTATTTACTTTTATATTATGTCATCACCTTCTCATATAAGCACCAAAACCTGAGAGCAATGTTGTCGTGCTTATGCATTGTGTGTAGCTAAAGTTGGATGCATCATGACTGGACCTTTTCTACCATGAATTACAATGTTTAGTCGCTGCTTGAACTTTGGAGGTGCTTTGCATTTATATTTTGCGGTCTCAGAAAGGGCTAGCGAGATACCACTATTTTCATATTGTATCATGGTTGTTTTGACAACGTGTTGTTGTTTGAGATGTCTTATTATTGATCGCTAGTTGATTATGTCATTGATATGAGTTAATATAATTTTTAAGAGTTATTCTCGACATGATTAGTTATAATCTTTGCTGAAAACCTGGGTGATGTTTAATCTTATTTATGGAAACAAGAGCAAAAGAGTTCGTAAAAGTTTTTCTTTTTCACTTTCAGTTTATCAACTGAATTGCTTGAGGACAAGCAAAGGTTTAAGCTTTGGGGAGTTGATACGTCTCCGTCGTATCTACTTTTCCTAATAATTTTCCTCTTGTTTTGGACTCTAATTTGCATGATTTGAATGAAACTAACCCGGACTGACGCTGTTTTCAGTAGAACTACCATGATGTTGTTTTTGTGCAGAAATAAAAGTTCACAGAATGGAACAAAACTTTGCGAGGATTTTTATACAATAAGAGATACTTTCTGGAGCCAAGAACCACCGGAGGGGGGCACCTAGGTGGGAAAAACCCACCAGGCCACGCCACCCCCTCCAGGCACGCCCAGGTGGGTTGTCCCCACCTAGTGGCCCCACAGACACTGAAATCGACGTTGTAAAATCATGTTTTTCCACAAAAAATTAGGGAGAAAGAATTATAGCGTTTCACGAGACAGAGCCGTCGTCGTCTCCTATTCTTCGTCGGGAGGTGCTACGTCTTGAGCTTGCGTTGGTTTTTCTTGAAGAGGAAAGGGTGATGCAACAATAGTAGCGTAAGTATTTCCCTCAGTTTTTGAGAACCAAGGTATCAATCCAGTAGGAGGCTCCTCAACAAGTCCCACGAACCTACACAAACAAACAAAGAACTCGCAACCAACACAATAAAGGGGTTGTCAATCCCTTCACGGCCACTTGCGAAAGTGAGATCTGATAGAGATAATATGATAAGATAAATATATTTTTGGTATTTTATAATATAGATGCAGAAAATAAAGATGCAAATACAAGTAAATTGGAAGCAAATATGATAAGAGATAGAACCGGGGGCCATAGGTTTCACTAGAGGCTTCTCTCAAGAGCATAAGTATTACGGTGGGTGAACAAATTACTGTCGAGCAATTGATAGAAAAGCGAATAATTATGACGTTATCTAGGCATGATCATGTATATAGGCATCACGTCCACAACAAGTAGACCGACTCCTGCCTGCATCTACTACTATTACTCCACACATCGACCGCTATCCAGCATGCATCTAGAGTATTAAGTTCATAAGAACAGAGTAACGCATTAAGCAAGATGACATGATGTAGAGGGATAAACTCAAGCAATATGATATAAACCCTATCTTTTTATCCTCGATGGCAACAATACAATACATGTCTTGCAACCCTTTCCATCACTGGGTAAGAACACCGCAAGATTGAACCCAAAGCTAAGCACTTCTCCCATGGCAAGAAAGATCAATCTAGTAGGCCAAACCAAACCGATAATTCGAAGATACTTGCAAAGATAACTCAATCACATAAAAGAATTCAGAGAAGATTCAATTATTATCCATAGATAAACTTGATCATAAACCCACAATTCATCGGATCTCGACAAACACACCGCAAAAAGAGATTACATCGAATAGATCTCCACAAGAGAGGGGAGAACATTGTATTGAGATCCAAAAATAGAGAAGAAGCCATCTAGCTAATAACTATGGACCTGAAGGTCTGTGGTAAACTACTCACAACTCATCGGAAGGGCTATGGTGTTGATGTAGAAGCCCTCCATGGTGGAATCCCCCTCCGGCAGAACGCCGGCGACGGCTCCAAGATGGGATCTCGCGGATACAGAAGGTTACGGTGGCGGAAATATTTCTTTGGTGGCTCCCTGGATGTTTTCGGGGTATGTAGGCTTATATAGGAGGAAGAAGTAGGTCGGTGGCCGCCCGAGGGGCCCACAAGACAGGGGGGCGCGCCCTATAGGGGGGGGGCATCCTACCCTCTTGTGGTCGCCTCAGCTACTTCTTGACTTGCACTCCAAGTCCTCTGGATCACGTTCGTTCCAAAAATCACGCTTCCGAAGGTTTCATTCTGTTTGGACTCCGTTTGATATTCCTTTTCTTCGAAATACTGAAATAGGCAAAAAAAACAGCAATACAGGCTGGGCCTCCGGTTAGTAGGTTAGTCCCAAAAATGATAATAATGTGTAAAATAAAGCCCATAAACATCCAAAACAGGTAATATAATAGTATGGAACAATAAAAAATTATAGATACATTGGAGACGTATCAGGAGGCCAGATCTGGAGTCCGTTTGGGGCTCTGGAGAGGGCGATCCTTTATCTTCGTCATCACCAACCCTTCTTCATCGCCAATTCCATGATGCTCCCCACCTGGAGTGAGTAATTCTTTCATAGGCTCGCTAGTCGGTGATGATTTGGATGAGATTCATCATGCTTGAGTTAGTTTTGTTAGGGTTTGATCCCTAGTATCCATTATGTTCTGAGATTGATGTTGCTATGACTTTGCCATGCTTAATGCTTGTCACTTTGGGCCCGGGTGCCATGATTTCAGATCTGAACCGTTTATGTTATCACCATTATATCTATGTTCTAGATCCGATCTTGCAAGTTATAGTCACCTACTACTCCCTCTGTTCCATATTACTTGTCGCTGATTTAGTACAAGTTGTACTAAATCAGCAACGAGTAATATGGAACGCAGAGAGTATGTGTTATGATCCGGCAACCCCGGAGTGACAATAGTCGGGACCACTCTCGGTGATGACCATAGTTTGAGGAGTTCATGTATACACTATGTGCTAATGCTTTGTTCCGGTTCTCTATTAAAAGGAGACCTTAATATCCCTTAGTTTCTAATAGGACCCCGCTGCCACGCGAGGGTAGGACAAAAGATGTCATGCAAGTAATTTCCATAAGCACGTATGATTATTTACGGAATACGTGCCTACATTATATTTATGAACTGGAGCTAGTGCCATATCACCCTAGGTTATGACTGTCTCATGATGAATATCATCCAACGAATCGCAGATCCAGTGCCTACGATTTTCGTACATATTATTTCTGCTAAGTTACTACTGCTATTGTTACTATTGCACTTGCTATAAAACTACTGCTATCACTGTTACTGTTACTATTGTTGTTGCTCCTACTATCAAAACTATCATACTACTTTGCTACTGATCACTTTGCTGCAGATAATTAATCTCCAGGTGTGGTTGAATTGACAACTCAGCTGCTAATACTTACAAATATTCTTTGGCTCCCCTTATGTCGAATCTATAAATTTGGGTTGAATACTCTACCCTCGAAAACTGTTGTGATCCCATATACTTGTGATTTACAAATATTCTTTGGCTCCCCTTGGGGGTTACAAAGGGAGTATGCATAAAACCAACCAAATATAATATTACCCAGAAAGTACTTCTCAGACAAAAATGTGCATATGTCTCGGTCTAAATAACTAAAACAATATCATTGGTCAAAATTTTCAAAGTTTGTTTTGAGGCTCCTTTTGATCACATGATTCTAAAAACGCAGGAAAGGAAAAAAAATAAGAATTGGATAAGAATGCATGTGTATAACATTTTTTCTTCAAAAAAAGGAAACGTGGGAATTTCACAAACTTGGGTGTTCAATTTACATGAATAGAGAAAACATAGGAATCGTAATAAACAGAGTCAAAACAAAGTCAAACCACATGAAATGTATAATTGACGTGTTATTATGCCACTAGGGGTCTTAGTCAAACACAGGAATCCTACAATTTTCTTTCATTTTTCTTTGAACAAAGGAGCCTAAGACCTACGCTTCTTTTTATCATCGGCGGTTGTTGTTCTGGTGTGTTGGTCATATGGAGCCTTAGCACGACAAGTTCCCAACTCCCTACTATAACAATGTTTGTCTGGCTCCTGTGCTTATAGTCGTCCCTAGGTGGTCTTTGACTTAGATGATTTTTTTACTTCTTATGTTCTTTGTACTATTTTGACGGTTAGTGAGTGGATCGTAAGTTTTTCTTAAAAAAGCGTAAAACTTATGCAAAGCTTGGGTTTTTCTAGAAGTGGAGGGACTATACCCTGTATACGAGATTGTCCATAGTAGAAAAGATAAATATCCACTCTGCGTAATCCTAAAGAGAAAATTTTGTGGCCGGGCAGCCAACCGAAGGTTGGGCCGGTCGCACGCGAGCCTGTGGATCAATTCGTATCATGCGTCGCCCAGGGCTCCCCTTTCTTTCTACAAACGGTTTCTTCCACATCACCGTTTCTTCTACCTCACTAGGTGCCGCTGCAACCGCTTAGTTCCTCCGTCTCTATGCTCATGCGCACACAACGACATGAACGAGACCTTGCTCTTAGGGCGAGCCACGGCGGGGAGGAGAAGACGTCGACAACCAGCTCCTCCCAGCCTTTTTCCCCTCTCAGCCCCCTGCGCACCCTCACCTTCTCGGTCACAAACTGAAACCGACAGTCGTCAGAGCTTCCACGGCTAAGATGATGATGCAACCGTTCTTGTAAAAATGTTCCACCTTTGATTCAAAGGCTTCAACCGATGGTATATAGAGCTTCAACCGGTGGCATATAAAGCTTACCGGACCACTATGCGACTGAAGAGCTGCAACCGTTTATATGAAAGCTTCAACTGTAGTTTGAAAAAGTTTCAACCAAACCACCGCAAATTGAGAAAAGCTACAACCATATTGTCACATGAAAGCTTCAACCGGTGACCTACAGTGTTGTAAACGACATAAGAAGATGGCACAACCGGTGCGCGGTGCTGCTGCAAATAGGTGGGCAACGGGCGCCGATGGACGTGGGAAAAAGCTTCAACCTGCGGTGAAAAAAGCTTCGATCGGCATGGGAAAAGCTTCAAGTCTGTGAAAAATGCTTAAACTGACGTGAAAAAAGCTTTCACCAGCGTGAGAAAAGGCTTCAACCGGCATGCTGATTTTGCGCGAACCGCTAAGTTGAGAGCCGCGGCCGGCAGCACGATGGTGCTGTGACGGACGTGCTACGACGGTGGCGGCTAGGTGCTTCAACTACACAGACGGCGGGCATGCTACAAGACGACGCCGATTCGCTACAGGGCTACACGTCCGGCTGGAACCGGCGAGGTTGCAGCTGCGAGGCCGACCACCAGCGACGAGGGCGGCGATCGTCGTGGCGAACGGGCGAGGACGGCTGACGAGCTGATTGGCGTCTCGGAGGATCACGTCGTGGACGCGGTGTACAGGCACCATGGATTTTCTTTTCTGTTTTTTCTGAACGAAGTAGTTGAAAAAGGGATCACGCGGCTACAACTACGCAAGGCGTACATGCACAGTGTGGTTGGCCAAAATTTCGTCCGGCCGACCGGCGCCTATCACTCGCCTATGCTGAAATTACTTGATGTGCACAACCAGGATGTTGTGATTAGAATTAAATCCGCATGTCTGTCGCTACCTGCGAGGGGATAAAGCTAAATCAAACCGTTCCCGACTTCAACTCCCCCCATTTGCAGCCATGGATAAAACCGGATAGCAAACTTTGCGCCGTATTCTGCAGCCCGATCGTGTCGTGCCACAGCAAGATGAAAAGGCCATCATCGTGTCCCATCAACAACAACCCATGGCAAAAAAGATCGTGTGTTCCTGTATTACCCCTCCCGACAGTCCTGCATCGCACGCAGATAAAACCGCGCGTCGCCCGCCCGCGTGTATATATCCGCCCGCGTTCGTCGTCTCCTCAGTCCTCACCTCACCGTACTCTCTCCACTCCACGCCGCGCGCTGTCCCCCGTGCGTCTTCGCGCCTAGCATAGGTGCTTGAGCGGAGGGGCGTCTCGTTCCCTCCCGCGTCGCGCTTTGTCCGTTGCCGCGGCGCGACTAGCTGCAGCACCGCGGCCTCCGTTGCCTGCCCGGTCCCGCCTCCCGCGGCGGACACCCCGAGGTGAGTGCGCCCACGCGGACGGGCCGGCTCCGGCTCGTGGCCGCGCGCTCCCTTTTCTTTCTTTCTCGGGTTCCCTTCCCTAGCTGTTCTTTGTCTCTTGCGCTGTTCCTTTGCTCTGCTCTCCGTCGTAGGCTCCTCATCAATTTGCGTGACAGAGAGAAGAAAAGGAAAGAGCAGAGAGAGAAGATCGTTGGATCTTTGTCCCTCGACTGAACTAATTTTAGCTACTACTAGCCGATTTCTAGGCCTTGGTTTTTAGTAGTTCCACCTCACGGGCAGCGAGAAGCACACAGACAGACCTGTGGCCACTGTTCCCGCTGCTCTCTTCTCACGATCCTCTCCTCTCGTTTGCCCTCTCGGTGTTTTGTTTTGTTTCGTTTCGTCGAAGAAGCAAAGAAAAGTCCCGCTGTTAATTTTGTCCCGCTCGAGCTTTTTATCCAAAAGAGGACACGAGCGATGTTGGACACAAAATCTCATCGCTGACGTCACCTCCTCTTCTTCAACAGTCGAACTAGCCCCACCCCCCATGCTTTTGACTTGGTTTCGGCTCTTCTTCCTGTTGTTGCAGCGTCTAGTGGCAGCCGCTTGGAGCCCGACCGGTGTGGAGAGTGGACTAGCATCACTGCATCGGTGGTGATTCGACTCTGCAAGCAGCGGCAAGATGTTGGAGAAGAAGAACAGCGAGTTCCGCGGCGAGAAGGTGATCGCCGAGTTCGAGCGGCTGACACGGGACGCCGACATTGTGCAGCGGGAGACGCTGCGGCGGATCCTTGTCGAGAACGGCGCCACCGAGTACCTGCAGGGGCTGGGCCTCGCCGGCCGCACCGACCCCGCCAGCTTCAAGGAATGCGTGCCGCTCGCCACGCACGCCGACCTCGAGCCCTACATTGAGCGCATCGTCGACGGCGACGCCACGCCCATCCTCACCGGCAAGCCCGTCACCTCCATCTCCCTAAGGTTGGTTGGTCGCTCGTTGCCACTTGCCAATCAAGGCTCCTACCGTACATTTAGCTCCTCTTTAAGCTCTCCTCGAGGACTGATCATGGTGATGCATCTTGGTGCACGCGCGACGCGCAGCTCCGGCACGACGCAGGGGAAGCGCAAGTACCTGCTGTTCAACGAGGAGCTCGTCAAGTCCACGATGCAGATATACCGAACCTCCTACGCCTTCAGGAACAGGTAGAGAGCAAATCCAGCCCAGATTTCGTTCGGTTAAATTTGTGGCTTCTGGTGCCCGGCCTCGATCCGGGCCGGGGAGTCGTCCTCCGCCATAATTCGGCTGTTATCAATTTGTACATCACGTGAACCAACAGTATCGATGGATCTGTGAGTTGGAATGGAGTAATCAGTTGTAGAATAACCTGTTAGAATTAAATCTATGATCGACGCTATAAGCCTAACGTACGACTGCAACCTCCTTTTGTTCCTCTTGTACCGCCGGCCTGTCATTCTCATTCTCCTTCTAGTTTTAGTGAAGGTTTTTCGGTTGGTGATCTCCATTAATGAGGTGTATATGTTGACTGCTTAACGGCAGGGAGTTCCCCGTGGAGGACGGCAAGGCGCTGCAGTTCATCTACAGCAGCCGGCAGTTCACGACCAAGGGCGGGCTGACGGCCACCACGGCGACCACCAACGTGTACCGCAGCGAGGAGTTCAAGGCGACGATGCGCGTGGTGCAGTCGCAGTGCTGCAGCCCCGACGAGGTGATCTTCGGCGCCGACTTCGCGCAGTCGCTCTACTGCCACCTCCTCTGCGGCCTGCTCGCCGCCGGCGAGGTGCAGATGGTATCGGCCACCTTCGCGCACAGCGTCGTGCTCGCCTTCCAGACCTTCGAGCGGGTGTGGGAGGAGCTCTGCGCCGACATCCGCCGAGGCGCCCTGTCGCCGACCCGCGTCACCTCGCCGGCCGTCCGGCAGGCCGTGTCGGCGCTACTCGCCGGGCCGAACCCCGAGCTCGCCGACGCCGTGGCGCGCAAGTGCGCCGGCCTGAGCAACTGGTACGGGGTGATCCCGGCGCTGTGGCCCAACGCCAAGTACGTGTACGGCATTATGACGGGGTCCATGGAGCACTACGTGAAGAAGCTCCGGCACTACGCGGGCGGGCTGCCGCTGGTCGCCGCCGAGTACGGCGCGTCCGAGGGGTGGATCGGCGCCAACCTGGAGCCCGCGATGCCGCCCGAGTCCGCCACCTTCACCGTGCTCCCCGACATCGGCTACTTCGAGTTCATCCCCCTCAGGCCCGGCTGCACGGCCGCCCCCGGCCCCGACGCGTGCTACGGCGAGTCGGAGCCCGTCGGCCTGACGGACGTCGTCGTGGGCGAGCACTACGAGGTCGTCATGACCACATTCGCAGGTACGCACGCACCACTGCACCACCTTATTTCCTTGCCTCTTTTACGTACCCTCCATGGAGTCCATGCATGAACCCGCCAAGGTTATTCCCTCTCACTTGGCAAGGGGGGGCATTGACTTGGCCTGTCGCCTTCCGGTTCCAAACCCTTGTGCTGGGTGATCAGTCCTTCACTGAGGTCTTAACTTAACCAAGTGGAGCCTCCACTTTCTAAATGGCTAGCTTTTAGGTATATAAGACGGTCACCTCTCGATGGATTCCTGTCGAAACGCACAGGGATTTTGAAGTGGACATAATAGAGCCGCGCCAATTAATTTGGACCGGAGCGAACACCATTTTCTGCCCCGTTATCTAGCCGGTCTAGTGGGTCAATTTGGTCACCAAATGAGCCGTCCGATGAACTAGACCCCGTTTGGTTGCGACGTATATTGGCGAGCAATCTTGGAGGGCATGGATTCTCTCCTCTGACCTAGTGAACCAAAGTCGAACACAGTGCTACTGCGCTGTCATGGTGCTTCACGAAGCAGAAGATGGCGGCTACGGTGGGTATTAGTTGTGGCGTTACTGTCACGTATATAGTACTCCCTTCGTTCCGAATTACTTGTCACAGGTATGGATGTATCTAGATGTATTTTAATTCTAGATACATCCATTTTTGCGACGAGTAATTTGGAACGAAGGGAGTAGCTTGTGATCGATGATCTGTATGAAAGTTACACCGTCGAGCATACATTAACTTTGTTGACTAGTAGAGTACATTAATCGACACGGCTGATGCAAGTCCTTTTCTCCGGGAAAAAACAAAAAGGTGATGAGAGTCCGCGGACTTTTCAGCATTATCTGGAATGAATATTATCATTCAACACATCGAGCCAAAACACCAAGAATCAAAGTGCTCGTTGTTTTTCCAAAGACCAAACATATAGCCCTGGCCAAGACACGACTTAGGACTCGATGTTCCAATATAAATCTTACTTCCGCCCATCATTGCATATTTTTATCGCGGTAGTAAGTCCGAACAAAGGGAAGCAAGCCTAGAAAGTGTGGCGTGTGGATAGCTTGCAGAAACGTATTATATTATGGGATGGAGGTTAAAAAATCAAAATGCGTCAAAATCCATAGATTAGGTGTTGAACCGGTGGACTGGTAAAAATATATATGCGAGACAAGGCGGTCTGTCCCTTTGCCCTTGTTCATCATTCTTGCCCGCGAGAAGGCAACGTCATATATTAAAATTGCCCAACCTTTATAAGACTATCCTTACTAAGGCATAAGATGAAATATATATCCTTTGATATATCGACGGCAACTTCCTCTTGAACTTGTTGGTAACGTGCCATGAGCAAAACTCGATGTCACCTTTGCATCTCTAGAATGCCCGTGGTGCCAGGGTAACGTTGTTGATGTGGCGGAGGGAAGGCATCGGTCAGAGCGAGCCAGGAGAAGCCGGTGATAGCACACAGAGAATCAGATCGCCGTCCTGGAGAAGAAGAAGGCAAAGTGAGTTGGGTAATCATCCCAAATCTGGCTAGACAGAATCGAGGAGGCCTTATCTCACTAGGGTTTCCGACGAAGTTGAAATTGTCGCGCAATGCCGAAAGAAGAAGAAGGCAAAAGACGAAACTATGGACCGTCGACCTCCTCTCCAGCAAACAACTCGTCCAAGATCACGTAGAAGAAATGTAGGCCAAAACGCGGCCCAAGATCTAGCCTATCTGAAGCTTGACGCACCGTCTTCCGATGCCAACCAGCATGAGCATCGCCAGAACGACGACAAGACAAGAGATCGTATCCCACACAGTCAATGACGTCATTGCCCGAACACAGCTAACTTCAAACCAGGGTTTTCCCCACCTCTCCGGTGCTGGAAGGCACCCGGAGGCTAGGGGTACCAGCGGTGACGGCGGCACTTACGTGAAAACCCTAGCCACCTTTCTTTTCTTCTTCTAGAGAGGTAGGAGGCGACATTCTTGATCCCTATAGCTAGCAGCTACTCCATCTACTCCATCCATGGAGTAGCTTGGAACTCGCACAATTCAATTTCCGGACCAGGTTAGCCAAAGTTTAACTTTGACCAGGCCGGCAGGTGGCAGGTCATATACACGCATTCACATGTGAATGCAACGCCTGCAACTGTCAAACAAAACCTAAGATCAAAGGCAACAAAAACTCTTCCGTCATCTGAAGCCACGCACACTCCTAACCTCCCTATCGATCTACCCCTGAAAATTTATCCTATTCTTGTGTTAGTTTTCAAGCAGAATATGATAAATTTTCAAGTGCGTCAGTTAACAGTAGGGTTTGTCGTCACCTCACCTGCATGGCTCCACGGATGAGGTTGAGCATGGGCGCCACAGCAAGGCCGGGCGGGCCTACACGAAATGATGTATCCTGGCAGATGATAATTGGATAAGAACCGGTGCAACACACAGCACAAGTGGGCACGCACAGGTTGCCGGTACATGTCCAATCCGTGACCACAGCTATAGGAGAATTTTGTTTGCATCATTGCTTGTTTGTCTCATGTTGGCCCATCATTTTACATGCCGTGCTGGGCCTTTTATTTCATCATGACTTGCTTCGATGGATACTATGTTTCCACTCTCGGAAAATCACAAGAAAAAATTCCATGATTATTTGGTGATAGAATTGTACTAGTGGTTTCTGAAACGAAAAATATGTTTGGCAGGGTTGTACCGGTACAGGCTGGGCGACGTGGTGCGGGTGGCCGGGTTCCACAACGCGACGCCCAAGCTCAAGTTCGTGTGCCGCCGGAACCTGGCGCTGTCCATCAACATCGACAAGAACAGCGAGCAGGACCTGCAGCTGGCCGTGGACGCCGCCGCCGCCAAGTTCCTCGCCGCCGAGAAGCTGGAGGTGGTGGACTACACCAGCCACGCGGACATGTCGTCGGACCCGGGCCACTACGTGGTCTTCGTCGAGCTCAACGCCGCCGCGGCCGACGCCAGCGCCGACGCGCTGCAGGGGTGCTGCGACGAGCTGGACCGCTCCTTCGCGGACCCCGGCTACGTCGGGTCGCGGCGGTCCTGCGCCATCGGCCCGCTGGAGCTGCGGGTGCTGCAGCGGGGGACCTTCCACCGGGTGCTCCGCCACTACCTCTCCCTGGGCGCCCCCGTGAGCCAGTTCAAGTCGCCGCGCTGCGTCGCCCGCTCCAACGCCGGCGTCCTCCAGATCCTCGCCGCATGCACCGCCAAGGCCTTCTTCAGCGCCGCCTACGACTGACGCGTGCATGCGCGCCGAGATCACGGGACGTGTCGTGCCACGTCTGCCTGTAAGATATCTGAGACGTACGTGGCTGCGGTGGTTACAGGGTGCATGCATCATGCAACGGTTGTCTGGGAAGAGCAGTACGTACAGAGTTGTCCGCATGCAGGTAAGGGTGTCTCTGTGTATTGGGTGTGTGAGTGACAGTGACGTGTCTGTTGCGGTGCGTGATATTGCAAAGTGTGGCCACGGGACAAAAGTGTATGTGTGGTGTGTCTACCGGTTCAGTCTCACGCATGTGGCATGTTTGCAAGGTGTACGTATCAAATAAACCTGTCGAGTTGTCCGCGCAGCATCTGCCTTCTGCCAGCATGCATCATTGGTAACGAAGTGTAGCTAGTACGTACATTCTTCGAGATGCTTTCTTGCCATGTTCGATAAGATCCGACCACCACCATCCAAACTCTGGGTGGGTCTAGGCAACCCCTGTGACGAGAAGGACCTTGAGTTCAGTGGCGGAGCTTGCAGCCCAAACATGGGCGGGCCAGCAAGAAGAACATAGTTTATGGTCTGCTGTTTTAAGGCCCAAGAGTAGATGTATACTGTACAAAACTTCATGGGCTGGGCGGGCCACGGCCCATTCGGCCTTGCTGAAGCTCCGCCAGTGCTTGAGTTCTTCTACGCCTCCACCATATCAATGTGGGGAACGAAGCGAGAACGCCTTTCTGAAACTCTCCTTGGCTGCTTGGCCGTAAACCAAAAGACATCGCTCCCCTTATTTATGAGGCCTCGACGAGGAAAACATAAAAGGTGAGGGAAGGCTTAAAGAACAACGCATGGATCCTCAAGATAAAGCCCCCAGATATTGTAACCGTCCACCACATCCGAGAATTCTTCACGCTTTGGATGCTCGTGCATGATTTTCATCTTGATGAGCTTGCAGATGATGTGATTGTGTGGAAACATAAAAATGATGGGGTTTACTCCGCGGCCTCAGCTTATAGAGCCCAATTCTTGGGTCTGGTCATATCCCCCTTGGACCGCATGATATGGAAGAATTGGGCACCACCAAAGGTCAAGTTCTTTGCTTGGTTGGCCCTTCAGGACATAATTTGGACCGCCGACAGACTTGCTAAGCGTGGATGGGAAAACTGTTGCTTATTTTGCAAACGCGAGCCCGAGACCGGGCCACATCTCTTCTTCAAATATCGTTATACCACTAGACTCTGGAGCATGCTGGTTGCAAAACTTGGCCTTGAACATGTGGATATATCTACATGGCACTTGGCGGGATCAGTTGAAGAGTGGTGGGATAAAAGAACCGGCATGGATATTTCATCACGAAAGCCCATGGAATCTCTCACCATGCTTGTCTCTTGGGCTATTTGGAACGAAAGGAATGCTAGGGTCTTTCAACATAAAAGTGCACCGCCACCAATTGTCCTCAACATCATCCTCGAGGAAGCGAAGTTATGGGTCGCCGCAGGTGCAAAGAAACTAGGGGAAATCATAATACGCGAGTAATTGTCAAGCGGTGTTGTATGGACACTTGTAAAACTCTTTTCCTCTTTTAATTAATATACAAGGCAAATCTTTTGCGCTGTTTCAAAAAAAAAAAAAGATCCGACCACAAGCACGGACGGTGATCCGGTAATGGTTCCAGATTTCCAGTACGTACGGCGTACGTAGCGAGCACAGTTCGTGGCACCACTTACGGACTGACAGTGGGACCAAGCACCCGGGCTGATCATCGCACTATTTCAATTTGCTGCGAGGAAAAGGCTCCACGTCTTGGCCGGAGGTCCAGAAGGGAACGCTGGAGACAACGGACGCATCCTTTCTGCCTGCCTGCGGTTGGGAGAGCAGAGCATTCTCTCGCTCGCTCGGCCTCCCCGGGCACGTCACATGCATTGCATGGCTGCAGACCAGCGACTCGCAAAGCGGCGGCATCGTGCTCGTCGATGATTGAAGGCCGGCCGGGCCAAGACCGCTGGGGATATGCTCGTGGGTGGCCAAGGGCAATGGGCACACAGGTCCGCGTGCCCGCGTGGGTTGTGGGTGTCCTACGTGCCGGCCGTTTGCAAGCTGCAGAGACCCGTGCGCAGGAGGTGACGTGAAACGGGGTGATGCGCTTGGGGCCAGCCCCGCCGCGCGGGCGCCGTTGATCGAGTCCGACGGTTTGCGCGGCAGCGGCACATGCCGATGAGGCGCTTGAATGGTTGACGTGAGGGTTCGTGGCTGAATATTCCTTGATAAGAATATGTACAGCCGGACCCCCCACTTTCACTACGTCCGAAACGCCCTCTCGATCAGTGCCCGGTCAAAAAATGTTGATCGAAACAGACAACTCATTTTCATGCTAAACGCCCGAACTGATTGGCGTACCTCAAACCCATTTCAAATCTGGGGCAATATGAGGCTGCCCGGTCACATCAGGACACTCCTGCCACCTCAGCTAGCTAGCGCACGGACCCACAAATCGTCCACACTTTATCTGCCCCCTCTCCCCCCCCTCAAATCTCTCCTCACGCCATGGCCGGAGCTTGCCCTGCCGACCATCCACCGCGCTAGGCCCTCGCCCTTGCCGCCGAGATCGAGTGCCTAGCTATGGCCCGAGCTTGCACGCCGTCTGCACGAGCTGGCCGAGGCTGCTCGCATCAGTGGCACGAGCTGGCTGAGGCTGCATGAGCACTACTCTATTGCAGTTGTGACTCACATGACACATCGTAAGATTGTTCGTTGCCTATAAAAAGTTGTGACACCATTATGTCTTTTGATAATTTCGAAAAACTTCACTAGATATTGGGTTTTTTTTCAGTCAATTTGACTAACCAACCTCTTAACTACGTACTCCCCTCCATCCCGAAATAGACGACATCCAAATTTAATTAAAATACAACTATTTATCAGTTTGACAAATATATAGATAAATTGTTTCTTTTGCAAAATATACATAGACACATTGTTAAGAACTACAGTACTGAATGGCCCCACATATGAGAATATATCTAGTGGTGGATTTATTGATATTAATTTGGTACGTACTATTGTCTTATCAATCAAATTTTTTGATACAACATGGCCCCACACACGTGTATGTCAATATGTTACATTTGGGTTGTACTGGTACAAGAAGTGATATACAACGTTGAAGTACATTGTCATGGGTAATGAAACATGTAAAAAAAGTGACCATATTTTTTAGTTCGTTCAATTTGGTGACCATGCAACAATTGCAGTGCTACGTACAAGTTTGAGGGGGTCGTGCCCCCCCCC
>NC_041385.1:187939792-187960596 GCF_002162155.2 Triticum dicoccoides | reverse complement strand
AATCCACCCGATCAATAACACCACATCCATAGGATCCAGGTGCCACCTGAGCCGCGTGCGGCCACACTCTCGATAGACCGTTGCACGAACATCGTGCACCGACCCACATGAGCGTTCTACCTAGACCTGGGCATTCTCCTATCTGGACCGGGTTTTGGGCTGGGCATGTCAAAGCCCACCTTGCTAAGTCTAGGCCTGAGCCTGCCCTGGCCCGGCCAAAAAAACACATATATAAGCCCGAGCCCGGTCCGAAGGGACAAAATGGAGCAATTTCGGGCTGGGCCGGGTCGGGCCTTCGTGTAAAATGCCTGGTTTCTAGGCCCAAGCCCGCCCGACAGACGCAACGGGCATCATTTTCAGGCCCGAGCCCGGGCCCGGAGACAAAGCCTGACTTGGCCTGGGTTTTTCGGGTGGTAGTGACCGCCAGTTGTCTGCCCATCATCTGGCATCATTCCCCCGCCGCAACGCCACCACTGCAACACCCGACAACACCCGCCGCCGAATCCTCATAGCACGCTGTCCCATCCGACGTGTACCCTCGACGCCGGGGATGGTGCATCGCAGCTCACGTCGAAGGAGTCTCATCGGAAGCGCGATTCGCAAGTCAACCGGAGAGAGCTTTTGAGGACCCGAAACCCTACACTCCCGGGAGGGACCCCGTCAGGGAGTGCAGCGGCTATGGGCTGCCCTAGGTCGGTCAAGCCGCCCCTAGAGCCTCGGTATTCGCAGCTCCCCAACACGAAGAACGAGGGAGGGATAAAATGTAGATGAAAAAGTTGTAGATGCGGTTGTGATTGTGTGTTGTTTTTTAATCGGCCGTCACCTCTTATCTACATAAGAGGCAGATGGACTTTCCGTACAATAAAAGGACTTGCCTTGCCGTCCAAATCATCAAAATCTAACCAAATTTGAACTTCTCACGACCTCCAGCCCGGATGTCCGGCTCTAGGCCCGGATGATCCGGCCTAGCCGAGTTCTTTGACAACAGCTCACTGTTTTGGCTCTAGAATCCACATACGACCTCGGATTTGGACGATTTTTATATCAAAATCATATGTCTCGACGGGACGCACAACTTTCATGTTGAACACTCATAACAAGAAAAACATACATATCATCAAAATATCAAACAAATACCAACTTCACATGATTATTCATAACAAGACTTCTCCCATGTCCTCAAGAACAAAAGTAACTACTCACAAATCATATTCATGTTCAAGATCAGAGGTGTATTGAATATGCTTAAGGATTTGAACATATAATCTTCCACCAAATAAACCAACTAGCATCAACTACGAGATGTAATCAACACTACTAGCAACCCACACGTACCAATATGAGGTTTTGGGACAAAGATTGAATAGAAGAGATGAACTAGGGTTTGATATAAGATGGTGCTGGTGAATATGTTGGTGAATATTGGTCCTCCCATGATGAGAGGATCGTTGATGATGTCGATGGCTTCGATTTCCCCCTCCAGAGTGAAGTATCCCCAGCGATTTCGCTCCGCGAGAGAGCAAAAATGGTCCTGCCCAAATTCCGCCTCGAAACGGCAGTGCATCATCCCAAAAAGTCTTCTTCTGATTTTTTTCTAAGGCAAATAGCATCATATAGAAGAAGGAGGGCCTGAGAGGCCTGCTGGTGGGGTCACGAGTTCACCCGGAGTGCCCCTCTTAGTATTTCTTCCAGCAATATTTTTTATTTATTCTAAAATAATTCTCCATGAGTTTTCAGGTTGTTTGGAGCTCTGGAGGATATCTATCTCTGCTATAGCTTTTTCAGTCCTAGAATTCCAACTGCCGGCAATCTCCCTCTTCATGTGAAACTTGCAAAATAAGAGAGAAAAAGGCATGAGAATTGCATCACAAAGTGAAATAATGACCCTAAACATAATAAATAACTGTAGGAAAACATGATGCAAAATGGACGTATCAGCAATCCCTTGTGAGCTTGAAGTAGTCATCGTGTGCCTCCACTCCCTCCATAATGCACAAAAATAATGGTTTGCACATACGAAAATGACAACGAAACCATGGATCATCCGAGAAAGTTGGGACCAGAGTAAAGTAGTCCTTGTGTATGCAGTAGCCGTGCTTCGGAGACCCTATCCCGATTGATCACTCTTCTTCCTGTGATTTATCCCTTGAAGTTGAGAATATTCTCCACCTGCCGGTCAATTTCCTCTTGCATGATCATGAGCATGTGATACATCTCCAATGTATCTATAATTTTTTATTTCTTCATGCTATTATATTATCATTCTTGTATGCTTTATATGTCATTTTATATTATCTTTATGGACTAACATATTAACTTAGTGACTAGTGCGAGTTCCTATTTTTTTCGCCTATTTCTTTGTTTTGCAGAAGAAACATACCTAACATGTCCAAACGTGATGAAACTTTAAGGTGATTTTTTCCTGATCAGGAGAGACCCTAGAAGCTTTGGGAGAGATCGGAAGACCCACGAGGGCTCCACAAACTCAAGGGGCACGCCTTGTGGGGGGGGGGGGAGGTGAACCACCAACACTTGTGGACCCCCGAGAGCCACCTCTTGACCTAATTTCGAGCCTATAAATTCCCACATATATTCCAAAACCCTGAAGCAAGACCCAAAACAATTTTATCGCTGCCGCAAGCCTCTATTCTTCCGTGATCCCATCTGGAGGCCTTTTCCAGTACTCTTCCGGAGGCGAAAACCGTTGGGAAGGCAATCTTCATCAACCTTGTTGCCTCCATGATGATGTGTGAGTAATTCCTTCAGGACCTACAGGCCATACCAGTAGCTAGATTGCTTTCTCTCTCTCTCTCTCTCTCTCTCTCTCTCTCTCTCTATTTGGTCTTTAATACAATGATATCCTCTGAAATCAATTCAATGTAATTCTCGTGGTGTGTTCATTGGGATCCGATGAATTGTGCATTTATGATCAGATTATTCATTATTATTATTTTAAATATTTTTGAGATCTATTTATGTGTGATTTTATAGCGATGTATGCTTTCTAATATATGAGTCTTCTTTGGCCAATTAGAGAGCAGATCTTTAGAGGGAGTGGTGCATAGTAGTAGGTTCAATCTTGAGGTGTCCTTTCTCTGTGACAGGAGAAGTTGCAAGACACATATTGTACTGTTGCTTCTAAGGATAAAACGACGGGGTTTGAACATATTGTTTAATATTACTTTATCTACAATATGTTATCATTCTTAAAGCATTACTCAGTTTGTCATGAACTTAATACTTTGAGATGCATGCTGGATAGAGGTCTTGGGGTGGAGTAATAGTAGTAGATGCAGTTGGATTAACGATCTACTTGTCAAGGACGTAGTGACTATGTGAATCATATCATGATCATAACTATGCACAATTCTGTCAATTCCCAACAATAATTTGTTTACCCATTGATACTATGCTTATGGAGATGCCTCTAGTGAACATATGGCCCCCGGGTCCATTCTCCATTATTACTAAAAATCTACAGTTGCTCGTTGTTTTCATTTTCTTTTATTCTATGTTATTTGCATGCTTATCACTATCAAATTTAATCCTTGCGATTGGCGAGAACAAGGGGATTGACAGCCCTCTTGCTTTCTTTGGGTGCAAGAATTTTCTGTGTGTAGGTACCGTTCATGTTGTTTGTGCGCCATCTCCTTCTGGTTTGATAAACCTTGGTACTTAACTAAGGGAAATACTATATGCTACAATACTATTTCACCCTTCCTCTTCGGGAAAAAACCAACACCTACCACAAGTAGTAGTAGAATCATGTCCACTTCTTCGTCCGAATCCGACGAATCGAAGAACTCATCTTCAATCATTTTATCAAGTTCCATTAGTCCATACTCCTCGTCCGATGAAGCATCAGATTTCATCTCTTTCCCTATGAATAGATCACAGAAAACTAGTTCAACCAATGCATCGAACACAGAGAGTGCAAGGGGCAGCCTGATAGTTGCCAGACGTAACGCGATGCTGTCCGGGCCGACGATGATGTCTGCGGAGGTGAGCACGGGAGAGAGGACTGTTGTGCCGGTGCTGACGGTGTTGAGGCTCAGAACGGCTGCGGAGCAAGGGTGGTGGCAGATTTATGAGACGTCCGGCACGGACGAGGAAGAAGAGAGGAGAGAGCAAATGAATCTGGTAGGTCGAGGGGATGGATTTGATGCAATTTGTGCTGGAGTAGGCCTGTCAGGTCTGACATGGTGGATGCGTCCGACCGCGCTCGGACATTCCCATATCCTCCCTACAATTGGGTTGGATACAAGGGGTGTCTCTCAGCCCGGGCGTTTGAGGCGCCCGTGTGGATTGGTTTGTTTTGACCGGTCAGTGACCGAGCCGTCCGCCCAGGCGGTTGAGGGGGGGTTGGGTGCTATGCTGTAGATGCTCTTAGGGTCCTTTCTGCATAACTTCTTGTTATAATCTTCTCCAGGTGGTTTCCAGGGTCTAGCACGTTGTAATTCATGTCAAATAGAATGTGGTTACTTTTAGAAAAATGTTTGCGCTTACGAAAATAGTATGGGATTCACCCAATTAGTAGTAAATTTACCCAGATAGCCTAATTTGCCACAACCAACAATTTACTAGGGGAGTGGATTTTCTACTTTTCAAACACATGCCCCCTTTATATTTCAGAAAAATATAAAAGTACAATTGTAAACTTATTAACGTATTTTTGGATGAGTAAATTTTTTTATTGAAAGAGCACATCCTCCCGAGGATACCTGGTACATTTAGAACATCCTACTTTATTGCGATTGTGACTCACAAGACACATCGTAAGATTGTCTGTTGCCTATAAAAAATTGTGACACCATTATGTCTTTTGATAATTTCAAGAAACTTCACTAGATATTGGGTTTTTTCGCAGTCAATTTAACTAACTAACCTCTTAACTACGTATTCCCCTCCATCCCGAAATAGACGACATATAAATTTAATTAAAAATTCAATTGTATATAAGTTTGACAAAATATATAGATAAATTGTTCAGAACTACAATGCTGAATAATACATATGAAATATATCTAGTGGTGGATTTGTTGATATTAATTTGGTACATATTGTCTTATCAATCAAATTCTTGGATACAGCGTGACCCCACACAGGTGTACTTCAATAGGTTTCATTTGGGTTGTACGAGTAGAAGAAGTGATATACGACGTTAAAGTACATGGTCATGCATAATGAAACATGTAAAAAAGGGTTAATTATCCTTTTGCCCTCAGTGGTGTCCATGTGCTCAGTTTTGCCCTCATATGCAAATTGTTCTCAGTTTTGCCCCTAGTCCGAGCACAGCAACTACGACGAGGCCAAACGGCCATATTTGAGTCCATTCCGTCCGCCGGCGTTAGCAGTTGTGGGTCCGGAGCTTACACGTGGGACCGCGTGGACGTGGGTCCGGAGCTGACATGTAGGCCCCTGCAACTAAGTCCCCAAATCATTCTAGCTCACACCCATCCGCCCGGCCGGCTGTCCTACGCCGCCGCCGCCGCCACCTGCGCCGCTGCCAGCACCTGCCCCGCCACCAGTTGCATGGCCTGCTCCGCCGCTACCTCCCTGCGCCTACGCTCCACGGCTCATTGTGACGCCCACCACCTTCCCGCGACGCCACGGGTGGGTCGCCCGCCACCTGCTCGATTCGCGGCGCGGCCTCCTTTCGTGCGCCTGGCCGGAGCGCTCAAAGGTGGGGGGCTGCTAGAGCTATTTGAACTAGGAGGAAGAACCCTAGGGCGAAATGGTGAGCAGCGGCGACCCCGGAGTATTTGGCGAGGCAGGCATCGGGCCGGAGATCCGCCGCGTCCACGACTGGGTTCCCGAGGGGTAAGTCTCGCCTCTTGTTTAGATTGAGCTTAGTTGTGCATTTGAACACTCGATTCGAGTAGGTTTGCCCAATTAGTGTGCTGATTGCGTCTCTGTTTTTCGCCAGTTAGGATGGAGTTGCGGTTTGCTTTCATGGTGCACATTAGAAGGGACCGGTACATGTTCGATGCAAAGGATAAGAAGAAATACCAAGGAGGTTTTGATTATCGGTTGCCAATGGCTAGTAATTGGAGTTTCAGACAATTTGGGGAGGTAATTTGTAGCCAATATCCTTGGGGTTTGCTTGATGAAGTGGTATACAAATACTATGATGGGGAAAAGAATTGGGTGACAGTTAGTAATGATGAAGAGCTAGCTACCATGTTTGTTAGGCATAAAGAGAAAGATAATTTTCATGTGAGGCTGCAAGTTGATGTGCTTGAGCAGGCATTTGGACCTAGGATGGCGGGTGCAACATCTCGGGGAGAATCAAGTCGTCGTAATGGCATCTCTAGCCAGAACAGTTCAGTTGGTGCACGGCGACGTGGTGGCTCGACAAGTGTGGGCAACAGCAATAGGGTCCCCCTTGAAGTGGAGCCTGATGGCTACAATTCCGGGGTTGATGAAGAGAAGTTATATTCTGATGTTATTCAGAATTTATGATGGGCACCTCGGGCTGAAAACCAAGATGAGGCTCACAATGTAGTCCGTGTGGATGATGACGCGATGGGTGAGGACGAAGACCTTGCAGCTGTTGAATGGGACCCTTTGAACCCTCAAATGGAAGAAGGTACAGTTTTTGCATCCATGAATGAGTGTAGAAATGCACTTGTGACATACTGCATCAAGGTAGAACGTACTTTCAAAGTTGACAAGAGCGATCAAGTACGTTACAGAGTGCACTGTCCGACTGAGGGTTGTCCATGGAGGCTGCTTGCAGCTAAAATGCGGAATAGCACTAATGTTCAGGTCAAAGTGAATCCTTTTAAGCACACATGCCAGGAATCAACCCTTAGGAAGGATACAATCAGTAGAGCCAAGTCAAGATGGGTGGCAGAAGAAGTAAAAAAGTGGGTGAAAGAAAACCAGTAAGTGGGTCCAAAGGAATTGCAGAAGAACATCAAAGATAAGTTCAAGATAGATTTACCATACATGAGGTTGTCCAATGGTAAACAACATGCTATGGATTCTATTTATGGTAACTGGCAGGAAAGTTTTCAATTGTTGTATTCATTCAAAGGTGAAGTGGAGAGGACAAGCCTAGGTAGTATTGTAGATATTGATCACCACACCGTGGAGTACACATTCAGGGGAGTGACAAAGACCAAGGAATGCTTTAGAAGGGTTTTTGTCTGCTTTGAGGCTTGTCGCCGGGGTTTTTTGGCAGGCTACAGGCCTTATTTGGCTATTGATGCCACTTTTCTCACAGGAAGGTTTAAAGGACAGTTAGTAGCAGCTTGTGCAGTTGATGCACATAGTTTTGTATTTGCAGTTGCCTATGGTGTGCTGGAGACAGAGTCTGAGGAGAGCTGGACTTGGTTTTTGCATAATCTCCGCCGGGCTATTACACATCCCAATGGGTTGGTCATTCATACAGATGCCTGCAAAGGTTTAGAAGTGGCCGTGGACAATGTGTTCCCTGGAGTAGAGCATAGGGAATGCATGCGTCACCTTGCTGCAAATTTCATGAAGAAATTCAAAGGAAAGGTGTATACCGACAATTTATGGCCAACATCTTTGACATGCAGTGTGAAGAAGCACAACTACCACTTGAGGCAGTTATACATGAATCCCAAAGTGAAAGAATACTTGGAAACACACCACTCCAAGTTATGGGCCAGAAGCCAATTCAGTGAAGTGAGCAAAGTTGACCATGTGCACAATAATCTAGCAGAGTCTTTCAACTCAACGATCCGGAAACTAAAGGGTCATTATGTGGTGGATTTGCTTGACAGGATAAGGATAGAATACATGCAGAAATTTCATTATCGTGCAGGAATAGCCGAGGCAAAATTCATGGGCCACATTATCATCCCTGCCGTGATGAATGAACTGAAGCTGAAGACAATAGGCTTGGAAATGAACATGACGCTTTGCTCGGGTACCACAGCAGAGATATCATATTTGGATAAAGAGAACAGGGAATGGAGATATCCAGTGGATTTAGAAGCTAGAACTTGCAGTTGTAGGCAATGGCAGATAACTGGGTTGCCATGCATTCATGCCTTGTTTTTCATCACTTCTCTCCCAGGTCCAGCAGGGAACATACAGCAGTATGTGCATGATTACTACTCTGTTGCAAGGTTCAAAGCCACATATGCTTATGCCTTGCCTGCTATGGAGGGAAAACAACAATGGGACATGGTGGACCCTGGATTCAAGCTTTGCGCTCCAGTTCTGAAGAGAGCAGCAGGTAGACCAAGGAAGAGTCGAATAAGACCTCGCAGCGAAGGAGCTGGACTTGGAGCGAGGAAGCGTAAGTGCACAAGATGTGGTGGGTCTGGTCATTTCGGTAAGTATTGTGATAACACAGTAGATCCAGCGTTCGTAGAGAGTTTCGATGAAGGCTTCGATGAAAATGTTGGTCAGCAGCCGGTTGCCTCAACAGATGATGAAAATGTTGGTCAACAGCCGGTTGCCTCAACAGATGATGAAAATGATGGTCAACAGCCGGTTGCATCAGATGAGGATTTTGACGAGGTTCCAAATGATGATGGTCAACAGCCGCATGATTTTGACGATGATCCAAAATATCCTCCAAATAATGATTCAAGTGAGGCTCCAAATGGTGATCCAAGTGAGGCTCTAAATGGTGATCATGGTGATCCAAGTGAAGCTCCAAATGATGATCCAAGTGAGGCTCCAAATGGTGACCAACCTTCTGTTGTTGTGAGTTCTGCTAGGTATGTAAATCTTGCAAGGGTCAAATACTACTGTACATCTATCACTTGACACGATCTCATTACCGTTTATGTTTGGACCCTTTATGTTTTGCACAACTCTATGGTAGGTTTGAAGAAGACGCGCAAGGTACCGACAACCAAGAGAAGAAGAGAAGAAACAATGAGCACAAGGTGCACGAGGAGCAAAGTGATGGCAAGAAGCTCAAGGAACAGACAGAAGCCCCAACGCTATCTATGAACAATTATGAAACATTATGAATAAGGAATGATGTTGTATTATGAAACATTTATCACTTGACATGTTGTATTTCTGTTGGATGATGTTGGACCTATGTTAGAAGTATGTTTGACATGATGTTTAAATATCTGTTGGATGATGTTTGAATGAGCACATGGTTTTTCCTTTTTTTGATTTTTTTGAATTTTGTTTTGCTCATTTAAATTCTGGTCAAACCTAACTTTGACCAAGATTTAAGCAAGTCTAAAACATCAAAATGAAAAACTAAGCCTGGATACTTCTTAGTCAATCCAAAATGAAGTTGTGGTGAGGTTTTTGAAATTTTCATGAAAAATGTGCTAAAAAGAGGGGTCCAAAGGTAGGGTAAACGGCCTCATTTCTAAGCAAGGTTTTTTTCGACCTTATCTAAATCAGCCAAATAACTTTCCTACACATATATTCTATATGTACAGACTATGTGCGCTGGTTTTTCCATTTTTTGATTTTTTTAAATTTGTTTTCCTCATTTGAATTCTGGTCAAACTTAACTTTGACCAAGATTTAAACAAGTGTAAAACATCAAAATGAAAAACTAAGCCTGGATCCTTCTTAGTCACTCCAAAATGAAGCTGTGGTGAGTTTTTTGAAATTTTCATGTTCATTTCCCCAAAACACTTCTCTTCACTTCATACAAGAGAGTTTGAGATACTCGAGATATCATACAATACACATGAACTTATCATTTAAATGTATGTAAAGCTTGTTTATCAACTTAAATCGTTAGTATATGACATAAGAAGACTATGTGCGCAGGTTTTCCATTTTTCTGATTTTTATTTAATTTATTATGCTCATTTGAAATCTGGTCAAACATAGCTTTGACTGCTCCAAACCCCTCCCAAACCCCGCTAACCCTAGCGCTGAATAAGGACCGTTCATCTAACCCTAGCGGTGATCAAGGGCCGTCGATCTAACCCTTCTAGAAGGAATCTGCGGGGAGGAGGGGGGCGATCCGCGAGATGCAATCTGATTGGCTGCGAGATTGTTTTTTTAACAAATATCGGACGCGCTGGATGGACCGTTGGGCCGTCTCGTTGTCTGGGCCTGAGATCGCAGTAAATAGCCCATCTCAGCCTTTCCAGGCCTTGCATGCATGGAGGCGGCTACGTGGGTTTGCGCATGCGCGGGAGGCGGCGACGTGCATGCATGCGAGTGAGGCGAGCAAGGCGCGCTAGGCGAGCTAGGCGAGCTAGGCTAGCGAGGCGAGCTAGGTGGTTCAGGGCAGTGGTTCAGGGCAGCGGTTCACATGCACTACCCGGTCAAAGATGCATCGTTTTCGTGCAAAAATTTAAGTGTGCAAAACGTAACGGATACACACACGCGTCCGGATTCACGCACGCACCGTTCTCATCCTTTCTCTCTTCCTCTCCCACCCACAGGCCTATAAATGGGGTGCCTCTCTTCCTCTCCCACCCACAAGCCAGATCCGATCCTCTCCAACTTCAAACACCCAAGCGACCAAGCCCTCCCCAAGCGAGACCAAGTGAAGAAGATGCAGTTCAACGGGCCGACCTTCCGCCGTCCGCCTGTGGTGCCGGAGCTGCGCTACCCACCGGGCGTGCTCGTGGAGAGGGAGCTCCGTGTGTGGGCTATTTCAAGGTGGAGGGGTTCCGTCGAACTCACCCGCGCCTTCCTCAGAGCCGGCTATGCCCACCTCCCACAGGGCTCACCGAGGATGTTCACCCTCAACGAGGTTCGTGACCGCGGCGGCATCCTCCTACTGCTCACGGTCACCTTCACCAACCCATTTGACGCGCGCGAGCTCCTCGGCCAAGTCTTTTGGTGCGGCTGCGAGGCCATCTTCTTCACCATCTACAACATCTACACCAACTACGAGCGCATCTTCCCCGCTCCAGGCCAGATGCACTCCCTTCCCTACGACGACGAGGAGGAGGTGTGAAGATGAAGATGGTGTTGAAGGGGCGCGCGCGGCCAAGGTGGAAGAAGGAGGTCAAGATGAAGATGTTCAAGCCCGGAGTCAAGCTCATCATGTTTGGTTTTCTATTTTGTTGCTTTTCTATGTCGTGTCGTGTCGTGTCATGTTTCATCATGTGTCCGTGAACTGTCCGTGAACTTATCCTTATTGTAATGGTACGGTGTGTTCCATCTTATTATGTGTGTTAAAAAATGTCCGTGCCCAAACTTATCATTTCTTCCCTAAACAAGTCATGAAGTTCGAGAACTTGTGGTTTTCGGAGGGGGTGAGAAGCCCTCTGTTTCATTCAAACAAAAAGTCATGAACTAACATGCAAATTTATTCCCTTTAAATCCTAAACCAAGTGCCACTCTAACCCTAAACCAAGTGCCACTCTGACCAAAATCATGTGGTAGTGCAACATACATTTTCAACCTTCCAACCCTCCAAAATTTAAGTGCAAAACAAAGGAAAACCACTCTCACGCGTGTGCAAACATTCACGGTCTCACTATTTTTTTTAAAAAAAATTCACAGTCTCACTATGTACACCTTCCTTCCCTACCCATGTCAAAGTCTTGCCATCTATCCTAGCGGTTACCAGCGCAGCCCTAAACACCACAAACGCACGCGGTCCTGGGTTCGAGTCCCCAGCCGCACCAATTTTTTGTGCATTTTCCACCCTTCATTTTTTATACATATTATGTTTTCCTCAATGTAATGCCCTTAAAAAATGTTCATTTATTTTGGCACCTAGCGTAAACCTCTACCAGAGCTGAGGCACATTTTCCATGACATTTTGGTCTTTGATTTAAATCATGGTGTATTTGAATTGGATTAATTAACAGCTCCAAAAAATTTCTAACCTTAATTGTTTGGCTCCAGAATAATTCAATTAGCTTCCACAAAAAGTTTCAGCATTATGATTTACTGCCTAAATTAAATCAGAATAGAAAACAAAAAAATACGCAAGAAAACCCCTGAATGGGCCTAATTGGATGCAGTTGGCCCATTAGTCTAGCCTACACTTGGCTCTACGCTCTGAATTTGGCCCAAGAGCAACCTTTTTTTCGGACAGAAAGGCAGAGCAGAGAGCTGCATTTCATTGATCAAAAGTTTCTGAATTCCTAATTTCTTCTCTTTTTTTCCAACATATTTAAATGTTGGTCACTTCTTCTCTTTTTGTTTCAACATTTAAACAACTTTAACCAACATTTAAACTAGGTGAATTTCTCAAACAATTTCAAGATTACAAATTCCTTCATAATTCATGCCTTTTCATATATTTTCAACATTACAACCAGTGCGATTACCATACCTACAAATGCCCAAAAGTATTTGCAAATGGGTATTGGTAGTGCTTGATCTTCAAGCTTCCTAACCTTCTTCTTCAACATCCTAAGCTCAATAGCTAGCTCTCTGTCAGTGCGTGCTTCGCCATCCATCTCTTCTTCCGGAGCTCGTGGTGTGGCCACTGCCGTTTGTGGCAGCATGCACAACCATTCTTCATGCTCTTCTTGCAGTTCATTCATCAGAGTCTTGGCCAGAGCATCGACCCAAAGAAAGAAGCATGTCACCTGCATGAGCACTAAACAGATCAACCCATTGCTCAAACATCCCGACGACGAAAATGGTGCAATTGCCCCGATTCTTACCCCATTCTCGCTGCACACGTAGAACGGACGATTCTGGTTCCTCGGTGTCTGAGAAACCCTTCGATCAACGCCCGCCCGGCACCGCGGACAGACGAAGACAGGCATGTCCACATGCGCCCGGCTCTGCATCCGCGAGGTGGCGCGGGAGCTTGAGGAAGACATGGAGCTCGGAGCCGAAGGGGATCTCAACGCCGCCGCGCCCTCAACTGCTAGCTTCCCACCGCTGCGCCCTCCACAGCTAGCTTCCTCCCGCCGTGCTCTCTCTCTCGCCGTGGTCACCGCCGTGCTCTCTGTCGCCGTGGTCACCGCCGCTGTCGCCCGCTTATATAGCACACCCGCCAACGGCTCTCTTCTCAACGGCTCTTTGCTGGGTCCCACAAGCCACGCGTGCAACAGTCTGAATAAAATTGGCCGTTTCTGCCGCCTGGTCCCACCTGTAAGGGCCGAGTCAAAAGGTTGACCTGACGGAGACGGCAGAGTTCACGGAACGAGTCGGTGCGCACGGACTAGGGGCAAAACTGAGCACAATTCGCATCTGAGGGCAAAACTGAGCACATGGACACCACTGAGGGCAAAAGGATAATTAACCCTGTAAAAAAAGTGGCCATATATTTTAGTTTGTTCAATTCGGTGGCCATGCAGCAATTGCGGAGCTATGTACAAGTTTGAGGGGGCCGTGCCCCCTAGCCCAATTGATATGGATCAGGCGGCTGATTTGATCCGAATTTAAGCCACCCGGTCAATAACACCACGGCCATAGGATCCAGGTGCCACCTGAGCCATGTGCAGCCACACTCTTGATAGACCGTTGCACGGGCATCACGTTGCAACGCAACACCGACCCACATGTCGCGTCCTACCTAACCCCGTGAATCACGAGTGGCAGTGACAGCCCGCTGTCTGCCCACCGTCTGGCGTCGTTCCTTCGCTGCAACACCACCACTGCAACACCAGACAACACCAACCACCGGATCCTCGCAGCACGCCCCCTAATTCGGCCCGATGGTTCACTATATCGTTAGAGGTATGCTCGCCTCTGCCTTGCCTCAAAGCTCTGATGGGTTGGTTGCTCCCCGGTGGACAAATTCAACTTCGGCATGGGGCGTAGATCCGAGACATCAAGATCCGCCAGTAGTCTTCCCAGATGCCTCCCCAGCCAGTTCTGCTGCAAATTGGGTAAGATCATAAAAATCCTAGTGAAGATACTTGTAGCATATTTGTTTGTTGTATTGACACTTGCAATAGGTGATTTGAACCACCAATTGCAGATTTGAACTGAAAAACTTGAGAAGATTCCATGTTCCCATTTATACTTGCACTGAAATATTTTTCCACATTCATGTTTGAATTGAGTGAATTGCATCCCAACACAAATGATGTTGCACAAAAAACAGTGAGTGTTGAGTTTTTTTATTGAATTCAACACAAGATTGTGCCCAAACTAGTGAAATGGCTGGAAAAAATTGCATGGGTAACAATGTGTTGCATTCAAAAATTTACCTGAACTTTTTTTTAGAAAATGTTGCCTGTTAAAATGCTTAGTTTACAGTAACTTGATGGTAAGTTATAGAGTCAAATTATCTGCACAAAAATTGTTGATGATGGATAACAATAGCCGAGGGGACTCCATTCAAACTTATAAGTTCTGATTTCAGGGGAAGTAAAAATGAAAAGTTGTTTTGATGATGAAGGTGATTTTAGCATGTTGCATTGAATGTGCATGTTTCAACTGATTTTTTGGATATATGAAGCATTTACATCATGTGGAAATACAAAGGAAGTTTCAATTCATAAAGCCTATTGCTTGCTTCCCTTTCACTGAACTAGTACTATGTTTTAGTGGAAGAGTACTTTATGTTGCAGAAGTAAGAAAAAAATGATATTGTGTGATGAATCGTTTACATCATGTCATATTGATTTGTTTCTAAAAATTTCTGATGGATCGTGTTATACTTTTGTTGCATTGTTGATAGGATACCAATGATGGGATAGGAGGTGAGGAAAGATTATGGTATCCAACTATGAACATACATCATGCCAGGCTTACATGGGTAAGGAGTGATGTTGTAACCAATTGTTTATATCTTGATCACCAATTATAGAGAGAAACAAGATAACATGGGACTATAACCTGACGAGTATTAACAAAAAATAATCAAAATGTATCAACATGAGATCTAATTTGCATCTAGCTGAAACACAACTAAACATGAAAAGTAGATGGTCAATTTGGTACACGGATAAATTATTGAAATTGGTTGTTTAAATGAATCTTTTCACATCATGTGTTTTAAACTGAAGCACATGCATGCACGCATGCGAATCGTTGGTTTAAGTGTTAAAAATTGATTCAAGGGTGTTCGATAGCACTTGAAAAACAAAGGAATTCTATCAAAAGATTTGAGTGGATGACATTTTTCCTCCAAAACATAATAGTAGAAATGAATCTCAAGTAAAAATACCTAAGGATTCCAAACCTGTGAATCAACAAACATAGATTCTTCAGAATCAAATCCTCTGAAATTTCTATGAAATTCCTTTAAATCAAACTACTCCCAAGACCAAGAGATGGAACTCACATGAAGGTGCCGGCACCCTAAGACTACGGTGGATACACTTCGCCCCATAGATGTTTATGTAAATTTCTACTTGAATTGAAAATATAAATCAAATGTTATTCCTAAATGTCAACCTTTACAATGGGTGCTGGTAATAAACAAAGGAGTGTGTTAAAACATCCACACCAGATCAAAATTTACAAAGTTGCAAACCTATATCTCTGATATGTCCTGAAATAAACAAATCATAGTACTACTACTGGGCCCTGTTCCTCGAGACGGGCCTGTTGCTGCTCTGCACCGTGGTGAGGATGGCATCCAGGACCCTGAAGCGGCCTTCCTTGACCTTGAGCTCCTTGGCCAGCACCCGCAGCTTCTCCTCGTGCATCTCGTACGTCCTCACGGCGATCCTCCGCTGGTCCTCGGCCTCCCGCTGGCGCCTCTCCGCGCTGGACGCGGCCGCCTGCGCCGCCGCACTCTCGCGGACCACGTCGTCGATCCTGCGCTGCAGCGCGTCGGCTCGCTCCGTCAGGCGCTGCACGGCCGCGCGCTGCGACGCTGCGGCCTCCTCCCGCTCCAGCAGCTGCTCCCGCAGCGCCGCCTCCTGCGACGTCGGGTTTGCCGGCAAGACGGCCGAGGTGATCGACTCCCAGCACGACGGCGACGACGACATCGCGATTGTTAATCCGCGCGGGTACCGACGATCGATCGCTTGGCCTTCTTGGAAACTTAACGAAAACACTAACGCCCACACGTGTGGGCGTTACCCAATTCGCCCACACGCCTGGATCATCGTTCATTGTCTTTTGCACGAATCTTGACACGAAAGGTGGATTTGGTGTGCCACGTAGGACGGGGCTGGTGTGTGGGCGTTGGAGAGTTTGCCCACATGCCCGCACCATGCTGTTTGCCAGCTGCATTGTGTGGGCGAACTGCTTTTCGCCCACACAGCAACCAACTAGGTCATGCGCGTGTGGGCGAACTGCTTTTCGCCCACACGACACTACTACCTTGTGGATGGCAACTGCAGTTACGCGAACGTGCAACTCGGTACACACATATGGCAACTGTGATTCTTTGCTACATGGCAACTACAGTTACGCGAACGTGGTAACTCGGTACACACACATGGCAACTATGATTCTTTGTTACACGGCAACTGCAGTTGCGCGTACGTGGCAACCAGATAAACACACATTGCAACTGTGATTAACAATACATGGCAATTATGGTTGGACCACACGTGGCAACTAGGTAAACACACATGGCAACTACTGTTTTGACCATATGTGACAAGTAGTTAATCACACACGGCAACTAAGGTTTGATTACACGCGAAAACTACCATAAATTAGACATGGCAACTATAGTTAACCAAAACAAATAGAGTTGACATGCTTTTACAACTACACTTGCCATCCCGGATGACTACATCTGCCAACCAGGATGGCAACTAAATCGTCATCCCACGGGGTACCTAACGTAGCTGCGTCCGGACGTGTGGGCATTTTTGTTTCGTGCCACACGCACGGGGTGGAGATGAGTAGTATTTGTTGGGCGTGTGACACGAAGTAGCCGCGCCCACACGTGTGGGCAATTCTAATGTCCGCCCACACACAGCCCGTGTGGGCTGCCTCCTGCTCACACCACACACGGTGTGTGGGCGCATGTCGTATATGCCACACGTGTGGCAGTTATCGGCGTCCAAACTTAATTGGGTGCTTGGTTGACGCAGGCGTGCATGTACGTGGAGAGGAGTTCGTGTGGGCGCCGGCTCGAGTAGAATCCGAACACCGGGACGGTGTCCGCGCGTTCTACTAGCTTTCGTAGACGGGTGAAAAGATCGGGGGAGCTTTGTTCTGGACGATCACGATTCTTTGTACTTTTTTTTGAGTTGACGATTCTTCGTACTTTTAATGAAACGCAAGACATATCAGAGACTCGACAGCGCACGCTATTGCCTAAGGCCGAGACCAAGCTAGCGGGCCGGCCCATAAATTGGTTTTCCTTCTTCTGATGTTTTTTTTATGTCTGGCTTTCCTGGGTTTTTTTATCTGAGCACTGCTAACGGCGAATGGAAAAAATTGGGGTATTCTTGATGCGGAGGCTATCCGATTGATCTGGTTATGCACTAGACAACTAAATGGCTTTTGATCATGGGCTCATGAGAATAATAATAATGGTGTTTTTACGGTACTAGTAAATGCACACGTGCAATGCACGTTAATATTTAGGCAATATATTAACTGCACGTGGATATTAGATATTATTTATGTGTTAATTCTGTGATTAGTGCAATATTTGGTTGATACTAATTGCACGTTAAACATGTTGAAAGCTCGCCATTGGAGCAGTCTAGGTCGTTGGATTGACTTAGTTTGATGGCCGAGATCAGTTGGATCTGCCCCTTCGGGTCTTTTTATATTGGTATAGATATAGATGATCAACATACCGAATGGTGAAAGATTGTGGATGACGCCTAGAGAGGGGTGAATAGGCGTTTTAAAATAATTACGGTAGAGGCTTGAACAAATGCGGAATAAACCTAATGGTTAATTTGTCAAGCACAAAACCTACAACAACTAGACTCACCTATGTGCACCAACAACTTATGCTAAGCAAGATAAGCAACTATGTGATAGCAAGATATATGACAAAGAACAATATGGCTATCATAACTAAAGTGCACAAGTAAAGGGCTCGGGTAAGAGATAACCGAGGCACTAGGAGACGATGATGTATCCCGAAGTTCACACCCTTGCGGATGCTAATCTCCGTTTGGGCGGTGTGGAGACACAATGCTCCCCAAGAAGCCACTAGGGCCACCGTAATCTCCTCACGCCCTCGCACAATGCAAGATGCCGTGATTGCACTAAGGGACCCTTGAGGGCGGTCACCGAATCCATACAAATGGCACCTTGGGGGCGGTCACCTAACCCGTACACTTTGGCAACCCTTGGGGGCGATCACCAGTACCCGTCAAATTGCTCGGGGCGATCTCCATAACATAATTGGAGACCCCGACGCTTGCCCAGAGCTTTACACCACAATGATTGAGCTCCGAACAACACCAACCGTCTAGGGCACAAAGGCACCCAAGAGGAACAAGCTCTAGGGTGTCCAAACACCCAAGAGTAACAAGCTCAAGGGTACCAAGCACCCAAGAGTAATAACCTTCTCAACTTGTAACTTCCACGTATCACGTGTAGAACTCAAACCGATGCACCAAATGCAATGGCAAGGGCACACGGAGTGCCCAAGTCCTTCTCTCCCAAATCCCACCAAAGCAACTAATGATAGGGAGGAAAATAAGAGGAAGAACGAAAGAAGAACACGAAGAACTCCAAGATCTAGATCCAAGGGGTTCCCCTCACTTAGAGGAGAAAGTGATTGGTGGAAACGTGGATCTAGATCTCCTCTCTTTTCCTTCAAGAACTAGCAAGAATCATAGGAGAGATTGAGAGTTAGCAAGCTCGAAGAAGGTCAACAATGGGGGGAGAACACGAGCTTAAGAGATAAGGTTCAATGGGGAAGAAGACCCTCATTTATAGGAGGGGAAAAATCCAACCGTTATGCTCACAGCCCGCACGGAGCGGTACAACCGCTCCAAGGAGCGGTACTACCGCTAGGGCGGTAGTACCCCTTTGAAAAACAACAGCGAGGAGGCAAAAGGCCAGTAGAACCGCCGGAGCGGTACTACCGCTCGTCCTCACGGTACTAACGCTCGACCTCACGGTACTACCGCAAATGGTAGCGGTACTACTGCTTGCGAGCGGTACTAAAAAAATACTTCCGTGCCTACCTCCGCTGAACAAAACACGAGATTTTGGTCCGGAGCGGTACTACCGCTCAGGAGTCGCGGTAGTACCAGAGCGGTAGTAAAAATTTACATCCGCTCTAGTCGCGGTAGTACCGCTGCAGCCTTTACCAAAACAGCCACAACTTTTGCAAACGGACTCCGAATTCAACGAAACCAAGTTTGTTGGAAAGCTAACGACATGGGCTAACACAATATTGATAGAAATATCAATAAGAAGCAAATGAGAAAAGGCCCATAAGAAAATGGTGAGAACCCTTCCTCGGATAAGCCAAGTAAAACCTCCAACATCGAAATCATCATAGAAGACGCATGCGAACTCCGTTTTCGATGAACTCAAGCTTGTCATCAAGATGACCATAAGCTCTAAGACTCACAAAAAGAACCAAACAAGAACCAAAAAACATGATGCAAGGATGCAATGGTTTGAGCTCTCTACTAATGATATGATCAAGCTACCAACTTGAGAGCCCCCCTTGATAGTACGGCAAACGATCCTATAACCCGGTCTCCCAACTACCACCACGAGACCGGTAAATCAAAAACCTATCAAGGGCAAACCTTTGCCTTGCACATGGTCCACTTGAGCTAGATGATGACGATCTTGACTCCCTCAAGTTGGACCACCTTTCTTGATTGCGTTGGCTCGATGAAGACTAGATGCTTGCTCCCCCATAGTCCACTATGGGTGAGCCACTCTTCGGCGCATCTTCACAAGTCCATTGACACCACAATGTATGGCAAGATTCAAGAACTTTGATCTCTTCATGATGCTCCACTTGAACTTGCACACAACAATCTTGATGACGATCACCACTTGATGTCATCTTTTCCATGGGTTGCATGATATCTTCCTCTTAACACAAGCCCATGGACACGTACCTAACCCCACATAGAACTCTCACATAGACCATGGGTTAGTACACAAAGTGCAATGGACAATGCTTAGCATACCATGGGATCACTTGATCCCTCTCGGTACATATTCTACGCTTTGTGAGTTGATCAACTTGATTCACTCTTGACTTAGTATTGATCAACCTTGAATCTTTCCAACTCTCTTCATTTGGATGATGTCTTGAAGGTAAACATGAATGATCACACAATCTTATTCTTCAAGACATGCTTGCAATAAGCTCAAAACTCATATGACCAATCTTTAGATAATTCCTTAATAGCACCTTGGTCAACTCATAAACTCCTTGAAACCAACACATGGACTTCAAGAAAAGCCTATGGACAAATCCTTCAAATATAACTCAAGACAAGCATTAGTCCATAGAGATTGTCATCAATTACCAAATCCAAACATGGGGGCACCGCATGTTCTTTCAATCTCCCCCATTTTGGTAATTGATGACAATCACTTTCAAGAGAGTTTATATAAGGAATTATGCATCACCATGCAATGCAACAACCAATAGTGCATGCGAATGAGATGCAAATGCTAAGGAACAAAACCAAAGCAAGAGGAGATAACTCTCTAAACTTCTCCACAAAACTCTCTGAAACTTCTCCCCCATTGGCACTGATTGCCAAAATGGGCAAAAATCTAAGAAGGCCAATATAAATTTTGGTCCTCCATAAATTGTGCATTTCTCAACAAGAGATTGGAATGCAATACACATACCCAAAGGTAAATACTTGGAGGAACACAAACTATATTGAGGCACAAAGATTGCTAAAGAATGATATGCCACAAAGACATAACAAAGAGAGACACAAGTAATGAAGTAGTCAAAATATACCAATTGAAGCAAGCAATCAAAGGATATCAACTGAACCAACTAGACCAAGGATCCTATGAGCCACAAGAATAAATGATGTTATGATATGAGCAGAGGAGTGTTCTGAAGAAACTAGAGAAGCTCCCCATGATTT
>NC_041385.1:187927491-187939455 GCF_002162155.2 Triticum dicoccoides | reverse complement strand
TTAAGAATAGGCTCAACCAAAATGATGTGTGTGAGTCATGACAAAGCACTTGAGAAGACTAATATAAGGACGAGCATAAAGCATCAACATAGTCTTGGGTAAATGAGATACACGGTGCATGACATGTCCTCCCCACACACACCAAGCAAAAGGGTTCACAAGCACACTAAAAAGGTAAAAAGAATAACCGACACTTGTGACAACCCATGGTGAAGATAGAAGATGAAAGCCTCATCAAGACGAGGGATACCAAGATGGCAAAAGCCTCATAGAGATAAGCATGAGGAAAATAATCTTCACCACACAAGAGTGCATTAAGATGCAACAAGATAAGACACACACTCAAGGCAAAAGCTTTCATGGAGCTACCAAAGAAAAAACACAAAAGAAAGACAAGGTGGACATGAAAGAAAGGATATCATATGCAACTTCTCTCAAGTGTGTAAGATTCTAGGTAGACGAAATCATGATGATATATATCTACAAAGAAGGATGTATACCCAGAATAGTTACAACATGAAGGAACAAGATATCCAAAAGGAAGTCATAGATATACAAATAAAATATTTGCTTGGAAGCATAGCACATGGCTAGATATGGTCTTATTGTATATAAATGAATCCTACCACACAACCATCAAAGACATCACAACTAGCAACAAGAGATCATTGTTGGGATGCTTTGAGAAAGGAAACAAATATCACAAGAAAGAATGAATAACATTCCATGATACAACCTACACACGGTTGATGCAATAAATGTGTGCATGTAGTAGATGATGATACTTGTTACCGAGATAGCATTGGAAGGATGTAGTAGAAACCAATTGAAGGTATAAAGTAGTTCATTGATCATCCTAGCTTGACTCCAATAAGCACATGGTGACAACACCTTCCTTTTGAATGAACCGAGTATCCAATGCATCTCCAATTGTTCCTAGAACAACAACACAAACAAAATGGTACCCAAACTCATTGGGACCAAAGGGTTAGAAACATCAATACATAGGACAATCTCCACATAAATATGTGCAAATAGATACGAAAATGAATTTCATACACATCTCATCCGATTTGAGACTTGGTGGAGATTCCCCTATATATTGGATCAAATAAAGAAAGCATGCCAAGGAAACTACATGAAGTTAATATGCATGCTTAATACTTTCAAGAACCGATACAAAAAAAAGGAAATACCAAGTGAAAAGGATACCAAATGGAGAAATCATCACTTGGAAGATATCAAAGATACATCAAGGAATGAGATATCCATTGGAACACACAAAATTATATCAAACTCCCAAAAGAGAGGATGGTTTCGAACAAACCAAGCTCTCTACAAAGTTTCATGATGGCACAAGTACCAAAAAGAAATGGCTTGTCGTCCACCAACACACACTTTAAATGGATCACAAGATTAGTGTTTTATAGAAAATTGGATAGCTCCCCCACGAGTTGTGCATTATAGAGAATTTGTAATTGAATACAAAATGCACAAGGTAGGATCACCACTTTCACTATATCAAGAAAACACTAGACAAGATCAAGAAAACAACAAGATCCTCAAGTGGCACGGAAGGCAATGGGAGTTGACACAAACTTGGCAAGAGATAAGGCAAAAAAAAACGCCAACATGAAGATGATCAATCATTTCTACCACACATAAGTGAGTACCAATTGTCAAAAAACAAGAAGTATTTGGAAGTAATTCTCGGTGGTAGATAGCAAGGATATCCGACATCATCTTCACACCAAACACAAGCAAATTGCAACTTGTAGAGCTAACATGCCACCTAGGAACAACATAATTTACAAGATCAATTCTAGGTGACAATATCTCAAATGTACACATTTTCTAGGCTTGTAGTATGCACATAGCATATTACTCCCCCATAATGTGATACCAATAAAAACTTAACAAGAGGCAATAAGAGGATCCAACAAGAGATGATTAATGGACTATTTAGAATTTGAATTTCTCATGAGAAGACATGCCACATAGTGACTAGATACTCTTGTAATATCAATACTAGATGGTATTCCTCATGTACACACATTTATAAGATTGTGAGGTGCACAAAGCACATCACTCCCCCATAATGGCATATTCCATTAATCTCTCACAAGAGCCAACTAAGAAACAAACAAGATGCACAAAGGCTCAACGCACGACACACACGTACATGATGTGCAAACCAACATACACATACTTGATTACTCAAGTTAAGCAAATTGAAAACACATCATATACAAACACATGCAAGGTACAAAACCACAACATGCTTAGGGGCAAGTAACTATCAATGTAAACAATTTAAGTACGAGTTATCGCAACGAGGAACATTGGATATAACATAGAAACTTGATAACCAATTGACTTGGCTTGAGACAATAAGAATGATGAAGTCCCCTTAATTCTTCATAATGTAGCCAAGTCTCCAATGCCCTCCAACAACACCTATTGATCAAGTTTGAGCTTGTTTGTCCCCAACCAAGTTGGGTCCTAAGAGGTTAGTCACAATAGTCTTGGCAACCCAAATGGTTCTTTTCTTGACACCACTTTGAGTACTAACAAACTTGGAAAACACATTGCCAACCTTATCCTTCCCAAGAGAATAGATATTATCAATAATAATTGGGTTGGATAAGTTACCACTAGTGCATGAAGAAGCGACGTGAACTTTCTCACGACATAAGTAGCAACGTCTACTCTTCACTTTCTTCTCACTTGATTTCTCAACTTGAGAAGCATTAGCTTGAGTATTCTTGGGAAGAGGCATTTCTTCAACTTGTGGTTGAGCATGAGATTGAACTTGTGGCCGCTTCCCTTGTTGCTTGTCACTAATGGCCTTCTTCTTCAGTGGGCAAGATCTCACATGATGCCCTTCAATTTTGCACTTGAAGCAAACAATCTTGGCCAAATTTTTGACTTGTTCTTGGCCCTTCTTCTTGTTAAACTTTGACTTCTTCTTCTTGTTGGAGTTGAATCCCAAGTCCACCTTTGTCATTGGGGGATTTTTGCACACTCAAGATATTGTTGAGTGTGGATTTCCCTTCATGACTCTTTTCCAAGTCTTTCTTCAAAGAAGTGACTTGGGCCTTGAGCTCTTTGATTTCCTCTACATGGTTAGTCTCAACACAAGTACTAGAGGAAGTATAAGCTTCATCATTAGAGCAACAAGGCAAGGAAAGAAATTCATCACAAGATGTACCAATGTTATGCATAGACGAATTACGAGGACTAGCACAAGGCAATATAGCATTTTGACTAAAAGTAGTGCTAATATCCACATGAGGCTCACTATATGTTACCTTAGCAATCATAGCCTCATGAGCTATTTTTAGCACATTATGGGATACAAGAAGATCATCATGAGAGCTAGAAAGCTTTTCATGACTTTCTTCCAATTTCCCATACTTGCTAGATAGCAACTCAAGTTGAGCCCTTAGCTCAACATTCTCCTTCAAAATGGATGCTTCACAAGAAATAGAGTTAGTAGCACAAGCATCATCATTAACAACAAGAGGAGAAGGCAACTTGGAAAGATCTTTTAAATAAGAAGCTTCAAGTTGAGCCTGAGACTCGGTGAGTTTGATGAGCTCACTCTTGATGACCATTGAGCCATTTTCGAGGTGCTCAAAATCCTCAAGGAGTCTAGCATGAGCAACTTCAAGCTTAGCATTTTTAGTTTCAAAAACATTGGCCACCTCAAGAGCTCTATCATTAGATTCCTTCACTCCAGATAATTCTAGAGCAAAAGTCTCCTCAAGAGATTCCTTGGTGGTTTGTTCAAGTTCAAGAGCTTGAGAGAGGTCCGCAATCTCATTAGCGTAATCACGCTCATGACCTTCCATTTTATCAATGGTGACCTCATGCTCCTCAAGACGAGATTCCAACTCATCAATATATTTCTTGCTCTTAATAGCAATCGACATGATTTCCATGAAGTTGGAATGAGCAATTTTATTCTTAAGAAGAGCTTTAAAAATCATTTCCCCCTTAATTTTTAAGGAGGCAACATCATCATTCTCTTCGTCATAATCGACATCATCACAACTCTTGCCATCATCAATATCATCACAAGATATATTGGGATTCAAAGTGGGAGATACCTTTGAAGCCTTGGCCATAAGGCAAAAAGCAATAGATGATGATGTAGGATCCCTTGAAGCACCATTCAAGACCACATCTTGTTCCATGGAGTGTTGGGTTTCCTCTACATTGTTAGCACAACAACTCGAGGAAATACATGCATTTTTATCATGGCAACAAGATATAGCAAGCATATCATCATGAGATTTAGTCAAGCAATTTCTACATGATATGCAAGAACTATCAACACAAGCATGTGAAACATTTGGAGTGCTCGAAGTGCTAAAGTCCAAAGATGAAGCATTGCAATAAGAAAGTGATGAAGGATTATCAACAATAAGCCCACTATCATCATTGCAATGAACACCACTACTCACCATGTCATTACCTTGTGGCAAACCACATGTAGGTGAAGTAGAAGAAGTTGAGAACGCAACATGGCCGGAGGTGGAGGGAGAACGATCATCCTTACAAATCTTGGACACACCATATTTATCTTGAAGCTTTGTCCACAACTCTTGAGCATCCCGAAATGGCATGAGTTGAAATATAACTACATTGCTCAAAGCATTGAAAAGAACATTAGAAGCTTGATCATTGAGATAAGAGTTTTTCTCATCCTCTAAAGATAATCTCTGGGGATCCTTTGGAGGAGAAAAACCCATATCTACAATTCGCTCTAAATTTGGGTCCATGACCCTAAAGAGATTAAGCATGCGAATTACCCAAACATCAAAATTTGTGCCATCGAAACTAAGAGTGTCAGAGAAACCTAATCCCCTAGTCGAAATCTTTACTCTCTAGGCGGTTAAGCCCAACAAAGAGAGACGATGATCTGATACCAATTGAAAGATCGTGGATGTCGCCTGGAGGGGGGGGGGGTGAATAGGCGTTTTAAAATAATTACGGTAGAGGCTTGAACAAATGCGGAATAAACCTAACGGTTAATTTGTCAAGCACAAAACCTACAACAACTAGGCTCACCTATGTGCACCAACAACTTATGCTAAGCAAGATAAGCAACTATGTGATAGCAAGATATATGACAAAGAACAATATGGCTATCACAAAGTAAAGTGCATAAGTAAAGGGCTCGGGTAAGAGATAACCGAGGCACTCTAAGACGACGATGTATCCCGAAGTTCACACCCTTGCGGATGCTAATCTCCGTTTGGAGCGGTGTGGACGCACAATGCTCCCCAAGAAGCCACTAGGGCCACCGTAATCTCCTCACGCCCTCGCACAATGCAAGATGCCGTGGTTCCACTAAGGGACCCTTGTGGGCGGTCACCGAACCCGTACAAATGGCAACCCTTGGGGGCGGTCACCTAACCCGTACACTTTGGCAACCCTTGGGGGCGGTCACCGGAACCCGTCAAATTGCTCAGGGCGACCTCCACAACCTAATTGGAGACCCCAACGCTTGCCCGGAGCTTTACACCACAATGATTGAGCTCCGAACAACACCAACCGTCTAGGGCGCCAAGACACCCAAGAGGAACAAGCTCTTGGGTGTCCAAACACCCAAGAGTAACAAGCTCAAGGGTACCAAGCACCCAAGAATAATAAGCTTCTCAACTTGTAACTTCCATGTATCACGTGTAGAACTCAAACCGATGCACCAAATGCAATGGCAAGGGCACATGGAGTGCCCAGGTCCTTCTCTCCCAAATCCCACCAAAGCAACTAATGCTAGGGAGGAGAATGAGAGGAAGAATGAAAGAAGAACATGAAGAACTCCAAGATCTAGATCCAAGGGGTTCCCCTCACTTAGAGGAGAAAGTGATTGGTGGAAACATGGATCTAGATCTCCTCTCTCTTTTCCCTCAAGAACAAGCAAGAATCATTGGAGGGATTGAGAGTTAGCAAGCTTGAAGAAGGTCAACAATGGGGGAAGAGCTTAAGAGATAAGGTTCAATGGGGAAGAAGACCCCCTTTTATAGGTGGGGAAAAATCCAACCGTTATGCTCACAGCCCGTACGGAGCGGTACTACCACACCAAGGAGCGGTACTACCGCTAGGGCAGTAGTACCCCTTTGAAAAACAACAGAGAGGAGGCAAAAGGCTAGTAGAACCACCGGAGCGGTACTGCCGCTCGTCCTCACGGTACTACCGCAAATGGTAGCGATACTACTGCTTGCGAGCGGTACTAAAAAATACTTCCGTGCCTACCTCCGCTGAGCAAAACACGAGATTTTGGTCCGGAGCGGTACTACCGCTCAGGAGCCGCGGTAGTACAGCTCTACCGCTCTGGAGCGGTAGTAAAAATTTACATCCGCTCTAGTCGCGGTAGTACCGCTGCGGCCTTTACCAAAATAGCCACAACTTTTGCAAACAGACTCCGAATTCAACGAAACCAAGTTTGTTGGAAAGCTAACAACATGGGCTAACACAATCTTGATAGAAATATCAATAAGAAGCAAATGATAAAAGGTCCACAAGAAAATGGTGAGAACCCTTCCTCGGATAAGACCAGTAAAACCTCCAACATCGAAAACATCATAGAAGACGCATGCGAACTCCGTTTTCGATGAACTCAAGCTTGTCATCAAGATGACCATAAGCTCTAAGACTCACAAAGAGAACCAAACAAGAACCAAGAAACATGATGCAAGGATGCAATGGTTTGATCTTTCTACTAACGATACGATCAAGCTACCAACTTGAGAGCCCCCCTTGATAGTACGGCAAACGATCCTATAACCCGGTCTCCCAACTACTACCACGAGACCGGTAAAATCGAAAACCTATCAAGGGAAAACCTTTGCCTTTCACATGGTCCACTTGAGCTAGATGATGACGATCTTGACTCCCTCAAGTTGGACCACCTTTGTTGATTGCGTTGGCTCGATGAAGACTAGATGATTGCTCCCCCATAGTCCACTATGGGTGAGCCACTCTTCGGTGCATCTACACAAGTCCATTGACACCACAATGGATGGCAAGATTCAAGCACTTTGATCTCTTCATGATGCTCCACTTGAACTTGCACATGACAATCTTGATGACGATCACCACTTGATGTCATCTTTTCCATGGGTTGCATGATATCTTCCTCTTAACGCAAGCCCATGGACACATACCTAACCCCACATAGAACTCTCACATAGACCATGGGTTAGTACAGAAAGTGCAATGGACAATGCTTACCATACCATGGGATCACTTGATCCCTCTCGGTACATTGTCTACGCTTTGTGTGTTGATTAACTTGATTCACTCTTGACTTAGTCTTGATCAACCTTGAATCTTTCCAACTCTCTTCATTTGGACGATGTCTTGAAGGTAAAAATGAATGATCACACAATCTTATTCTTCAAGACATGCTTGCAATAAGCTCAACACTCACATGACCAATCTTTGGATAATTCCTTAATAGCACCTTGGTCAACTCATAAACTCCTTGAAACCAACACATGGACTTCAAGAAAAGCCTATGGACAAATCCTTCAAATATAACTCAAGACAAGCGTTAGTCCATAGAGATTGTCATCAATTACCAAAACCAAACATGGGGGCACCGCATGTTCTTTCAAATGGTTATGGCAACTAAGCTTAGGCGTGAAACTTGGCTCGAAGTACACCTAGACATGTCGAACTCCGAGGGGGGACATAAAATGTGGACTAAGATGTGGAAGGTTGATGTCCCTTCAAAGGTCAAAATAGTTCTCTGGAGGCTTGCACAACAGTCCCTCCCAACAGCCGACTTATTACATCACAAAAACATGTCAACAATCTCTAGCTGTGGTCTTTGTGGCACAGATGACTCTTGGCAGCATTCACCGCTACATTGCAATGTGGCTCGGTGTGTATGGGCGTTACAAAGACTTTGACTTGGTGGAAGTACTAAATGAAGTTAGGGAACTAGACACCAAACGATGGATTTTCTCGCTAATGGAAGAGCTCCCACATGACAACTTTGTCCAAGTTCTTGTCACTCTATGGGCTATATGGTGTGCTCGACGGCAAGCACTCCATGAATAGATTTTATAGGGTCCACATGCTACGATAGCTTTGTAATGAAATATATAAAGGAGCTAGATGATTGTAAGCCCAAGAATACACAGGCCGCGGCTCCCCATGTGGCATGTGTTGGGGAACGTAGTAATTTCATGGTGATAGTATAGCAACGAGAGGGGAGAGTGTTCGTCCACGTACCCTCGTAGACCGTAAGCAGAAGCGTTAGCACAACGCGGTTGATGTAGTCATACGTCTTCACGATCCGACCGATCCAAGCACCGAACGTACGGCACCTCCGAGTTCAGCACACGTTCAGCTCGATGACGATCTCCGGGCTCCGATCCAGCAAAGCTCCGGAGATGAGTTCCGTCAGCACGACGGCGTGGTGACGATGATGATGTTCTACCGGCGCAGGGCTTCGCCTAAACTCCGCGACGATATGACCGAGGTGGAATATGGTGGAGGGGGGCACCGCACACGGCTAAGGAACGATCCGTAGATCAACTTGTGTGTCTATGGGGTGCCCCCCGCCCCCGTATATAAAGGAGCAAGGGGGGAGGTCGGCCGGCCCTTGGGGTGCGCCAAGGAGGGGGGAGTCCTCCTCCTAGTGGGAGTAGGACTCCCCTTTCCTAGTCCAACTAGGAAGGAGGAAGGGGGAAGGAAAGAGGGGGAGAGGGAGAGGGAAAGAGGGGCCGCGCCCCCCTCCCCTAGTCCAATTCGGACTCCCCATGGGAGGGGGCGCGCCACCTCCCGGGCTGCTGCCCTCTCTCTCCCCTCAGGCCCACTAAGGCCCAATACTTCCCCAGGGGGTTCCGGTAACCCCTCCGGCACTCCGGTTTTCTCCGAAATCACCCGGAACACTTCCGGTGTCCGAATATAGTCGTCCAATATATCAATCTTTATGTCTCAACCATTTCGAGACTCCTCGTCATGTCCATGATCACATCCGGGACTCCGAACAAACTTCGGTACATCAAAACTTATAAACTCATAATAAAACTGTCATCATAACGTTAAGTGTGCGGACCCTACGGGTTCGAGAACTATGTAGACATGACCTAGAACTATTCTCGTTCAATGACCAATAGCGGGACCTGGATGCCCATATTGGTTCCTACATATTCTACGAAGATCTTTATCGGTCAAACCGCATAACAACATACGTTGTTCCCTTTGTCATCGGTATGTTACTTGTCCGAGATTTGATCGTCGGTATCCAATACCTAGTTCAATCTCGTTACCGGCAAGTCTCTTTACTCGTTCTGTAATGCATCATCCCGCAACCAACTCATTTGGTCATATTGCTTGCAAGGCTTATAATGATGTGCATTACCAAGAGGGCCCAGAGATACCTCTCCGACGATCGGAGTGACAAAACCTAATCTCGAAATACGCCAACTTAACATGTACCTTCGGAGACACCTGTAGTACTCCTTTATAATCACCCAGTTACGTTGTGACGTTTGGTAGTACCCAAAGTGTTCCTCTGGTAAACGGGAATTGCATAATTCTCATAGTTACAGGAACATGTATAAGTCATGAAGAAAGCAATAGCAGTATACTAAACGATCAAGTGCTAGGCTAACGGAATGGGTCATGTCAATCACATCATTCTTCTAATGATGTGATCCCACTAATCAAATGACAACACATGTCTATGGTCAGGAAACATAACCATCTTTGATCAATGAGCTAGTCAAGTAGAGGCATACTAGTGACTATATGTTTTGTCTATGTATTCACACTGTATCATGTTTCCGGTTAATACAATTCTAGCATGAATAATAAACATTTATCATGATATGAGGAAATAAATAATAACTTTATTATTGCCTCTAGGGCATATTTCCTTCAGCATGGCATCAACAAGTGAGGTGGATCCCGCTTGTGCAAAGTGTTGCCAAGATAAGAGTTGATGGTGCCGTATCGCGTGAAGCAAATGAAGAATCATTTAGCGTAGTATGCAGGGATTCATCAGGTGTCTATCTAGGCGTCTCGACCATTAGGATCTTCAGGATTACAGATCCAGCGTCTCTTGAAGCACTAGCTTGTCGAGAGCCTATGGCACTTGCTCTACACCTATCACTATCACATGTGAAGATCGCTTTAGATTATCAAGTTGTAGTCAATAACATTAAACAGGGAACCGGAGGAACCTATGCCAGTGTCATCAGGGAGATTATAGCTATTACAAATGAATGCTCCTTCATCTTTGAACGCGTGAGACCAATTTCAAGGCACATAGCCTTGCTAGACATGCTTTTGGTTTGGAGTTTGGCCGCCATCTTTGGCTACTGAACCCTCCAGATCTTTCTTGTATTCCCAAATTCATTATTTAATAATAAATAAAGTGTGTTTAGACTAATTTTTTTTCCTTTTTATTACTAATTTTCTATTCTTTATTGTTTTTCTACTTCATTTTTCCTTCTCTTTTTCATAATTTCAAACTTTTCAAAAAATGTTCAGAATTTGAAAAGTCGTTTGTTTTCCAAAATATTGTTTGACTTTTTAAAAAATGTTTGTAAATTTGAAAAATCATGTTCTTAACTCATAGTTCCCAAGCTAAAAAAATCATGTTTAAAATAATTCTTCATAAATTCATAAAACCTTCGTGTTTTTGAAAATTGCTTGGAAATATTAAATATTTTTTTTTCTTGAAAAATGTTCAGTTTGTTTTAAATAAATTGGGGTTTCTATTTTTCACCAATTTGGAAAATGTTCAAAAATTCAAAATAGTTTGAATTTGATAAAATATTATCAAATTCAAAAAATGTTTGGAAATTTCAAAAATATTCGTGTTTTCAAAGATTATTTGTGTCTTCATAATTGTTTGGATTTTTAGAAAACCATCTCTTAAAAAAATGTTCATGTCTGCAAGAAATGTTTGCGTTTTTTTAATGGCTGGAATTCACCGTTGCAGGGAGTTTTTGAACATTGCCGCTGCATATCTATCACTATCACTCACTAGTTCGAGTATTTCTCAAAAAAACACTCACTAGTTCGAGTGGCTAGGATCACATATTCATAGTTAGAGGTCATGATTTTTCGTGTTCGCTGTTAGACAAAATAAGCATCCAATAAGAGCTTACGAATCTAGGATTGGAAATCAAGAGGTACCTAGATATTGTTGCTCCTAAAGCGGGGCAAAAGCCTATTTTAAAGAGATATCCGGGCTCTCGGATTACCAAATCAGTGGTTGCACGTACGCATAACAATAGGTAACAAAACTAGGAATTTCTGCGGTATCAATTCGGAGATTGGGGTCTTTGGTTCGCTTTTGGCTCGATTGCTGACAGGGAAGGGATCCTTAAATTCCGTCTCGTGCCTTTTTCTCCTACTATTCTAACCAAGAGGCCTCCATTCCAAATTCGGATGTTGTGCTAAACTGTAACAACCCCCTCCCCCCAATACCCCTTCCCTCCATTGTCGCCCGGTTGATGTCAACCAACCCCACCCCAATGAACGAGCGTGCACCATGGACATCCCCTTGCTCCGCTTCGGCCGTGGACACCCCATGCTCCGTGTCGGCGAAAACCACCCCAAACCCACCCTGCAACATCACCTAAACCCTAGAATATCGAACCTCCAGGGCCGGTCATGCGCGAGAAAAACAACAGGGGGGAAGGGGAGGGATGGGGATGGGGATTGCCTCTGCATGTCACCGACGATGCGCGCCCGCGAACGGCCTGCCGGGTCGGCGAATCTACGACGAACCCATGCACGAATCACCGCGCAAGCCGTCGTGAATGGAGGGGGAGGAGAAATCATGAGCAGCTGTGTGTGAGAGCAACAGGCGTTTCAAAAAATGGTTTGAACCAGGTGGCCGGAGTGGGGACGGTTTTGCCTAAATTTTATTACCGGGCTAATGCTCATCGGGGCCTCTCTCTCTCCCTCTCCCCCTCCCCCCTCACC
>NC_041385.1:187900000-187927422 GCF_002162155.2 Triticum dicoccoides | reverse complement strand
CCCTCTCTCTCTCTCTCTCTCTCTCTCTCTCATCCGATAGTGGCGTGCGTGTGCTCGGTTCAACCGAAAAGTGCAGCTGCACTTTGTAGTATTTAGGTTTTTTTTGTGGCGGTGTTTAGAGGAGGGCATACATTGGTGCCTGAAACATTCATACATTTGTCAACTTTCTATTGGCTGTAAAATTTGAATGATGCCCAATCTCTTTCTAATGCAACATAGATACCCCCTAGATAAAAACAAATTTCAAGGAAAAAATATTCCGAAGAATGTTAGTACTCCGTCCGTCCTAAAATTCTTGTCTTAAATTTATCTAAATACGAATGTATCAAGTCACATTTTAGCATTAGATACATCCATATCTAGACGAAACGTAAGACAAGAATTTTGAGACGGAGGAAGTAATACTCAACGGCAATGTCAAGAAGAATTGAAACATGTCGATGTCGCAATGCCAAGCTGGACGAATCGATCATGTCTGACACCCATCGCTCGTCACGTAGCATCTCCTCCTCGAGCTTCCTGACGCGCACGCCCCTCCCATGCCTCCCCCCTCCTTCTCGCGCGTCTTCGCCGCGGCGGCCTCCAACGCGGTCTCCAGCGCCCATTGTTCGCCATCACGTAGCACTAGCATCTCCCTCTCGAGCTCCCTGATGCGCGCGTCCGTCGCCACGCTCTGCTCCATCTTCTCCCGCACTTCCGCCGCGGCAAGCTCGCCGGCCCTCGCAGCGGCCTCGACGGCAGCCTCGGCCTCCTCCGCGTGCCGCTGGGCCTGGTGCATCAGTGCCACGGCCACGTTACGCTGCAGCACCGCCGATTCGAGGGCGCGCTGGAGGGACGCCACGCGCTCGATGAGTCCCCCGAGTGCCTCGCCGTCGGAGACCGCCTCCTCCTTGGCATCCGACAGCCGGCGACTGAGCGGCTCCGTGTTGTCCGTCTCGCATCGCACGAACGACAGCAGTCTCCTCCAGTCCTCCAGCACGGACACGCCATTGTTAGCGCAGCCAGGTACAACTGTTCCGAGTTCGAAGGGTTCTTTCGATCCGATCGTGCCAAGGTAGCAGGAAGATAGTAGGAAAAGAGCTAGCGTCCTAGTACGGCACGGCCCACGTACAAAGAGTACGAATATGACGCGAACGATCACGGCCTTCCAACCCGAGTCGGCCGTGCCTTCAATAAAGGGTGCGAACCCCACGTCTCCAGCTCACCACAACACCAACGCAAATCAGCGCTCGACAACATCCAACGAGAGTAGTAATACACCAGAGACGCAGCAAGTCCATCGACCAACGAGAGTTGAAGGCGATGGCGAGCACGGCTGCGTCGAAGAAGGCGGCGAACCGGCTGGTGGTGGAGGAGGCCGCCACCAACGACGACAACTCCGTGTGCAACCTCCACCCGGCCACAATGGAGAAGCTCTCCATATTCCAGGGCGACATCGTGCTGCTCAAGGGCAAACGCCGCCACAATACGGTCTGCATGGCACTGCCCGACGACACCTGCGAGGGGCACAAGGTCAGGATCAACAAGGTGGCCCGCTCCAACCTGCGCGTGCGCATCGCCGACGTCGTGTCCGTGCACCTGTGCCACGACGCCAAGTTCGGCAAGCGCGTGCACATCCTCCCTCTGGACGACACCGTCGAGGGCATCACGGGCAACCTCTTCGACGCCTACCTCAAGCCCTACTTCGTGGACGCCTTCCGCCCGGTCCACAAGGGCGACCTCTTCCTCGTGCGCGGCGGCATGCGGAGCGTCGAGTTCAAGGTCATGGAGATCGACCCCGCGGCGGACTACTGCGTCGTGGCGCCCGACACGGAGATATTCTGCGAGGGCGAGCCCGTCAAGCGGGAGGACGAGGAGAGGCTGGACGATGTCGGCTACGACGACGTGGGTGGCATGGGGAAACCGTTGACTCTGATCTGGGAGCTCGTCGAGTTGCCACTCAGGCATCCGCAGCTTTTCAAGTCCATTGGCGTCAAGCCTCCCAAGGGCATCCTCCTCTACGGCCCTCCCGGGTCGGGCAAGACTCTGATCGCCCGTGCGGTGGCTAACGAGACCGGGGCCTTCTTCTTCCTGATCAACGGCCCGGAGATAATGTCCAAGATGGCCGGAGAGAGCGAGAGCAACCTGAGGAAGGCCTTCGAGGAGGCCGAGAAGAACGCGCCCTCCATCATCTTCATCGACGAGATCGACTCCATCGCTCCTAACAGGGAGAAGACTCATGGCGAGGTTGAGAGGCGCATCGTCTCCCAGCTGCTGACTCTGATGGACGGCATGAAAGCCCGCGCGCACGTCATTGTCATGGGCGCCACAAACCGTCCCAACAGCATCGACCCCGCCTTGAGGCGCTTCGGGAGGTTCGATCGTGAGATCGACATTGGCGTGCCGGACGAGGTCGGGCGTCTCGAAGTGCTCCGCATCCATACCAAGAACATGAAGCTGGACGAGGACGTCAACCTTGAGGTGGTTGCCAAGGATACGCACGGCTACGTCGGCGCCGACTTGGCCGCGCTCTGCACTGAGGCGGCGCTGCAGTGCATCAGGGAGAAGATGGACGTGATCGACTTAGAGGACGATACCATTGATGCCGAGATCTTGAACTCCATGGCCGTCACCAATGACCACCTTAAGACGGCTCTCGTCGGCACCAACCCGTCTGCACTACGTGAGACCATTGTCGAGGTGCCCAACGTCACCTGGAATGATATCGGCGGCCTCGACGGCGTCAAGAGGGAGCTGCAAGAGACCGTTCAGTACCCGGTGGAGCACCCGGAGAAATTCGAGAAGTTCGGCATGTCACCGTCCAAGGGCGTCCTCTTCTACGGGCCACCGGGATGTGGCAAGACCTTGTTGGCGAAGGCGATCGCCAACGAGTGCCAGGCCAACTTCATCAGCATCAAGGGGCCAGAGTTGCTCACCATGTGGTTCGGCGAGAGCGAGGCCAACGTGCGCGAGATCTTCAACAAGGCGCGTCAGTCTGCGCCGTGCGTGCTCTTCTTCGACGAGCTGGACTCCATCGCTACCCAAAGGGGCGGCAGAGTGGGCGACGCCGGTGGCGCGGCGGACAGGGTCCTGAACCAGCTGCTCACTGAGATGGACGGCATGAACGCCAAGAAGACTGTCTTCATCATCGGCGCTACCAATAGGCCGGACATAATTGACTCGGCGTTGCTCCGTCCCGGCCGCCTGGACCAGCTTATCTACATCCCCTTGCCGGACGAGGCCTCGCGGCACCAGATCTTCAAGGCCTGCCTCCGGAAGTCTCCCGTGGCCAAGGACGTCGACCTCGGTGCACTCGCTAGGTTCACCGCCGGCTTCAGCGGCGCCGATATCACAGAGATCTGCCAGAGGGCGTGTAAGTACGCCATCAGAGAAGACATTGAAAAGGACATGGAGAGGCAGAGGATGGGGAAAGACACCATGGAGGTGGACGGCGGTCAGGAAGACGAGGTGGCTCAGATTAAGGCGTCTCACTTCGAGGAGTCGATGAGGTACGCGAGGCGGAGCGTGAGCGATGCTGACATCAGGAAGTACCAGGCGTTCGCGCAGACGCTGCAACAGTCTAGGGGGTTCGGCACCGAGTTCCGCTTCCCAGCGCAGCCACAGGCGGCAGAAGCTGCTGTCCACACCTCCGCGGCAGCAGCTGCTGATGAGGATGAAGACGATCTTTACAAGTGATCCAGTAACCATTATTAGAAACTGAAGTACTAGAATATTATTGTAGACTCTTTCTGTTATATATTTCCTCTTCGTTGATCACTTTGTATTGTTGATTCCTTTCATGTACTATATAATTTTCGTTCTTAAGAACTAAGAACTTGCATCATATAAATGCAGTTCGTGAATTAGAATCTCATTATTGTCGCAAAAGAAAGCGTGCGTGATTTCGTGTTATTTTCGGGCAGTGAAGTGAAATTAGCCTAAGCTGTCAACTGAACCGTCCCTCTGCTCCTGCACAAGATTTGGAGGATCCTCTGTTATTTTCATTTGTCAGACACTGATATGCTTGATTTACTTAGTACTCCCTTCGTTATAGTGATCTAAACGCTCTTATATTAGTTTACGGAGGGAGTAATTGAGTAGATGCAGTCTAGAACAGACGAGTCAAGGAAAAGAGTAGCCTGGGGGTGTCTAGTTATCAGTTATGTGTTTTTCCATTTGGTTTAGGTCGTTTTTTATGTCCAGTCAGTTTGTGACACATGTATTGTTGTAATTTCAGTCAATGCTCAGTCTGAAAAAAGTCTGTTTTACATCCCGTTTCAGGTCGAATTCTACCTTCCCGTCTTGGACCTTTAAGCAAATATTTGCACTCAGCCTGTCCCCTAACTGGCCCTTGCAAAAACCTATTACCATCCCACACAGACAACAACAATCTGCTACTTAGATGGTGTCGAAGACAATCATCATATTCACTTCATTCAGAGTGTTGTTCCTGATGGTGATCAGAACTGCTGCGCCAACCCCTAAGAAGAGAGGAATGAAAGACTGAACATGACTAAGAGCTAGACTCTAGCTGACTGACTGATAGCTTAGCCAGGTCATAGAGGAAATGAAGAAGAAAGGAAAGCTGACTCCCATATGAACTATCAAAGAGCTACACTAGGCATATGGAAACACAAAAGTGTCGAATAACTGAACTATATGTCTTCTGTAGAATAACTGAACCCGGAGGGACAAACTGGAAATCAGTGGCAATTTGAAATGAATGAAAAAACCTATTCTGGTAAAAACTGGATGAAAATACATGGCAGACAAGACTGACAAACTCCTATACCCCTCACCAGTCACCACCTCAATCTAAGAATGACAACAAAAAACACATAAATGGAAACTGACTCCCTAGGTGACACGGGGGGCGATCGCGCCGCCGGCCCTAGGCCGCCACCCTCGTCTCCTCCCTCCTGCTGCCGCCTGAGGTCGTGCCGGCGAAGCCTGGCCTGTGATGGCGGCGGCGGGGCCTTCTCCCTTGCGCGGTGGTGGCGAGATCTCCTGGCGGCGGCGGCGCATGGTACAGCGGTGATCCAGCGGCAAGGAGCGGCGGATCCCGGCGGCGACAGGGGAGGCGCGACCTCCCCGTGGCAGAGGCGCCCCTGTGGTGGTGGCCGGGATCCTGGGTCTCGCCTTGACCAGATGGGCTTGGGCGGACCGGTGGTTTCGGTGTGCATCTACAGGCAAGCGTGGTGGGCCTGACGGTGCCGGCTGTAGGCACTGTGGTGGTGCCATGGTCGGTCAGGCAGCGGCGTCCTGGATCCCTTTCGTCCAATCCCCAACAGAGATGGCGGCGGTCCATGCACAAGATGCTTGATGGAGGCTGTTCGAACAGATATGGGTGAAAACCTGGTCTCGGCTAGCTGCCAAGGCCGGCGGTGGCGGTGTTGTCTGCGTCGTTCACTTCTTGAAGGCATCGCCCTAGAGAAGTTCAAAGGCACTCTCTGCCACCTCCGGGGGAAACCCTAGATCAGTAGATCGGATGACGGCGGCGCTCTGGTGTCGTTTCCCCCTTGGGGGCGTCATTCTTGGAGGTGTACACGCGTTCGAGGGACCAGTGGACGGCTTCTTTGGTGGAGCGGTGCTTCATCTTACACATTGAGGGTGGCGGATCTCAGCGGCGTGGCGCAGTGGAGACTCGGCGTCCGATGCACGGAGATGGACTCGCACAGGAGAAGGACGTTGTCTGGTGTCATGGTGGCATCGATGGTACAGAGGCCTGGCAAGGTCGGTGCGTTAGTTTCTGCTCTAAAGATGGATTGGTGGAAGATGACGGCGATGACACATGAGAGTGCTTCAGATCGGTTTATACCCCAAACCCAGTATGTGGCTTGGTCGGGGCCTCCGGATTTAGATGTTAGGCTTTCGTGGGATGTTTGTCTGGTATTAGGCTCGGGCTATCGGCACCTCTTCATCAAGTGGATAGGAGTAGCGACAGTTGTTGCTACGCTTGTAGCTTTAGATGACTTGATGTACTATTTTGTAAGGTCTTTGTAAATAATTAATAAAATGGCTGCATACATCGCCCAGAGGCCGGGGGTAATGCTCCTTTTCTAAAAAAAAATGAAAACTGAAGAGTTGATGGCTGAATGAATGGACATAGACAAACTGAAGAAGAAAACTGATCTTCTCTTTTTTTTTCCGGGAAACTGATCTTCTCTCCATGTTCAACGAATACTCAGGAAGAATGAAGTACCGAAGAACTCCAGGATGCATCTCATGCACGAACTTGAAATAATTTGTTGACCATTGTCTTCAGAAACTTCCAACGAGCCATAAGAAATTTTTGATACTGATCTACCACATACTGGTAATGCAATTGTCAAATGACAATGAAAACTGGAGTAAATAACTAAAATGATAATTAGAGTATAACAATTATTGTTAGCTGCATCTGCATGCATACATTCATGCTCTCGTTCCCCTCCTTGCATGTATGTTTCTGTTGGCTAATTGGTTACTGACGAAGAAACTTAGTGTGCACTAAAGACTAAAGAGTTGTACTCGTACTACCAAAAACTAGGTGGATGATTGACCTTAGCCTCACATTTTTAAACACACACATACACACCATGGTGACGAGGCACGTGGATAAAGTATTTTGTTGGTGAGATGCTTACCAGTTTAGCCATCAGAATATACAGGGCTTTGGTTTTTGCTGCTACTACCTGTAGCCACTAAAAAGTAACACCGCTTGAGCCCCGCCGGCAACAGGCAGCTCCTTCTTGGTTGCTACAGCCACTGGAAGTGACACCACTGTCAGCGGTCTTGTACTGAAATGATAAATGAATATAGACTGAAAACACAACCAGAAAACTCATAAACTGAATATTGTCTGGAGGATGCCAGTGACACCCCCATTCAATCTGGAAAATGAACACCTTAAAAATACGAAACTAAAATGGAAATGGAAATGGAAATTTTCCGAAAACTTGCTAAACTAGATAACTAACCTACCTATGTGGTAACTCAAAAAACTGAAGAAAATGACACCTAACATTGAAAACTACTGACTGCACATATAACTGTCTAACCCCCAAAAAAATGCTATCTGCCATCAGCCATCGGCATATTCTTGTTTTTTTATTAACAAACTCTTAAGGTAAAAAATCCCAGGAATGCTAGTTTGATTTTGAAGAAAAGGGAAGAGAAAGTTATAGAAATAAAGAGTGATTCTAAAACTTGGACTGAAGAATGAGAGTAGTTCATAACTAAAGAATGATATAAATTATTTAAAGCATATTCTTGTTTTTTTATTAACAAACTCTTAAGCTAAAAAATCCCAGGAATGCTAGTTTGCTTTTGAAGAAAAGGTAACAAAAAGTTATAGAAATAAAGAGTTGTTCTGAAACTTGGACTGGAAATGAGAGTAGTTCAAAACAAAAGAATGAAATAACTTATTAAAGCAAAAAATAGTGACTAAGAAACAGATTTTTACTAATGTAATGATTGACTGAACATTTACTAAGAAAAACAAAGGGGCTTAAAATCTGGATACTAATTAAAATATAACCCGAACTGAACAAAATGACACCTAACACCGAAACTAAACATGAAACTGAACAAAATGACACCTAACCCTAAAAGTGCGGACGAAAACTGATGAAATTGAGAAAAAGCTGAAGGGAAGAGTCAATGAAAAATGAATAATTGATAAAATTGAGAGAAAGCAAAAGGAAAGATTGACTGAAAACTCAAGAAGATGACTAAATAGTTGAAAGACAGAGAATGAAGCAAGCAAAACGCCAAAGGAAGTTACTAAAGTGAAAAACAAACATCGACTGAAGAAAACAAAATGCTGAAGGAAATAAATGAAGAATAAACAAACTGAATAAAAAAATGAAGAAGCAAATGGCTGAAGAAATACTGAAATAAATGTCAGAACAAAGAATAAAGGGACTAGAGGAAAAAAATGAAGAATGAAGAATGAAAGGAGAAAAATGACAAGAAAAAGAAAGGAGTAAATGAAAAGTTCTTAATAAACAGAATGAGAAAAATGAGAAGGACTAAACAAAGAAAGGGAGAACAGCCCCAAGACTAACGAAAGTGAATGAAATAAAAAAGAGTGAATGATTGCTCAAAAGGACTCTGATGAAACAGCGACTGGGGACTAAGAATATACTTTTCTTCGGTGACTAACATGGTAAAAAGAGACACTGAAAAAACTGAGAAGAGAGACATTGATTATTCAGAATAACACCGAAGAAGAAAGAAAGATAAATGAATACTAACAATGTAATTTTTCATCAATGAATATGAAGACTGATTGAAGAATGAATTAACACACAAGCAAATGAGCAACTATATATAAACATGACTCAAGAGATTCTTAGTGTGAAATTGGGTAGTAGGAAGGGCAAGGAAGGTTGGCATATAATGGACAGAAAACTGAAGAAACAAATGGACATGCATTTTCAATGCTAAGTGTGCTTCTGAATCTAAATACTAAAGGCTAGTTTCAGATGTGGATAAATGATAATGAAGAACTAAATAACAGGAAATGAATAAATTAAGTTGATGATAAACAAAGTTGCAGGGAAACTACATATGGCTGCATGATCGATTGTTGGCAGAACGCCAACACACTACAAAACGCAATCCACCACAAATTCTTCAGAACTAAACGAGCAAATTCCCTCTAATCTCCCCTCTGATCTATGGCATAAGTGTAGATATCCCACATCAAATCTTCCTTCTTACAAACAACCAAACAAATGAAGGGTAAATAGACTGAACCGCCAAATACTAAGAATGGCACTCACAAATGATGATCCAGCCTAAAAAATCAGCATTGGCGAACAAACACGACATCAAAGCAACAAACTAATATCTTCAATGTGGTTATGAAAATAATTAATTAGTTTTGGAGCATTCATCTGTTAGAAAACGTGAGGAAGAGAGAATGACCGAACAGTTTTTTGTATTGAGGAGGAGAGAGAGATATACAAGGTTACATGGGCCTGGGCCTCACTCTAGACTATGGGCCTGGGCCTGTACAAGACAAACACAACATACTTCACTCTAGACTATGGGCCTGGGCCTGTACAAGACAAACACAACATACTTCACTCTAGACTATGGGCCTGGGCCTGTACAAGACAAACACAACATATATACTTAACACCCCCCCCCCCTTCAAACTTAAGGTGGGTCAGGAGCATCTGATACACCAAGTTTGAGAGTGTGAAACCTATGCTGATCTCTAGTTTGTGCCTTGGTGAAGAAATCTGCGACTTGAAGCTCTGATGGGACATATTGTAGCTTAACAGTGGATTGTTGACAATGAGATCGAGTGAAAAATGCATCCACACCAATGTGTTTGGTCAACTCATGCTTGACTGGGTCATTAGCAATCTGAATAGCAGCAGTGCTGTCACAAAGAAGAGGTGTTGGTGTATGACATAAGACACCAAGATCATCCAATAGCCAGCGAAGCCATACAATCTCTGCTGTACTAGTAGAGAGAGCCCTAAGCTTTGCCTCGACGCTGGAGCGAGACACGGCAGTTTGCTTCTTTGATTTCCATGCAATGAGAGATGTACCAAGAAATATGCAATAGCCAGTGACCGAGCGACGATCAATAGGATCACTCGCCCAAGTGGAATCAGAGTAAGCATGAAGCTGGAGCTGACTGGAATTAGCATAGAACAAGCGGCGAGATGTAGTTCCCCTTAAATACCTAAGGACTCGGAATAGGTGACCATGATGAACTGAGGTGGGAGCACAGACAAATTGACTGAGAATATGGACTGCATGTGCGATGTCAGGTCTGGTCACTGTGAGGTACACTAGACTGCCGACAATGTGACGGTAGCGAGAGGGATCCTCAAGAGGAGTGCCATCAGTAGGACGCAACTGCAGATGAAGCTCCATAGGTGTAGCAGCAATGCGTGTCAGTGAGACCTGAGTGAAGAATCAAATCCTGAGTGTACTTTTGCTGGGAGATATAGTAACCATCATTGGTGTGCTCAACCTCAATCCCGAGAAAATAGCTGAGAGACCCCAAATCTGACATCTTGAATTGTTCACTCAATTTTTTCTTAACAAAATCAATATACCCAACATCATCTCCAGTGATCAACATGTCATCTACATAAAGTAGAAGCAATGTACGACCATGATTAGATGTATGAATGAAGAGTGCAGGGTCATGTTCGCTAGGAGAAAAACCGGCAGCTTGAATCACAGAACTGAACCGCTCAAACCAGACACGAGGGGCTTGCTTAAGCCCATAAAGAGCCTTTCAAAGACGACAAACATGACCTAATGGAACCTTGATACCTGGAGGTGGCTGCATATAAACCTCCTCATGTAAATCACCATGAAGGAAGGCATTCTTCACATCCATGTGGTAAATTTTCCATGACCGAGTAGCAGCCACAGCAATTAGAGTTCGAACTGAAGTCATGTGAGCAACAGGAGCAAACGTCTCATCATAATCTTTCCCATGAGACTGCTGAAAACCTCTTGCAACAAGGCGAGCCTTGTAGAGTTCCACAGAACCATTTGACTTGGTTTTAACCTTATACACCCATTTGCAAGTGATAGGGACTGAACGAGGAGGTAATGGTACCAAATCCCATGTACCAGTACGCTCTATGGCTGCAAGCTCCTCAGACATAGCCAGTTGCCACTCAGGTGACACTACTGCCTCCTGATAGGTACTAGGCTCAGAAACAACCCCTGCATACAAGTCCTTGTATCGCGTTGCTAGAGAAGAGCCGTCAGTGCAAGGATCAGTAGTACTGGCTGGAGGAGTAGAAGACAAAGGCATAGATGACTGCGTGTCACATGGAACTTTAGAACGACGAGTGTAATGGAAAGTACTGGCTAGAGGAGTAGAATAACGACGAGTGTAATGGAAAGGAAGACTATCTAGAGGTGGAGCTAGTGGAAGAGAGAAAGGAGCTGGTGAGGAAGGAGATGAAACATGTGGTGGAGATGGTTCTGATGTTAGGACAGAGGAAGGTTGTTCAGCTATGGACTCATCTAAAAAGATAGGTGGAAGTGAAAGAAACGAGGTAGACTCTAAAGAAGTTGAGGATGATGGTTTAGTGGAAGGGGAATAGAAGAAGGGTTGATCCTCAACAAAAGTGACATCGCGAGAAAAGCGAATGCGGCGAGCAGAAGAATCATAGCAACGGTAGCCCTTATGTTCAAGACTATATCCAAGGAAGACACACTCAGCAGACTGAGCAGTCAACTTGGTACGCTCACGAGGTGCTAAAAGAACATAACAAGTACAACCAAATGCACGGAGGTGGTCATACGTGGGAGGAGAACCAAACAAAACCTCACCAGGACAGTTGCCCTCAAGGCGAGTAGAAGGTTGGAGATTGATAAGATAAACAGCAGTTGAGATAGCTTCACCCCAAAAATGAGTGGGGACAAAGGAAGAAATCAGAAGGGTACGAGCTGTCTCAACAATATGGCGATGCTTACGCTCAGCAACGCCATTCTGAGCATGGGCGCCAGGGCATGAAAGCTGAGGGAGAGTACCCTCAGATGAGAGAAACTCGCGAAAAGCAGTAGATAGATACTCCCCCCCGGAGTCAGAACGAAAAACATGAACAACACTGGAAAACTGAGTATGGACCATATGTACAAAAGCCTTATATATAGTAAACAACTCAGAATGATGCTTCATAAAATAGACCCAAGTATGTCGAGAGTGATCATCAACAAATATGACATAATGTTTGTGGCCACCTTTTGAAACAAATGGGGAAGGACCCCATACATCAGAGTGCACTAAATCAAAAGGATGACTAGAATGAGTAGTGCTGGAAGAGTATGGAAGCTGTATTTGTTTCCTAGCTTACAACCCTTACAGTGAAAACCAACATCTATGGAAACATGACCCAAAACACCTTGTCGAACAAGTGTAGATAAATGAGAACCACACAAGTGACCTAAGCGATGGTGCCACTGGGCAAAAGAAAACGACGAAGTGGATCTTGATGTTGATGCAACCATCCGGAATGCGGATGTGGTGGAAGCTGAAGGAAGGTGCAAGGTGTCAAGGATGTAGAGGGATGTGGATCCTCTACGGCGATGGCCAGTTCCAATGACCCTCTTGCTCTGACGGTCCTGCACATAACAAAATGAGTCATCAAAACCAACAAAGTAGTTCATATCAGCAAGCTGGCCAACAGACATAAGATTCATGGACAACTCTGGAGCAAAGGAGATGGCAGGAACAGAAAACTTGGATGTGCAAAGAGAACCCTGATGAGTAATAGAACAAGGTGTACCATCAGCAGTCTGAACAGAGGCACCATCCCGCACTGGCTGGCAAGACACAAGCTGAGAGCGATCAGAGGTCACATGGAAAGAAGCTCCAGAGTCCAGAACCCAAGGCTGGGTTGCAGCAACGATGGGCTGAGAGAGAACAGATGCAGAAGCACCCCTCGCTTGCTGCTGATAAGGAGCCTGGGGTGCACGACGCTGCTGATTGAGGGCCCGTCTAGCCTGAAACTCAGCTAACAGCTCTGGATGAAGCTTGAAACAACCATCTCTATGGTGTCCTTCCTTCTTGCAGAACGAGAAGATGACAGCTGAAGGTGTGGCCTTGGAGGCACCTGGCCGCTGAGGAAAAGCCAGAACACTAGTGTGTAGAGTCTGCGCAGAAGTAGTCCCAAGAGAACGGAGACGAGTCTCCTCAACGATCAAGCTAGCAAGTGCCTCTGTCAAGGTGGGAGGAGTCGTACGACCAAGCAATTGAGTGCGAATGTTCTCAAAATCTGGCTTGAGACCCATCACAAACTGAAACATGAGAGTCTGATGGTCGTACTTTTCCTTCGCTGCACATGACTCACAACCAGAATTACCCTTTGGAACCATGGAACCTAGCTGCCCAGTGATGCGAGCGAAAGCTCCATAGTACTCTTCTATGGACATGTCTTCTGGCTGCCGAGTGTTGTGTAAATTCTGCAACAAGGAGAAATGAAGTGCACTGTTGGGCTGAAGGTAGCGCTGCTCAAAGTACTTCCATATCTCTTTAGCTGAAGTGTGATGCTCAAGACTCATTCGGAGTGAGGGTTCAACACCCAGAATTAAAACTCCCATCACACGATCATCGATCTTTTGCCAAGACTTCCTTGTTGCATCATCATTTGGACTAGGTGGATCATCTGTCAGATGAGAAACAAAACCGGCCGTCCTCAAGATAGTCCGGGCAGAAAATGCCCATTCCCTGTAGTTTGAACAATCAAGCTTGATATCTATGATCAAAGAACCAAATCCAAAATCATTTCTTGCCATAGTGGTGAGCGGCCAGCAGCTGGAAACACCCAATTTGATAGCAGCTGCAGGCAACAACAAGAGATGAGCAGCAGACAGCCACAAACAGGAGCAACAACCCACTAGGCTGGCTGCTGCTTGCTGGATCTCACTAGATAGAAGGAGGAGCTTGCTGGATCTTGCTAGATAGGAGGGGGAACGCCTGGAGCTTGCTGTAGAGCAGGGAAGGCACCTAGAGCTTGCTGGAGATGGCTGCTGGAGAGCAGGGGAAGTATTCTCACAGAGTAGCTATGAGGACACACAGAGGAGCTGCTGGAGAGCAGCTCCTACAGGTTGATGACGAAGATGGGATGGGGCAGCGATGTGGATGTCTCCTCACCAGACAGATCCGCCTGAATCACCTCACCGGCGGCGATTTCATGGGTGGCGGCTGGAAGAGGGACTAGGGTTTGGTCCTGGTCTGATACCATGTTAGAAAACGTGAGGAAGAGAGAATGACCGAACAGTTTTCTGTATTGAGGAGGAGAGAGAGATATACAAGGTTACATGGGCCTGGGCCTCACTCTAGACTATGGGCCTGGGCATGTACAAGACAAACACAATATACTTCACTCTAGACTATGGGCCTGGGCCTGTACAAGACAAACACAACATACTTCACTCTAGACTATGGGCCTGGGCCTATACAAGACAAACACAACATATATACTTAACATCATCCAGTACGGCACACTCCTTTAGTTAGAAAAAATGAAATCCAGTATGACAAACACGAACCGCGCGGAATGAAATTGGGGATGAGAATCAAAAGGGGGATAACGGATCTTACAGTGGGGGAACCACTTTAGCAGCATACTTCATCTATCTTCCCCCTCGGCCAGGCTCCATCTTCCCACTGCCGCAACACGTAAATGTGTAGATAGCATTTAGGCAGAAAAATAAAAACAGACCGATTGGGAGAGAACATGAAGGACATGAACACACATAATGTTGATGGAGGGAGATGAAGAATAAGCGTCGGTCACCGCCGAGTGAAGGGCGCCTGAGGTCGCTGGCGCCTCCGGCCGTACATTGCAGTGGACACCATCCTGGACTCAGGCGGAGATGAACTGAGGACACAAAAGCTCACATCAATTTGGCAGAGGGAGAAGAAAAGAAGAAACTCCGGTCGCCGCCAGGGACGGGCCCAACGGGTGAACCGGTGAAGGCTGATGGTCTCAGCGTTACTTTGCAGCTACACGTGGACGAATATGAGGCGAACGATCTCGACTCGGAACGTACGGGCCTTCCAACCCGAGTCGATTTCTTCAGGACGGGCCTTCAAAAGGAGGGCTGACCCCCAGGTACCCTCTTCACCGCAACACGAACGCAAACTAGCCCTCCACATCCAACGAGAGGAGCAATACACGAGAGACGCAGCAAGTCGACCAACGAGAGTTGAACGCGATGGCGTCGAAGGCGGCGAACCGGCTGGTGGTGGAGGAGGCCGCCACCAACGACGACAACTCCGTGTGCACCCTCCACCCGACCACCATGGAGAAGCTCTCCATATTCAAAGGCGACATGGTGCTGCTCAAGGGCAAGCGCCGCCACAACACGGTCTGCATGGCACTGCCCGACGACACCTGCGAGGGGCACAAGCTCAGGATCAACAAGGTGGCCCGCTCCAACCTGCGCGTGCGCATCGCCGACGTCGTGTCCGTGCACCTGTGCCACGACGCCAAGTTCGGCAGGCGCGTGCACATCCTTCCCTTGGACGACACCGTCGAGGGCATCGCGGGGAACCTCTTTGACGTCTACCTCAAGCCCTACTTCGTGGACGCCTACCGCCCGCTCCACAAGGGCGACCTCTTCCTGGTGCGTGGCGGCATGCGGAGCGTCGAGTTCAAGGTCATGGAGATCGACCCCGCGGTGGACTACTGCATGGTGGCGCCCGACACGGAGATCTTCTGCGAGGGTGAGCCGGTAAAGCGGGAGGACGAGGAGAGGCTTGACGACATTGGCTACGACGATATGGGTGGCATGGGGAAACCGCTGACTCTGATCAGGGAGCTCGTCGAGCTGCCACTCAGGCATCCGCAGATCTTCGAGAGCATTGGCGTCAAGCCGCCCAAGGGCATCCTCCTGTATGGCCCTCCCGGGTCCGGCAAGACGCTGATCGCCCGTGCGGTCGCCAACGAGACCGGGGCCTTCTTCTTCCTCATCAATGGCCTGGAGATAATGTCCAAGATGGCCGGAGAGAGCGAGAGCAACCTGAGGAAGGCCTTCGAGGAGGCCGAGAAGAACACGCCCTCCATCATCTTCATTGACGAGATCGAGTCCATTGCTCCGAACAGGGAGAAGACTCACGGCGAGGTCGAGAGGCGCATCGTCTCCCAGCTGCTGACTCTGATGGACGGCATGAAGGCCCGCGCGCACGTCATCGTCATGGGCGCCACGAACCGTCCCAATAGCATCGACCCTGCCTTGAGGCGCTTCGGGAGGTTCGATCGCGAGATCAACGTCGGCGTGCCAGACGAGGTCGGGCGTCTCGAAGTGCTCTGCATCCACACCAAAAACATGAAGCTGGACGAGGACGTCAACCTTGAGGTGGTTGCCAAGGATACGCACGGCTATGTCGGCGCCGACTTGGCCGCGCTCTGCACCGAGGCGGCGCTGCAATGCATCAGGGAGAAGATGGACGTCATCGACCTAGAGGACGACACCATCGACGCCGAGATCTTGAACTCCATGGCCGTCACCAATGACCACCTTAAGACGGCTCTCGTCGGCACAAACCCGTCTGCGCTACGTGAGACCGTCGTGGAGGTGCCGAACGTCAGCTGGACCGATATCGGCGGCCTCGACGGCGTCAAGAGGGAGCTGCAAGAGACCGTCCAGTACCCGGTCGAGCACCCGAAGAAATTCGAGAAGTTCGGCATGTCGCCGTCCAAGGGCGTCCTGTTCTACGGGCCACCAGGCTGCGGCAAGACCTTGCTGGCGAAGGCTATCGCCAACGAGTGCCAGGCCAACTTCATCAGCATCAAGGGGCCAGAGCTTCTCACCATGTGGTTCGGCGAGAGCGAGGCCAACGTGCGCGAGATCTTTGACAAGGCACGTCAGTCTGCGCCGTGCTTGCTGTTCTTCGACGAGCTCGACTCCATCGCTACCCAAAGGGGCGGCAGAGTGGGTGACGCCGGCGGCGCGGCGGACAGGGTCCTGAACCAGCTGCTCACCGAGATGGATGGAATGAACGCCAAAAAGACGGTCTTCATCATCGGCGCCACCAATAGGCCCGACATTATTGACTCGGCGTTGCTCCGTCCCGGCCGCCTGGACCAGCTCATCTACATCCCCTTGTCGGACGAGGCCTCGCGGCACCAGATCTTCAAGGCCTGCCTCAGGAAGTCTCCAGTGGCCAAGGACGTCGACCTCGGAGCGCTCGCAAGGTTCACCTCCGGCTTCAGCGGCGCCGACATCACAGAGATCTGCCAGAGGGCGTGCAAGTACGCCATCAGGGAGGACATTGAGAAGGACATAGAGAGGCGGAGGATGGGGAAAGACACCATGGAGGTGGACGGCGGGCTGGAACACGAGGTGGCTGAGATAAAGGCGGCTCACTTCGAGGAGTCGATGAAGTATGCGAGGCGGAGCGTGAGCGATGCCGCCATCAGGAAGTACCAGGCCTTTGCGCAGACGCTACAACAATCTAGGGGGTTCGGCACTGAGTTCCACTTTCCAGCACGGCCACAGGCGGCAGAAGCTGCCGTCAACACCTCCGCGGCAGCTGACGAGGATGAAGACGATCTATACAAGTGATCCAGTAACCATTGTTAGAACATTGAACTAGGAGTACCAGAATTTTATAGACTATGTTTTTGTTCTCCTCGATCACTTCTTTCCATGTATATAATTTTCGTTAGTAAGAATTTATTTACATGCATTACAGACTTACAGTTGATACAGAGATAAGAAGGTCTTGTGCTTTCCGTTCATTTGTAGGCAGGGATAAAACTCTGAAAACTAGACTAAGCCGTGAACTGGACCGTGGATTGCACGCAACTAGCACGCTTCTCTCTCAACCCCTCTCTGCTCCTGCACAAGATTCAGAAGGTCACTGCATATGTCTGATACGTGAACCTGTAAGAACATGAGTTTCTTATTATTGAACATGTAAGAACTAGAGTTGAAGGCAAATATTTCATGCGGGTTTGTGTCTGATACGTGTGGCTCCCAACATGAGTTTCTTATTATTGAACCTGTAAGAACTACGTAGAGTTGAAGGCAAATATTTCATGCCGGTGCTTAGCAACCTGTGTGGCCTACTGCCGTGATGCTCGGTTAGTCCGGCTTGTCGTAGCCAGCCGGACAAATGGTCATAGAGGCGAACAAATCTCTTACATCGCTTCCTACTTTGGGGCAATTATTAATTTTTGAAAAGAGCATGGTGGGCTGGAACTTAAGGCTTAACCCAATTATTAATTATTAATTTTTCCTGGTGTTCCTTTTCTCTAAAAAAACTTAAGGCTTAACTGCTTGTCCAAACAAAGTTTGGCTTTCATGCTCTTTCCTTCTGTCATTGAAATGCTTTAAAGATTCAGTCACGATTTTCGGAAAATGTGTCATGTAGTAATACATTAACTAGTCGCTCTGCAATGTTGATTCACTGAAAGAAAAGTAAATAGCAAGAAGGTCAAGAAGTCGTAAATTACAAACAGTGTCTACATTATTTTGTACTAGTCAGATGTGTCTAAATTATTTGTAATGTTTAATTAGATACATCCTCTTTTATTCATTTTCATGACAAATATTTTCGGACGGAGGGAGTATGTACTACAGCAAATAGTGGCTTTTGTTGTATCATGTTACTTCAGTTCTTACTATGTAGTACAACAAACGGTGGCTTTTGGTGTAAACTGTTATGTGCGATATAGTGCCGTCCTAGTTCAGCTATGAACTGGCTGTCTGGTTGGAGTTCATAGAAGAACTTGGTAGATGTGGCTGTCCTGGATGAAACTTGCTATTTTCTCTTATGTCCTGTCAGACTTGCTTGTCTTAGTAACTTGACATCTCTTCGAGTTCATGTACTGAACCTAAGCTATGAGTGAGACCTAAGTTCATTAATTATGTACCATTTTCAGATATTTTCGTCTTTTCTACATATGAAGTGTCCATGATCAAAAACACTTGTGTTAACACTCCCTCGCTCGGGGGCTCTCAGACAGATGGATCTCCTTCCTCCTTCCTCTCCCTCTCGCCCTAGTCGCCCCTCGCCCCTCCCAGCCCCTCTTCCTCGTTCGCCGGGCGAGGTCCGGTCTCCCTCCTCCCCTCTCGCCTCTGTTCCTTCCCTCCCTTCCCCCGCTCGCTTGCCGGTGTTGCCTTCTCCGCCGCCTTCTCCTCTGCCTTCGCTTGGATCTCGTTTCTGGGCTCTCGTTTCCGATGAGGAGGACCCGCGGTCTGCTGCCTCCTCCCCCCGTTTCCCGTCGGCTAGCCCTGGGCGAGCTGTGATTCTTCTTGCTGCGCCTCGCCCCCGCAAGTTCGCTCCTGGTGGCTGGGGACGGCCGGTGGCTGCGGCGTCGCCTGATGCTGGTTGGATCCGGGTTTTTCATCGTCGGCGCAAGTTCGGTAAGATCTCTACGGTCTCTCCTGGGCCGGGGATTCTGGGCGGCGCTCCTAATGGGGAGCTTGGAGGCTCTCCATCTCCCTCTCCTGTTGCTGCCTCGGCTGCCTCATCACCGGCGGCGGTGCCGCCGGGGGGGATGGCTGCGCTGGCTCCGTGTGCCCTAAATCTGGTTTCCGCCTCGGTGGCTAGTGGATCTCGGGCCGTGCCCTCTGTTGGGCTTGTTGGGCTTCACGCTTCTGGTCTGTCCAGTGGGCCTACTCCCCCCTCTCTCATCAGTTGATGATTTCCCCCCTCTTGTCTCTGCCGGCCCAGTTAGGCCCCCCGTTATGTTGCCTGCGCCCCTTCCCTCATCGGCCCATCTAACCCGTCGGGCCCAGGTGGGCACGGCTCGGTCTGGCTTTATATGGATCCCCCGCGGCTCTCTCCCCCCTTTGCTAGGTTTTCCGGCTTCTGCTGCCGATCTGCGCCACCACCGTTCTCCCATTCATCGCCTCGTCAGATCTAGTCCTCCTCCACTTCTCCTCTCCTTTGCCGCGGTGCTCGCCATGGATAAGTCTCGGGGTTCGTCTTGTGAGGCGGTGTCGGGCAGTAAGCGGCGGCGCGAGGATTCTCCTGCTTCTGCGGTGGATCTGGAGCTCGAGGCCTTGCTCCGCTCCAAGTTGGAGGCGGAGCAGGCGGTGCCCGAGCAGGTGGCTCGTGACCGTGCGGCCCGGGCTGCGGGTCCAGAGTGGTTGCAGCGCTCGGAGCGGGAGCGTGCGCCTGGATCTGGTCCTCAGGGATCTGGCTCTGGCCCTTCGCTCTCTCCGGCGCTGATCCGTGGGAGGCGGCGGCGGCCTTCGGTGGTGGGGTTTCTTCCTCGTCGGGTTCCCTGCCTATGCTCGGCGCGGGGCGCGGCACGCCTGCTCCGGTGCGGTTCCCACCTCCCCCTCGCCCGGCTGGTGCGGGTGCAGGGTCTCGCCCGCTGCCTCGGTCTTTCGTGGGGCCGGTGCGGAGGCCCTCCGGTCCGCTCTCCGGGGCCCCTTCCTCGTCGGGGGTGGGGGACGGGCTGCTGCCTCCTCCCTCGTCGCTCCCGCAACCTCGCCCCACCTCTGCTTCTCAAAGCAACCCATCTGCGCTCACTTGCTTGGCCTGCCACAAGCCTGGTCATTTCCAATCTCAATGCACTAATCCTCCGTTCTGCCTAATCTGTCGTTCTGATGATCACCTCACGGTTAATTGCATGAATAGACAGAAACCTCCCTCGGTTCTCCAGTTTGGCTCGGGCCTCCCCGGTTGCGCCTTCTTTGCATTTGACAATGATCTCCCTGTCCTAGAGGTGGCTCCCTCGCTTTCCAATGCTGCGATCGTTTCTGTGAAGGACCAAAAGATCTCATCCCAAACTTTACTCGAAGGGCTTCTATCTGGGATGAGGCAGGGTGGGATTGGCAAGTTGTCCAGATCTCTGAGTATGAGTTTTCGGTGGTGTTTCCTTCCAAGGACTGCTTGCGGATGATTGCCTCATGCACTAGTTTTACTCTGCCCCTCAACCAGCTGGTGGTCTCTGTCAAACTGGCTTCTTGCAATGGTACGGCGGCTGGTCCTCTTTCTCAGGTCTGGGTCTTGATTGATGATTTGCCAGCTGGGCTCCGCTTGTCTGCCTTTCTTATGGCGTTTGGGGTTCTGATTGGGAAGCCCGTGGAGGTGGATTTGGAATCCCTGAACAAGGTTGGCCCAGCAAGGATGAAGACTTGGTGTGTGGATCTGGGTCGTGTCCATGGAGTGATTGATGTCTTCCCCTCCCCCAATGGTATCAGGCTCCGGGTGCGGGTGGAGGGGGCGGCTGCTTTTCAACCCCCTCCCCCCTCCTCCTCCTTCTAACCCCTCGGATAAACGTGATAAGGAGGGGGGTGGATCTATGGGTGGTAACAATCAGAGCGATGGCTCTAACCTCCGCTTCACCCAATCCGAGTGGGACGGTTTGGCTGAATCTGAACGGGAGTTGTTCCATTCCCAAGCTCCCTCTGGTACTGCTCCCCGCGAGGCTGTGGCGATTCCTCCTGCTAATCCTATGGTTTCTGCTGCTGGTGATGATCTTCTGAAGAACCCTCCTCTGTCGGCTACTCCCATTTCTGGTGCTTGCTCCAACCTCCCGGTTCGTCCTATCTCCCACACTCGCTCGGGAATTGAGGACCTGCCTGCCTCCCCTGTTCGTGACATGGTGGGAGCCCAGTCTCAGAGGAAGAAGAAGTCTTCGGTGCGCAAATTCTCGGCTAAGAGCAGGAATTCGTCGGGCTCGAAACAATCCGTGACTGGGATCTGCCGCCGCCTCGACAAGGATCTCGGGTCGATGTCTCGCTCGGGTCCCCCTCCGACCTCTCCTGCGGCTCGGTCGCCTGCGATCCGGTCTCCTGCGTCCACGGCTCGCAAAGGTAGGCAGGTGGCTAACTCGGGCGGCTCTATCTTGGAGCAGGCGGAAAAGCGGGCTGCGGCGAAGGATCTTCCTACCCTAGGTATTCATCCATCTATTGGTTCCTCTCCGGTTCGGCTGGTTTTGCCATCTCTTTCGGATAATCATCTTTTAAATATTATGTCGGATGTGGGAGTGGTGGTAGACACTTCTGTTGGCTCCCCTAGTTCTCTTCTTGCAATTATTCGGGCTAACGAGGTGGCTCAGGCGGCCATTTCTAAAGCTAAAGAGGCCGTTGCCTCCTTGGCTGTTGATTCTAGTAATATTCATGGTGCGGAGGCGGGTGTGGAAGCTGGTAGTGGCCAGCCCCAACCCAACTTTTCCAGGAGGGGCTCTACTAAGCGATCTAAATCCTGCGCGGCTCCTAGCAGGTCGAGTCTCCACATTAAAAATTTGTCTTATAAATGAGGGCCTTATTTTGGAATATTAGAGGGTTCGGTGCTAGGGGGCGCTGTGACCAAATTAAAGATCTGGTTCGTTCGAACAACATTGATTTCGTGGGGCTGGTTGAAACCTTTAAGGAAGCTTTTCCCCCTAATGAACTCTCTGCTATCGCGGGCATGGATAGATTTGACTGGCACGTGTTACCTTCCTCGGGTCACTTGGGTGGGATCTTGATAGGCTCTAATAAAGATATTTTTGATTTTGTTGCCTATGATCATGGGGTCTTTTGGGCTAGTTATGTAGTTTGTCATAAAGCCCTGAATACTTTATGTGAGTTTATCGTGGTATATGGGCTTGCTGATCATTCTCTATCTCCTTTATTTCTTAATGAGCTCTCTGTGAAGATCGAATCTTGCAATCTCCCGATGGTTATCGGGGGTGATTTTAATCTCCTTCGTTGTCCTTCTGATAAAAGTAACGACATCTTCTCCTGGCCTTTGGCGAATGCCTTTAACGACTTTATCAGCGCCAATGCTATCTGTGAGCTTCCCCGGGGTGGAGCCCGCTTTATGTGGTCTAATCACCAGGCTAGTCCTATTAGATCAGTTCTCGACAGAGTGTTCATATGTCCCAGGTGGATTCCCTGTTTCCTAGAGCCTCCCTTGGCGCCAAATGCATTGTTGGTTCTGACCATACCCCTCTAATTCTTGACGACGGTTCTATTAATCTTAGACCCCCGGCTAGATTCCAATTTGACGCCTCTTGGCTGCTCATTGATGGTTTTATTGATATGTTGGCCGCGAAGATATCCCTCCTGCTTTCCTCTCATGCTCGCTCTTTCGGCCCTCTGGATGACTGGAACTCGTGTTCCTACAACTTGGGTAAATTTCTCAGAGGTTGGTCTCGCAATTGTGCGGTGGAGGATCGGCATTCCAAAGATTTCCTTGAGGCACAGATCGCGGCACTCGATCTGACGGCCGACTCTACTGGGCTTTTCGATGATGGCTGGGCGGTGCCGTATAACCTTGAGGCCGCATTAATGCAGTTGCACCACTAGGCTGAGATTTACTGGCGCCAGCGGGGCACGCTCAACCGGACTCTCAAAGGTGACTCCCCCACGGCCTATTTCTTTGCCACCGCGAACGGTAAGAGGAGACGATGTTGTATTAACAGCTTGATTATCAATGGTGTGCGTTCTTCGGACCAGTCTGTTATTATGGCTCACGTGGTGGATTTGTTCTCTACGCTGCTTGGGGCTAAACCTCCTTCGGGCTTCTCTATCTCCCCATCTCTTTGGAACCTGGGTCTAAAAATCTCCGGCTGAGGAAAATGCTTCATTGATGATTCCCCTCTCTGATCAGGAAATCTGGGATGTAGTTAACTTTGCTAATCCGAATGCTGCTTCCAGGCCAGTCGGCTTTTCTATTCCTTTCTTTCGGAAATTCTGGCTTCAGTTAAAGCAGCTGGTGTGCAATGTTATCCAGGGGTTTTGCCTTGGTACTATCGATATCTCCCGCTTGAACTACGCCGTTATTTCCCTGATCCCCAAGGTTAAGGGTGCTGAATTAATTTCTCAATTCCGACCTATTGCTTTGATCAATAACTTTGCCAAATTTCCGGCTAAGGGCTTTGCTAACCGTCTGTCCCCTGTGGCCCATAGAGTTATCAGCTCCTTCCAATCTGCTTTCATCAAAGGTCATTTCATCTTAGATGGCATCCTCTCTTTGCACGAAATTTTGCACGACCTTCACTCTCGGAGCTCTAAAGCGATTATTCTTAAGTTAGATTTTGAGAAAGCTTATGACTCAGTTAATTGGTCATTTCTTAAGCAGGTCCTGCTCGCGAAAGGTTTTGACGGAGCTTACGTGCATCGTGTTATGCAGTTGGTCTCGGGTGGCCATACTGCCGTTTCGGTGAATGGGCATATTAGTAATTTTTTCGCCAATGGCAGAGGCCTTCGTCTAGGGGACCCTGCTTCCCTGTTCTTTTTAATTTTGTAGCCGATGCCTTCTCTTGCATTCTCGCTAGGGCGGCCCAGTGCGTTCATATCATTCCGGTGGTCTCCCATTTACTCCCGGAGGGGGTCTCTCACTTGCAGTACGCCGATGATACGATTATTATGGTTGGATTGGACGATGCCTGTATTGCCAACCTTAAATTCATCTTGTTATGCTTTGAAGCAGTCTCAGGCCTTAAGATTAACTTCTCCAAAAGTGAGGTCTTAGTTACTGGTGTTGATGATGTGGAAGCCTTGCGTGTGGCTAGACTTCTTAAATGCTCCTTGGGCTCCTTCCCTTTCAAGTATTTGGGCCTTCCAATTTCGCCTGTCTTGCTTCATGCTAAGGACTTTGCTCCAGCTGTCGCTAAGGTGGGAAACAGGGTTCTTCCATGGAGGGGGAGATATAATACCAATGCTGGCAAAGTTGCTCTAATTAATTCATGTTTATCATCCCTTCCTATGTTCCTTATGGGTTTTTATCTTCTATCGGCTGGCGTTCATGCTGGTTTTGATAAACATAGGGGAGCTTTCTATTGGAACGCCGCGGATAACAAGCGGAAATATAGGCTGGTCAAGTGGCAACTTATGTGTAGGCCTAAAAACCTCGGGGGGTTAGGCATTATTAACACGCTGGTGATGAACAAATGTTTGTTAATAAAGTAGTGGTGGAAAATTATGACTAGCGGGGCCGATACTCTTTGGTTTTCTATTCTCAAGGCCAAATACTTCCCTCATTCTAGCCCCTTGTTTGTTACTGCCAGACGCGGATCTCAATTCTGGAAGAACCTTGTCAAAGTCAGACCTATATTCCTGGATCATGTTAAATTTATCGTGGGTAATGGGACTTCGGTTCGCTTCTGGAGGGACTGGTGGTGTGGGGATGCCCCTCTGGCTGTTAGTTTCCCGGTTTTGTTTTCGTATTGTCCTAAGCCGGACATCTCCATCACGGAGGTGGCGGCGAATAATTGGGGTCTGGCTTTTCGTCGTTCCCTGTCTCCTGAAGAGTTGGAAGACTGGCAAAGTCTCTCTGCCCTCTTCCCTGTGCTCTCGGAGTCGCCGGATTCTATTGTTTGGCCCCATTCGGCTTCTGGCAGGTTTTCGGTTAAGTCGTTTTATTCTAGGCTTATCGGTGGTTCCCCCTCGAATAGATTTACTTGCGTCTGGAAGTCCAAAGTGCCGCCTAAGATTAAGATTTTCCTTTGGCAAGCTTTTAGAGGCCGCCTTCCGGCGGCTGACCAGATTCACAAGCGCAATGGGCCGGGCTCGGAGTTCTGTCACCTTTGCGGTGCTTTGGAAAACACGGAACACATCTTTTTTCACTGCGTGTTGGCTAAGTTGGTTTGGAGCTGTGTCAGGTCTTGGCTCCAGGTTTCTTGGAACCCCTCTTCCTTCTCCAAGCTTAGAAACCTAGCCAAAGTTTTGGTTGGGGTCACCAAGAGGGTGTTCTGGGTCAGCTTGGGTGCCTTATGCTGGGCTTTATGGACCATTAGGAACAAATTTACTATTGAGCATACCTTCCCATCTAAGCCTGCTGACGTTCTTTTCAAATCATGTATACTATTGTAGTAATGGAGATTATTGACTAAGGATGAAGATTGGGATGCCCTGGACTTGCTCATCGCCAAAATTCGGGATACGGCGTCCCACATCTCCGGGCTGGATCCTGCCGTCTGATCTCGATTGCCGCTGTTCGCTCCGTCTGGTTTTAGTCTTTTCTCCTTCCGGCCTGCGCGCCGAGTATGGCAGGTTGCCATGTATCTCTTAAACTTCCGTTCACCTGTCCCAGGCTTTATGTTCGGTGGATTTGCGATGTTTCGCCAACTGTTCGTGTTTATGTTCGGGCCTGTGACGCTGCCGTGTGGCTTTATCTATAAAGTCGGGCTAAGGCCTTTTTTCTAAAAAAAAGTGTCCATGATGGTCTAATGCTAGCTAAATGCCTAAATGGTGTCAACAAAATTTTCCCAAAAAATGAAAAATGCCCTTATATTCAATGGGAAAGTTTCAAAACTTGTGACAAACATAAAAAAACTAGAAAGGAAATACACATTCAGAGACATTTTGAGTCAAAATTTGGCCAAAAAATGAAAGTTTCCAGAAAATCCTGAAACAGTTTAAAAAAATGAACACTCCCATTATATTTAATTTGGGAAAATTTCAAAACATTTTGCAACATAGAAAAGAAACTAGAAGGAAAATACACATTCAGGACCATTTCGTGTCAAAATTTGGCCAAAAGAAAAGTTTCCAACAAAAAATGAAACCATTCTAAAAAATGCATAGCACCATTATATTTAATCTGGGAAATTTTAAAAATGTTTTCCCACATAGAAAACAACTTAGAAGGAAACTACACATTCAGGGTCGTTTTGCCAAACGTTTTGGCTTCTTTGTTTCTACTTCTCTCTTTTTGTATGGATACACTTTGTATTTTGCAGCAAAGAAGTAAGAACGGAAAAGGAGGATAAGGAATGGGAAGTCGTGGAGAAAACAAAAGCACAGCAAAATCACAATATTTTTCATGATTGTTCTGACTAATGAGCACATCAAACACCAATTTTGTGACCAAAATTGTACGATCTAAAAATCAACATCACACAACAGGAACAACATTGCACTGGTACACAAAAGATCTAAACTGTATTCTGGCAATTTATTCACAACATAACAACTTTCACTTCTACCGACCAACATTCAAACGAATCCAATACCAAGCAAACCCACTACAGCATACATGACTGGAACAGCACAAAACTCAAACACACAAAATAGTTTCATTCAATTCGTTTTCTTGTTCTGCTGCTTCTCTTCCTCTCTTCCTATCACATGATATACAAAGACCCATAGACAATATGTAGGTTCTGTCATTTGCGTCAAAACTTTCTATCACATAATGGTCGATCTGCGAGCATTGTATCACATCTAAATTTAATGCCCCCCCCCCACACACACGTCAAGGCAATATATAGGTGAACACTCAACTCATCAAGTTGGTGGGCAGCGCACGAACAATTCCCAGTTATATATAGGTGAATACTCAACACTTCAAGCCAATGACTAAATATTAGAATATGAAGACCACTGAACAGATCAAGTCAATGATCAAGTTGGTGGGCAGCGCACGGACAACGTCCTAGTTATATATAGGTGAATACTCAACACTTCAAGCCAATGACTAAATATTAGAATATGATGACCATTGAACAGATCAAGTCGGTGACTAAATCTTAAATATTCATAAGAGCCTAAAGTACGAAAATATTCGCGATCCTCATCTCCTAGGCTCTTAGAGATCTGGATGTCGGACTCCCCGTTGTTGAAGAAGACCAGGTGTGAATTTTGGCCTTCTGCCTGTGTTGGGTAGACCCTAGACAATATGTAGGTTCTACGGCTTGCGCCAAAACTTTCTATGACAGAATGATCGATCTGCGAGGATTGTATTACATCTATATTTGATGTTGCAATCATAGTGATTTCATTGGTAAGCAGAGCATGTGAATGGAAACACATGCATACATACAAATGTCTGAAGTGCTTGGATGTTTGAGGGAGCGGAACACTAGATTTTCTTCTATTGAAGGACATATTATTATTTTTCCTTCACAATTTTGGTTAAAGTTGCGGGGCAGCCCTCCCATCAAGCCAATATATAGGTGAACACTCAACACATCAAGTTGGGGTCCATCGCATGAACAATTTCCTAATTATATATAGATGAACACTCAACACATCAAGCCAATGAATAAATATTAAAATGTGAAGACCAT
>NC_041385.1:187884899-187898616 GCF_002162155.2 Triticum dicoccoides | reverse complement strand
GAACACTCAACTCATCAAGTTGGTGGGCAGCGCACGGACAATGTCCTAGTTATATATAGGTGAATACTCAACACTTAAAGCCAATGACTAAATATTAGAATATGAAGACCACTGAACATATCAAGTTGGTGACTAAATCAAAATATTCATAAGAGCCTAAAGTACGAAAATATTCGCGATCCCCATCTCCTAGGCTCTTAGAGATCTGGATGTCGGACTCCCCGTTGTTGAGGAAGACCAGGTGTGAATTTTGGCCTTCTGCCTGTGTTGGGTAGAGCCTAGACAATATGTAGGTTCTACAGTTTGCGCCAAAACTTTCTATGACAGAATGATGAATCTGCGAGGATTGTATTACATCTAAATTTGATGTTGCAATCATAGTGATTTCATTGGTAAGCAGAGCATGTGAATGGAAACACATGCATACATTCAAATGTTCCGAAGTGCATGGATGTTTGAGGGAGCGGAACACTAGATTTTCTTCTATTGAAGGACATATTATTATCTTTCCTTCACAATTTCGGTTAAAGTTGCAGGGCAGCCCTCCCATCAAGCCAATATATAGGTGAACACTCAACACATCAAGTTGACAACCCAACACAGCAGAGAGAGCCTTGGCTCAATGGTTGGGTATGTGGTTGTGCAATCCAACGACCCGAGTTCAATTCCTAGAATTGACAGGTGATGCCCAGGGGTTTTCCCCCGTTTATTGAGGATCAATCTTGATGTGTGGTGGAACCACTCATCAAGAAATGTCTTGAAACTCATTTAAAAAAATTCTGAGGACCATGTTTATCTCGGTACTCATACTAAAATGGCCGTATGCATCCTTAGTTGGTGCAGAGGCCGGGAAGTGAAAATCTCCCCATTTTATAATCATTTAAAAAATCCCGAGGACCATGTTTATCTTGGTACTCATACTAAAATGGCTGTATGCATCCTTGGTTGGTGCAGAGGCCGGGAAGTGAAAATCTCTCCCATTTTTGATCCATTCTTGCTAGCCCTCGCGTCGCTCCTCCCGCGGGTGACACGGGCGGCGCCGCCACCCCTTGCCGATAGCCCTCCTCCTCCTCCCCTTCCCCGCTGCCGCCGGCCAGAGCCACCGAGGCAAAGCCCCCCGCAGTGGCTGGCGGCGGGGCCCTTCTCCCCTCCTCGCGTTCGTGGCCTGCGGGAGCGGCCAGGCCGAGCGAAGGCGCCGTGGCGCGCGAATCCTGGCGGCGTGACGGCGGCGATCTTGACGGCGGCGGGCCCATGACGCAGCTGCAGATGGGTCGACGCCGAGCTGTGTGGCGGCTGCGTGCGGGTCTCCTCGTGGCGGCGGCCTTCGCCAGCAGCGGGGCGGCACGTGCGCGGCATCTGGCGAGGGGTGGGGACGCGGCCACGGTGGCTTCTCGTGCAAGTACGCGGAGAAGAGGCTATGGCGTGTGTCCTCGGGGAGGATGGGTATCCTCGCCCAGATCCGTTGGCGGCATGGCGGCGGAGGTCGCAGTGGCCGGTCGATGGTGGCGGAACTTGGCCAGTGGCAACGGCGAGGTTCTGTCTGGATCCCGGGGCGGCGGCCCTGGAGGGTGGCGGCTGGTGAAGCTAGGGCTTCCTGCGACAGCATGGCGTGGTGCAGTCCCTGTCCAAAGGCGGATCTGTGACAGCGATCTGCTTTGGATTGGTTCGGATCAGAGACGGTGACGAGCGCGCGGGATCCTTCTCGGCGGCTCTTGCAGCTTGGCGAGGCGGGGTGGGAGCCCTCCTCCTAGGCTCCAGTGGTGGCACACTCAGGCAGTGGCCGGTGCGCCAGGGATCCCACGGTGGCACTTTTGCTGCGGTTGGTCGCCGGATCTAGGCGGCTGGATCTGGGGCTTTGAAGGCGGTCGAGACGGTGCACGGGTTGTTGGGTGGATTTCTTGGGACGGATCCGGGTGAAAACCTGGTCTTCGGTTGATGGTCGGAGCCAATGATGACGATGCCCTTATCATTGTTTCCTTCATGAAGGCATCATCGAGGTGAAGCTCCCAACTCCACTCAATACCTCCGGGGGAAACCCTAGATCAGCTGATCGGATGTTGGCGGCATTCATGTGTCGTAACCCCTTTGTGGCGGCATTCTTGGAGGTGCACCCGGCTTCGCGGGACCAGCGGACGGCTTCTTTGGTGGAGCGGTGCTTCATCTTACATATTGATGGTGACGGATCTTGATGGCGTGGTGCAGTGCAGATTCGGAGTTCGATGTGGGAGAATGGACTCGCGCAGGAGGACGGCGCTGTCTGGCGTCGTGGTGGCGTCGATGGCATAGAGACCTGGCACGGTAGATGCAACAGTACAGCTCTGAAGATGGACTCGTGGCAGGTGGCTGCGGCGGCCTCATACCCGACAGGCGTCCTGGTTGAGGAGTGCGCCGGACTGGTAGGTGCCCCATACCAGGCAGGCGTCCTGGTTGGGACCTCAGGTCTTAGATGCTTAGGTTTGGCTGCGATTTCTATTTGGTATTAGGCCCAGGCTATCAGCGCCCCTTCATCATTTGGATAGGTGTAGCGACAGTTATTGCTTAGACGGTGGCTTTAGTCTTACTGTTGTGTGACTTTGTAAGATCTTGTAAGAATAATTAATAAAGTGGCCGCATACATCGTCCAGATGCAAAAGCCGGGGGTCATCCTTCTTTTCTAAAAAAAACACATCAAGTTGGGCTCCAGCGCATGAACAATTTCCTAATTATATATATGAACACTCAACACATCAAGCCAATGAATAAATATTAAAATGTGAAGACCACCGAATAGATCAAGTCGATGACTAAATCTTAAATATTCATATAAGAGCGTAAAATACGGAAATATTCACGGTCCTCATCTCCCATGCTCTCAATGATGTGATCTGGATGTTGACTCCCCGTTGTTCAAGATGAATAGGTGTGCCTTTTGGTCTTCTGCCTTTGTTTGGTAGACCCTAGACAATATGTTGGTTCTATTGTTTGCGCCAAAATTTTCTATGAGAGAATGGTCGATCTGTGAGCATTGTATCACATATAAATTTAGTTTTTCAAAACAGCGGTTTAGTAAACAGAGCATGTGAATGAAAACACATGCATACATACCAATGTCTGAGGTGCTTGGATGTTTGAGCCAGCAAAGCACTAGATTTCCTTCAATCTATGGACCATATTATGGTTGTCCTTCACAATTTTGGTTCAACTTGGGGAGCAGCTCCCCCTCCCCAAAAAACCCCTACTAAGATCCTCTAGTGCTTGATAGTAAAGATGACCTCGACATCACACTACATGGAACATCACCCAATAATGTATGGGATCCCTTGCGTTGTACAACATCAGACTACTCATCTACCATGGTATGAGAACCATGATGACCATCGAGTCCAGCACGTATACCCCACGTGTGGCCCCATAGTTTGCATGTAGCGTGTGTGATTACACACTAATTGCGGCAATTTATTTCATAAAAACTGCTATAAATCAGGGCATATCCAATTGAGCAGGCGCCATGCATGATTTTCATGCATACGATTTGCTTCCATACAATTTGTTTTCAATGCTTATTTCGGACGACAATTTAATTGTCAGGTACACGTGACCCTTTTTTTCCGGCTAGCCTATGAAATTGTGTCCATGGAAAATAAAGATACGCTTCCATCGGGTTAGAATTGGTTTGCTTCAGTCAGCCGAAATTTTTGCTTCCAGACCAACTGACAATTGCTTCGATCTAGTTCGATTGCATTTGGTGTCCAGTGTACCATATAAAAGATCTCTCGACAAGATATTTTTTTTCCAAGTCAACACTACTTTTAAAATATTAGAATTTGCTTCCGAAGCAATAGGAGATTACTTCCCATCTGATTGAAATTTATGCTTTGGTCAATCGGACAAAGTGCTTCCATGGCAACCAGCAATCACTTTTTTTATCTAGTTAGAATTTGTCTATTTCAGTCGTCCATAAAAGGAAAAAAAATTCAAAACAAACCTTAAAATTGTGGACAAGCTGTTAGGACCCCGACTCAATGCCACATCGATCTAGCATGTAACACCTCATATCACTTTGCAGCCTCACGCACGGTATCCCCACGGGTGTCGCCTTACCTTTGCCCGGGACCGTTTGCGCCTTTTGGCACACGTATATGATAGTGTCGCTAGCATCCATATGATAAGGAGCCCGGTCTGACATGGCTAGTCGTAAACCCAAAGTGGCACAAACTTACAGGGACAAGCATCCATGACCCAACATCGAACGTGTCGGTCATCAGCGAGTGAATCCAGGCTGTAGCACTGGGCTAACAGGACTCCGGTGAACCGGGCTGTAGCGGGCTAACAGGACTCCGGTATTCATCGCGTGACATTTCCCCGAAGGGACAGACACAGGAACGAAGAAGGACACATGCCGGCCAGCCTAAGTGTTCCGAAGCAGTAGCACGCTACCATGGCTCAGTGGAAGCACTAGGAGACATTTCCCGGTAAGAGAGGCTACTAAGGATAAACAACTAGATAGTCAGATCCCACACATAGCAATACACATTACACGTACGCATAACATGCAAGTATGTGTTGTACAACATGGCATCACATCATAACTCAACAACTCATATAGATAAAGGCTCAGAAGAGCCATCATAGCATTTATTGCAAACAGGGGTCACAAGACCCATCATACAGAGCATACAAGCAACACGCGGAAGCATTACATGTCTGGGTACAGACATCTACAAATGAAAAAGGCTGAAGAGCCTGACTATCTACAACATCCGATCAAGATCGTAGCTGAGGTACAAGCTACTCATCGAAGTCCACGAGAACACTAGTAAGACCGAAGTCTCCGCTGCAAAAACATAAATAAAGCAACATGAGTACAAAGGTACTCAGCAAGACTTACATCAGATCCTATCATACATGCACTTGTATCAAGAGGGTAATGTGGGGTTTAGTTGTAGCAAGCCAGCTTTGACTCTGTGGCTATCCTGTTCTACGACTACCAGAACTTCTTTGAGGTGATATGGCGCACACGAGTCCACTAATCACCACACAATACACTACTATGGATTCATTCCCGTCTCCCTACGAGAAGGCCATCCATAGCACTCACACTTGTCTTGAGCATTTTATAGTATCCACTTCAAGTTATCTATGTACCATGTAAGCATCCAAGAAGTCCATAACCGCGGACCCGGCTATTCGAATAGATCATGTTAACCCTACAGGGGTGTACTTCTTCACACACGCTCTCGCCACTTACCACCATGTACACAACGTGTATCTCGGCAACCTTCAAGCGGAAGCCTGGCGAGGGAGTCGGCCACGACCTGACTAACCACACAAGACTCTAGCCCAGGTTTATCGCCTATTCGGGTTCCATCCGCAAGGAGATCCGGCCGGGGTGTCGCTCACGGCCCCAAACGATGTGAGCAGGGTTCCCAAGCCCACCATCCGGGTGCCACTTGGTACACCGTGCCACTGTGCCTAGTCTGTCCCAAGCCCACCTGGCCGGGTGCCACTTGGTAGACTACTAACACTACCTACAAACACCAGAAACTAGTTGCGACTCCTGGACAGAGATCAAGTCGGTTAATAAGTCGAGAGAGTCAATTAAGGATCCCAATGTGTGGTAATATCGAGTTATTGGACAACATACATAGAACTCAGTGCTTAAGAACGGTTCCAGTGAGACAACCTACCATGTACTCCTACATGGCCTCTCACCGCTACCTTTACCAAATCGTGTTCACACACTTAACTCTCAGCACCAGAACAACTCATAACACTCCAATTCATTCCCAATGAATCAGACCTGACACGACTCTAAGCAATAGCAGGCATAGCATGGTAGGAACACAACATGGCTCAATCAACTCCTACACATGCTAGTGGGTTTCAACTATTTACTGTGGCAATGACAGGTCATGCAGAGGAATGGGTTCAACTACCGCAGCACAAAGTAGTAGATGAATCGTTGTTGTCCTAATGCAATAACTGAGAGCAGGAGCGAGAGAGTAGGATTGTATCGGAATGAACAAGGGGGTTTGCTTGCCTGGTAGATCAACAGGGTGGCACTGCTCCTCAGACAGGTACTCTGGAACACTCTCCGGAGTAGGACCTATCGAGAAGGAACGGTGTCGGCAATCAATAAACAATCATATGCAACAATATGGTGCATGAACATGGCATGAATATGGGATGTTGTTTGAGCTAATGCAGCTAGCATTCATTTGCTTGAAGTCTATTTGAATCAAGAATTCCAATGCAACTCCAAGCTAAGTCTTAATAAATGCCATTTATGTGTTTTCACCTATACAGCAGGTATAAGTTGGTTTTTCATGCATGAAACTAGTACAGATGGATAGATTGCATTTTTCTGATAATTTTTCATATATAACTTATTTCAATCTGAGTTACGGTTGAATTGATATGAATTTTTGAAATTTTGAATATTTTTTGGGATTTCCTGTTTTAAAATAATTCTAGAAAATAAATAATTGCGTCAGCATGACGTCAGCGTGACGTCAGCGAGTCAACGGGTCGGTCCAGGTCAAACCTGACCAATGGGACCCATATGTCAGTGTCTAAACCAACTAATCTAGTTTAGTTAGTGGCCTCGGGCCCACATGTCAGTATCATCAGCTAATTAAGTTTAATTAACATCTAACTAAAATTAGCAGGGGCCTGGCCCACTTGTCAATGTCAGGTTTAGTTAATTGGTGATTAGCCTTAGGCTAATCACCTGACCCATGGGGCCCACCTGACGGGCCGGCGAGGTCAAAGGGTCAAACCCCACCGACGTTTAGCCGCCGGCGAGGCCGAACGCGGCGGAGGGGCTCGGGACCGCGTCTTCGGCGACCAAAAAAGTTAAATCAAACCCTGAACTTTGAATCCTGGAAATTGGCACTCTGAACTTGTAATCCTGCTCTATTTTAGACCCTAGACCCGTTTGTCACACTGGAAATATTACAATCCCGACCAGGATAACTGGCTACTCTCACGGATAAGAATTTGGGCCGGCCCAATATAACACAACAAGAATTCGTGAAGTTTAAAAAATGTTTGCACATTTCTAAAATTGTTTAGTAGTTTAAAAATGTTCTTGTTTTATATTTTTGGCACTAATTCAATTAATTTTGTGTTATTTAAAAAATATTTGGAATTCTGAAATTCTATTTGCATTTAAAAAACTGTTCGCAATTTTAAAAAAGCACATTTGTAAAAAAAAAATCATCAGAATTACAACAGTTTTTCACATGCTATGAATTTTGTTTTTAGAGTTTCAAGATTGTATCTCATTTTTTGAAAAAGTTTTTGGAATTTCATAAATTATTTCGTAAGTAATATTTTTTAAAAATGTTCCGGATTATTGGCTGCGGACTCGACTGGGCCGGCCCACCAGACATAAAGCGAGTTTTTTCCTTATCATGCACTGTAAAATTTCTTTCTTTCTTTTTCTTAACGCGCGGCGTAATATCCAAAAGAGAAAAACATGTCGTGGAGTCGAACTTTGGACCTGGCAGGGTTGACCTGATTTCGCTAGCCACTACACCAGACGGCTATGAATTACATAATAAGAGGCCGACAGTATTTTATCAGAAACCAAAGCGTCGAACTTTGAAAACGTTTTTTAGTGGCAAACAAGTATTGAAAATGTATTTATTTCTGAATTCTTCGAACATTTTATAAAGTGTGTTGTGGAAAATTTCGAATACTTTTAAAAAACTAACAACTTTAAAAAAGAGACACCTTTTGAAACATAAGCATTTTTTAAACCTGAACAAAATTTTAAAGTGCGAACACTTTTTGAAACAATTTTTTTCTGAAACGTGAACAAAATTTTAAAGTGCAAACACTTTTTGGACAATGTAAAAAATGTTCGCATTCGCTCAACGCGTAGAAAAGACTGTAAAAATTTTAAATTATAAAAAACCATGGATCATTTGCATTCGCTCAACGCGTAGAAATCGAGGCGCTGACTGGGAGGAATCATAAAGACTGGGCCCAGAAGTGGATGCCGGACTATCATCAATCCGCAATATGGTGAAGAACCCGCCTTGCAAAGTCGAAGACATAAATCTGCATACTACATCGTCATTGAAGGCATGTTCGGGGGCTACTGAGGGAGTCCTAGTTTCGGGGGTCCTCATGTGTCCGGCTCGAGGAGACGGGCCGGACTGAATGGGCCGTGAAGATAAAGCTTAAGGCCATCACTCCGTATCCGGGTAGGACTTCTGTGTGCGTGGACGGCAAGATTAGAGTCCGGATGTATTATTTCCTTCCTTGTCAACCGACTTTGTACAAACTCTAGACCCCTCCGATGTGTATATAAACCGGAGGGGTTAGTCCGTAGAGGCTATCATCATAATATTCATAGGCTAGACAATCTAGGGTTTAGCCATTATGATCTCGAGGTAGATCAACTCTTGTAACCTCTATACTCATCAAATCCAATCAAGCAGGAGGTAGGGTTTTACCTCCTTTAAGAGGGTCCGAACCTAGGTAAATATTGTGTCCCTTTGTCCATCGTTACCATCGATCCTTAGACACACAACTTGGGCCCCCCTATCCGAGATCTGCCGGTTTTGACACAGACACATACCTGGGTACAAACGCCTCCAAGGTGTAAAGGTTCGTCGGAACGTCGAGCAGGCATGTCGGCGCTGGTTGCGGACGTCCGGCAATGCCTTTGTGGCGGTCGGAGATGAACAACAACAACAACAAAGGTGGAGGGTGCGAATGCAAAGTAAGGGGGGAGAAGGGCGGTGTGGAAGGAAATGGGACCGGGAGGGGGATTGGGTGGGCCGGGGGTGTTGGAGTCCTACGTTTCGGGTGTCCAGACTCCCGCAAACCTCCTACACTTTTGTCTCCAATTTGCTGAAGAAAACACGTCCGGATTGCCCCGCAAACCGATACAGGTTGTCGTTGGATGACTTCTGTGGTTCGGATGGTTGCGGAAGGTTTGCGTCTGTCTTGGCGATGCCCTAATCACTCTTATTTATGTGTTTGTTCTCACTGTTTCGCTTCTATAGACCCTTCATGTCTACAATAAAAGTAACCAGCTGATTCATTTTGATTTTGTGTATTATTAAGATAGGTATCCTAAATTTTTTTGCCACACGGAAAGTTTCCTAGTGATAATTCATATTACCAACGCAGTTACAAATATCGATATTAGGATATGTATAATGATGGCATATGAATACATATGCCTCATGAGAAAAATTAGCTTGAGACAACCATAATGATTTTCTCTAGCCAACGCAAGCTACTACGGCCTCATCAACAAATAGAAGATAGAAATTTTAATACATATGCATCTTTACTCTTCACTTGAACTTTTTCAGCATTTTACACCGGAATGCATTTTTTCTCCCCAAACACCTGCCTCTTGCAGAGGATCTCGATTCCTTATCTAAACCTACTTTCTCTAACATCCGATCCTACATGACACACGAGGCATCACCAAGAGCCTATGCATTGGACATGGCCTTAGCCGTTTACCCGGTCCGTGTGCATAGAACTCTCACATAGACCATGGGTTAGTACACAAAGTGCAATGGACAATGCTTAGCATACCATGGGATCACTTGATCCCTCTCGGTACATCTTCTACGCTTTGTGAGTTAATCAACTTGATTCACTCTTGACTTAGTATTGATCAACCTTGAATCTTTCCAACTCTCTTCATTTGGATGATGTCTTGAAGGTAAACATGAATGATCACACAATCTTATTCTTCAAGACATGCTTGCAATAAGCTCAACACTCACATGACCAATCTTTAGATAATTCCTTAATAGCACCTTGGTCAACTCATAAACTCCTTGAAACCAACACATGGACTTCAAGAAAAGCCTATGGACAAATCCTTCAAATATAACTCAAGACAAGCATTAGTCCATAGAGATTGTCATCAATTACCAAATCCAAACATGGGGGCACCGCATGTTCTTTCAATCTCCCCCATTTTGGTAATTGATGACAATCACTTTCAAGAGAGTTTATATAAGGAATTATGCATCACCATGCAATGCAACAACCAATAGTGCATGCGAATGAGATGCAAATGCTTAGGAACAAAACCAAAGCAAGAGGAGATAACTCTCTAAACTTCTCCACAAAACTCTCTGAAACTTCTCCCCCATTGGCACTGATTGCCAAAATGGGCAAAAATCTAAGAAGGCCAATATAAATTTTGGTCCTCCATAAATTGTGCATTTCTCAACAAGAGATTGGAATGCAATACACATACCCAAAGGTAAATACTTGGAGGAACACAAACTATATTGAGGCACAAAGATTGCTAAAGAATGATATGCCACAAAGACATAACAAAGAGAGACACAAGTAATGAAGTAGTCAAAATATACCAATTGAAGCAAGCAATCAAAGGATATCAACTGAACCAACTAGACCAAGGATCCTATGAGCCACAAGAATAAATGATGTTATGATATGAGCAGAGGAGTGTTCTGAAGAAACTAGAGAAGCTCCCCATGATTTGTGCACAAATAAGAATATTTGTATTGGATACAAAGTACACAAAATAGGATCATAGCTCCCCCAAAATCAATACAAACTCACAACCAGTGCAAGTGAGCGTATAGGAAACAAAGCCTAGCACTTGCAACAAGCACATGGTTGAGCAAGATGTAAAAGAGGTAACTTAAGAATAGGCTCAACCAAAATGATGTGTGTGAGTCATGAGAAAGCACTTGAGAAGACTAATATAAGGACGAGCATAAAGCATCAACATAGTCTTGGGTAAATGAGATACACGGTGCATGACATGTCCTCCCCACACACACCAAGCAAAAGGGTTCACAAGCACACTAAAAAGGTAAAAAGAATAACCGACACTTGTGACAACCCATGGTGAAGATAGAAGATGAAAGCCTCATCAAGACGAGGGATACCAAGATGGAAAAAGCCTCATAGAGATAAGCATGAGGAAAATAATCTTCACCACACAAGAGTGCATTAAGATGCAACAAGATAAGACACACACTCAAGGCAAAAGCTTTCATGGAGCTACCAAAGAAAAAACACAAAAGAAAGACAAGGTGGACATGAAAGAAAGGATATCATATGCAACTTCTCTCAAGTGTATAAGATTCTAGGTAGACGAAATCATGATGATATATATCTACAAAGAAGGATGTATACCCAGAATAGTTACAACATGAAGGAACAAGATATCCAAAAGGAAGTCATAGATATACAAATAAAATATTTGCTTGGAAGCATAGCACATGGCTAGATATGGTCTTATTGTATATAAATGAATCCTACCACACAACCATCAAAGACATCACAACTAGCAACAAGAGATCATTGTTGGGATGCTTTGAGAAAGGAAACAAATATCACAAGAAAGAATGAATAACATTCCATGATACAACCTACACACGGTTGATGCAATAAATGTGTGCATGTAGTAGATGATGATACTTGTTACCGAGATAGCATTGGAAGGATGTAGTAGAAACCAATTGAAGGTATAAAGTAGTTCATTGATCATCCTAGCTTGACTCCAATAAGCACATGGTGACAACACCTTCCTTTTGAATGAACCGAGTATCCAATGCATCTCCAATTGTTCCTAGAACAACAACACAAACAAAATGGTACCCAAACTCATTGGGACCAAAGGGTTAGAAACATCAATACATAGGACAATCTCCACATAAATATGTGCAAATAGATACGAAAATGAATTTCATACACATCTCATCCGATTTGAGACTTGGTGGAGATTCCCCTATATATTGGATCAAAGAAAGAAAGCATGCCAAGGAAACTACATGAAGTTAATATGCATGCTTAATACTTTCAAGAACCGATACAAAAAAAAGGAAATACCAAGTGAAAAGGATACCAAATGGAGAAATCATCACTTGGAAGATATCAAAGATACATCAAGGAATGAGATATCCATTGGAACACACAAAATTATATCAAACTCCCAAAAGAGAGGATGGTTTCGAACAAACCAAGCTCTCTACAAAGTTTCATGATGGCACAAGTACCAAAAAGAAATGGCTTGTCGTCCACCAACACACACTTAAAATGGATCACAAGATTAGTGTTTTATAGAAAATTGGATAGCTCCCCCACGAGTTGTGCATTATAGAGAATTTGTAATTGAATACAAAATGCACAAGGTAGGATCACCACTTTCACTATATCAAGAAAACACTAGACAAGATCAAGAAAACAACAAGATCCTCAAGTGGCACGGAAGGCAATGGGAGTTGACACAAACTTGGCAAGAGATAAGGCAAAAAAAAAACGCCAACATGAAGATGATCAATCATTTCTACCACACATAAGTGAGTACCAATTGTCAAAAGACAAGAAGTATTTGGAAGTAATTCTCGGTGGTAGATAGCAAGGATATCCGACATCATCTTCACACCAAACACAAGCAAATTGCAACTTGTAGAGCTAACATGCCACCTAGGAACAACATAATTTACAAGATCAATTCTAGGTGACAATATCTCAAATGTACACATTTTCTAGGCTTGTAGTATGCACATAGCATATTACTCCCCCATAATGTGATACCAATAAAAACTTAACAAGAGGCAATAAGAGGATCCAACAAGATATGATTAATGGACTATTTAGAATTTGAATTTCTCATGAGAAGACATGCCACATAGTGACTAGATACTCTTGTAATATCAATACTAGATGGTATTCCTCATGTACACACATTTATAAGATTGTGAGGTGCACAAAGCACATCACTCCCCCATAATGGGATATTCCATTAATCTCTCACAAGAGCCAACTAAGAAACAAACAAGATGCACAAAGGCTCAACGCACGACACACACGTACATGATGTGCAAACCAACATACACATACTTGATTACTCAAGTTAAGCAAATTGAAAACACATCATATACAAACACATGCAAGGTACAAAACCACAACATGCTTAGGGGCAAGTAACTATCAATGTAAACAATTTAAGTACGAGTTATCGCAACAAGGAACATTGGATATAACATAGAAACTTGATAACCAATTGACTTGGCTTGAGACAATAAGAATGATGAAGTCCCCTTAATTCTTCATAATGTAGCCAAGTCTCCAATGCCCTCCAACAACACCTATTTATCAAGTTTGAGATTGTTTGTCCCCAACCAAGTTGGGTCCTAAGAGGTTAGTCACAATAGTCTTGGCAACCCAAATGGTTCTTTTCTTGACACCACTTTGAGTACCAACAAACTTGGCAAAAACATTGCCAACCTTATCCTTCCCAAGAGAATATATATTATCAATAGTAATTGGGTTGGATAAGTTACCACTAGTGCATGAAGAAGCGACGTGAACTTTCTCACGACATAAGTAGCAACGTCTACTCTTCACTTTCTTCTCACTTGATTTCTCAACTTGAGAAGCATTAGCTTGAGTATTCTTGGGAAGAGGCATTTCTTCAACTTGTGGTTGAGCATGAGATTGAACTTGTGGCCGCTTCCCTTGTTGCTTGTCACTAATGGCCTTCTTCTTCAGTGGGCAAGATCTCACATGATGCCCTTCAATTTTGCACTTGAAGCAAACAATCTTGGCCAAATTTTTGACTTGTTCTTGGCCCTTCTTCTTGTTCAACTTGGACTTCTTCTTCTTGTTGGAGTTGAATCCCAAGTCCACCTTTGTCATTGGGGGATTTTTGCACACTCAAGATATTGTTGAGTGTGGATTTCCCTTCATGACTCTTTTCCAAGTCTTTCTT
>NC_041385.1:187876321-187884265 GCF_002162155.2 Triticum dicoccoides | reverse complement strand
TTTCAAAAACATTGGCCACCTCAAGAGCTCTATCATTAGATTCCTTCACTCCAGATAATTCTAGAGCAAAAGTCTCCTCAAGAGATTCCTTGGTGGTTTGTTCAAGTTCAAGAGCTTGAGAGAGGTCCGCAATCTCATTAGCGTAATCACGCTCATGACCTTCCATTTTATCAATGGTGACCTCATGCTCCTCAAGACGAGATTCCAACTCATCAATATATTTCTTGCTCTTAATAGCAATCGACATGATTTCCATGAAGTTGGAATGAGCAATTTTATTCTTAAGAAGAGCTTTAAAAATCATTTCCCCCTTAATTTTTAAGGAGGCAACATCATCATTCTCTTCGTCATAATCGACATCATCACAACTCTTGCCATCATCAATATCATCACAAGATATATTGGGATTCAAAGTGGGAGATACCTTTGAAGCCTTGGCCATAAGGCAAAAAGCAATAGATGATGATGTAGGATCCCTTGAAGCACCATTCAAGACCACATCTTGTTCCATGGAGTGTTGGGTTTCCTCTACATTGTTAGCACAACAACTCGAGGAAATACATGCATTTTTATCATGGCAACAAGATATAGCAAGCATATCATCATGAGATTTAGTCAAGCAATTTCTACATGATATGCAAGAACTATCAACACAAGCATGTGAAACATTTGGAGTGCTCGAAGTGCTAAAGTCCAAAGATGAAGCATTGCAATAAGAAAGTGATGAAGGATTATCAACAATAAGCCCACTATCATCATTGCAATGAACACCACTACTCACCATGTCATTACCTTGTGGCAAACCACATGTAGGTGAAGTAGAAGAAGTTGAGAACGCAACATGGCCGGAGGTGGAGGGAGAACGATCATCCTTACAAATCTTGGACACACCATATTTATCTTGAAGCTTTGTCCACAACTCTTGAGCATCCCGAAATGGCATGAGTTGAAATATAACTACATTGCTCAAAGCATTGAAAATAACATTAGAAGCTTGATCATTGAGATAAGAGTTTTTCTCATCCTCTAAAGATAATCTCTGGGGATCCTTTGGAGGAGAAAAACCCATATCTACAACTCGCTCTAAATTTGGGTCCATGACCCTAAAGAGATTAAGCATGCGAATTACCCAAACATCAAAATTTGTGCCATCGAAACTAAGAGTGTCAGAGAAACCTAATCCCCTAGTCGAAATCTTTACTCTCTAGGCGGTTAAGCCCAACAAAGAGAGACGATGATCTGATACCAATTGAAAGATCGTGGATGTCGCCTGGAGGGGGGGGGGTGAATAGGCGTTTTAAAATAATTACGGTAGAGGCTTGAACAAATGCGGAATAAACCTAACGGTTAATTTGTCAAGCACAAAACCTACAACAACTAGGCTCACCTATGTGCACCAACAACTTATGCTAAGCAAGATAAGCAACTATGTGATAGCAAGATATATGACAAAGAACAATATGGCTATCACAAAGTAAAGTGCATAAGTAAAGGGCTCGGGTAAGAGATAACCGAGGCACTCTAAGACGACGATGTATCCCGAAGTTCACACCCTTGCGGATGCTAATCTCCGTTTGGAGCGGTGTGGACACACAATGCTCCCCAAGAAGCCACTAGGGCCACCGTAATCTCCTCACGCCCTCGCACAATGCAAGATGCCGTGGTTCCACTAAGGGACCCTTGTGGGCGGTCACCGAACCCGTACAAATGGCAACCCTTTGGGGCGGTCACCTAACCCGTACACTTTGGCAACCCTTGGGGGCGGTCACCGGAACCCGTCAAATTGCTCAGGGCGACCTCCACAACCTAATTGGAGACCCCGACGCTTGCCCGGAGCTTTACACCACAATGATTGAGCTCCGAACAACACCAACCGTCTAGGGCGCCAAGACACCCAAGAGGAACAAGCTCTTGGGTGTCCAAACACCCAAGAGTAACAAGCTCAAGGGTACCAAGCACCCAAGAATAATAAGCTTCTCAACTTGTAACTTCCATGTATCACGTGTAGAACTCAAACCGATGCACCAAATGCAATGGCAAGGGCACATGGAGTGCCCAGGTCCTTCTCTCCCAAATCCCACCAAAGCAACTAATGCTAGGGAGGAAAATGAGAGGAAGAATGAAAGAAGAACATGAAGAACTCCAAGATCTAGATCCAAGGGGTTCCCCTCACTTAGAGGAGAAAGTGATTGGTGGAAACATGGATCTAGATCTCCTCTCTCTTTTCCCTCAAGAACAAGCAAGAATCATTGGAGGGATTGAGAGTTAGTAAGCTTGAAGAAGGTCAACAATGGGGGAAGAGCTTAAGAGATAAGGTTCAATGGGGAAGAAGACCCCCTTTTATAGGTGGGGAAAAATCCAACCGTTATGCTCACAGCCCGTACGGAGTGGTACTACCACACCAAGGAGCGGTACTACCGCTAGGGCAGTAGTATCCCTTTGAAAAACAACAGCGAGGAGGCAAAAGGCTAGTAGAACCACCGGAGCGGTACTGCCGCTCGTCCTCACGGTACTACCGCAAATGGTAGCGATACTACTGCTTGCGAGCGGTACTAAAAAATACTTCCGTGCCTACCTCCGCTGAGCAAAACACGAGATTTTGGTCCGGAGCGGTACTACCGCTCAGGAGCCGCGGTAGTACAGCTCTACCGCTCTGGAGCGGTAGTAAAAACTTACATCCGCTCTAGTCGCGGTAGTACCGCTGCGGCCTTTACCAAAACAGCCACAACTTTTGCAAACGGACTCCGAATTCAACGAAACCAAGTTTGTTGGAAAGCTAACGACATGGGCTAACACAATCTTGATAGAAATATCAATAAGAAGCAAATGATAAAAGGTACACAAGAAAATGGTGAGAACCCTTCCTCGGATAAGACCAGTAAAACCTCCAACATCGAAAACATCATAGAAGACGCATGCGAACTCCGTTTTCGATGAACTCAAGCTTGTCATCAAGATGACCATAAGCTCTAAGACTCACAAAGAGAACCAAACAAGAACCAAGAAACATGATGCAAGGATGCAATGGTTTGATCTCTCTACTAACGATACGATCAAGCTACCAACTTGAGAGCCCCCCTTGATAGTACGGCAAACGATCCTATAACCCGGTCTCCCAACTACTACCACGAGACCGGTAAAATCGAAAACCTATCAAGGGAAAACCTTTGCCTTTCACATGGTCCACTTGAGCTAGATGATGACGATCTTGACTCCCTCAAGTTGGACCACCTTTGTTGATTGCGTTGGCTCGATGAAGACTAGATGATTGCTCCCCCATAGTCCACTATGGGTGAGCCACTCTTCGGTGCATCTAAACAAGTCCATTGACACCACAATGGATGGCAAGATTCAAGCACTTTGATCTCTTCATGATGCTCCACTTGAACTTGCACATGACAATCTTGATGACGATCACCACTTGATGTCATCTTTTCCATGGGTTGCATGATATCTTCCTCTTAACGCAAGCCCATGGACACATACCTAACCCCACATAGAACTCTCACATAGACCATGGGTTAGTACAGAAAGTGCAATGGACAATGCTTACCATACCATGGGATCACTTGATCCCTCTCGGTACATCGTCTACGCTTTGTGTGTTGATTAACTTGATTCACTCTTGACTTAGTCTTGATCAACCTTGAATCTTTCCAACTCTCTTCATTTGGACGATGTCTTGAAGGTAAAAATGAATGATCACACAATCTTATTCTTCAAGACATGCTTGCAATAAGCTCAACACTCACATGACCAATCTTTGGATAATTCCTTAATAGCACCTTGGTCAACTCATAAACTCCTTGAAACCAACACATGGACTTCAAGAAAAGCCTATGGACAAATCCTTCAAATATAACTCAAGACAAGCATTAGTCCATAGAGATTGTCATCAATTACCAAAACCAAACATGGGGACACCGCATGTTCTTTCAAATGGTTATGGCAACTAAGCTTAGGCGTGAAACTTGGCTCGAAGTACACCTAGACATGTCGAACTCCGAGGGGGGACATAAAATGTGGACTAAGATGTGGAAGGTTGATGTCCCTTCAAAGGTCAAAATAGTTCTCTGGAGGCTTGCACAACAGTCCCTCCCAACAGCCGACTTATTACATCACAAAAACATGTCAACAATCTCTAGCTGTGGTCTTTGTGGCACAGATGACTCTTGGCAGCATTCACCGCTACATTGCAATGTGGCTCGGTGTGTATGGGCGTTACAAAGACTTTGACTTGGTGGAAGTACTAAATGAAGTTAGGGAACTAGACACCAAACGATGGATTTTCTCGCTAATGGAAGAGCTCCCACATGACAACTTTGTCCAAGTTCTTGTCACTCTATGGGCTATATGGTGTGCTCGACGGCAAGCACTCCATGAATAGATTTTATAGGGTCCACATGCTACGATAGCTTCGTAATGAAATATATAAAGGAGCTAGATGATTGTAAGCCCAAGAATACATAGGCCGCGGCTCCCCATGTGGCATGTGTTGGGGAACATAGTAATTTCAAAAAAATTCCTACGCACACGCAAGATCATGGTGATAGTATAGCAACGAGAGGGGAGAGTGTTCGTCCACGTACCCTCGTAGACCGTAAGCAGAAGCGTTAGCACAACGCGGTTGATGTAGTCATACGTCTTCACGATCCGACCGATCCAAGCACCGAACGTACGGCACCTCCGAGTTCAGCACACGTTCAGCTCGATGACGATCTCCGGGCTCCGATCCAGCAAAGCTCCGGAGATGAGTTCCGTCAGCACGACGGCGTGGTGACGATGATGATGTTCTACCGGCGCAGGGCTTCGCCTAAACTCCGCGACGATATGATCGAGGTGGAATATGGTGGAGGGGGGCACCGCACACGGCTAAGGAACGATCCGTAGATCAACTTGTGTGTCTATGGGGTGCCCCCCGCCCCCGTATATAAAGGAGCAAGGGGGGAGGTCGGCCGGCCCTTGGGGTGCGCCAAGGAGGGGGGAGTCCTCCTCCTAGTGGGAGTAGGACTCCCCTTTCCTAGTCCAACTAGGAAGGAGGAAGGGGGAAGGAAAGAGGGGGAGAGGGAGAGGGAAAGAGGGGCCGCGCCCCCCTCCCCTAGTCCAATTCGGACTCCCCATGGGAGGGGGCGCGCCACCTCCCGGGCTGCTGCCCTCTCTCTCCCCTCAGGCCCACTAAGGCCCAATACTTCCCCAGGGGGTTCCGGTAACCCCTCCGGCACTCCGGTGTTCTCCGAAATCACCCGGAACACTTCCGGTGTCCGAATATAGTCGTCCAATATATCAATCTTTATGTCTCAACCATTTCGAGACTCCTCGTCATGTCCATGATCACATCCGGGACTTCGAACAAACTTCAGTACATCAAAACTTATAAACTCATAATAAAACTGTCATCATAACGTTAAGCGTGCGGACCCTACGGGTTCGAGAACTATGTAGACATGACCTAGAACTATTCTCGTTCAATGACCAATAGCGGGACCTGGATGCCCATATTGGTTCCTACATATTCTACGAAGATCTTTATCGGTCAAACCGCATAACAACATACGTTGTTCCCTTTGTCATCGGTATGTTACTTGTCCGAGATTTGATCGTCGGTATCCAATACCTAGTTCAATCTTGTTACCGGCAAGTCTCTTTACTCGTTCTGTAATGCATCATCCCGCAACCAACTCATTTGGTCATATTGCTTGCAAGGCTTATAATGATGTGCATTACCGAGAGGGCCCAGAGATACCTCTCCGACGATCGGAGTGACAAAACCTAATCTCGAAATACGCCAACTTAACATGTACCTTCGGAGACACCTGTAGTACTCCTTTATAATCACCCAGTTACGTTGTGACGTTTGGTAGTACCCAAAGTGTTCCTCTGGTAAACGGGAATTGCATAATTCTCATAGTTATAGGAACATGTATAAGTCATGAAGAAAGCAATAGCAGTATACTAAACGATCAAGTGCTAGGCTAACGGAATGGGTCATGTCAATCACATCATTCTTCTAATGATGTGATCCCACTAATCAAATGACAACACATGTCTATGGTCAGGAAACATAACCATCTTTGATCAATGAGCTAGTCAAGTAGAGGCATACTAGTGACTATATGTTTTGTCTATGTATTCACACTGTATCATGTTTCCGGTTAATACAATTCTAGCATGAATAATAAACATTTATCATGATATGAGGAAATAAATAATAACTTTATTATTGCCTCTAGGGCATATTTCCTTCAGCATGGCATCAACAAGTGAGGTGGATCCCGCTTGTGCAAAGTGTTGCCAAGATAAGAGTTGATGGTGCCGTATCGCGTGAAGCAAATGAAGAATCATTTAGCGTAGTATGCAGGGATTCATCAGGTGTCTATCTAGGCATCTCGACCATTAGGATCTTCAGGATTACAGATCCAGCGTCTCTTGAAGCACTAGATTGTCGAGAGCCTATGACACTTGCTCTACACCTATCACTATCACATGTGAAGATCGCTTTAGATTATCAAGTTGTAGTCAATAACATTAAACAGGGAACCGGAGGAACCTATGCCAGTGTCATCAGGGAGATTATAGCTATTACAAATGAATGCTCCTTCATCTTTGAACGCGTGAGACCAATTTCAAGGCACATAGCCTTGCTAGACATGCTTTTGGTTTGGAGTTTGGCCGCCATCTTTGGCTACTGAACCCTCCAGATCTTTCTTGTATTCCCAAATTCATTATTTAATAATAAATAAAGTGTGTTTAGACTAATTTTTTTCCTTTTTATTACTAATTTTCTATTCTTTATTGTTTTTCTACTTCATTTTTCCTTCTCTTTTTCATAATTTCAAACTTTTCAAAAAATGTTCAGAATTTGAAAAGTCGTTTGTTTTCCAAAATATTGTTTGACTTTTTAAAAAATGTTTGTAAATTTGAAAAATCATGTTCTTAACTCATAGTTCCCAAGCTAAAAAAATCATGTTTAAAATAATTGTTCATAAATTCATAAAACCTTCGTGTTTTTGAAAATTGCTTGGAAATTTTAAATATTTTTTGTTTTCTTGAAAAATGTTCAGTTTGTTTTAAATAAATTGGGGTTTCTATTTTTCACCAATTTGGAAAATGTTCAAAAATTCAAAATAGTTTGAATTTGACAAAATATTATCAAATTCAAAAAATGTTTGGAAATTTCAAAAATATTCGTGTTTTCAAAGATTATTTGTGTCTTCATAATTGTTTGGATTTTTAGAAAACCATCTCTTAAAAAAATGTTCATGTCTGCAAGAAATGTTTGCGTTTTTTTAATGGCTGGAATTCACCGTTGCAGGGAGTTTTTAAACATTGCCGCTGCATATCTATCACTATCACTCACTAGTTCGAGTATTTCTCAAAAAAAAAACTCACTAGTTCGAGTGGCTAGGATCACATATTCATAGTTAGAGGTCATGATTTTTCATGTTCGCTGTTAGACAAAATAAGCGTCCAATAAGAGCTTACGAATCTAGGATTGGAAATCAAGAGGTACCTAGATATTGTTGCTCCTAAAGCGGGGCAAAAGCCTATTTTAAAGAGATATCCGGGCTCTCGGATTACCAAATCAGTGGTTACACGTACGCATAACAATAGGTAACAAAACTAGGAATTTCTGCGGTATCAATTCGGAGATTGGGGTCTTTGGTTCGCTTTTGGCTCGATTGCTGACAGGGAAGGGATCCTTAAATTCCGTCTCGTGCCTTTTTCTCCTACTATTCTAACCAAGAGGCCTCCATTCCAAATTCGGACGTTGTGCTAAACTGTAACAACCCCCTCCCCCCAATACCCCTTCCCTCCATTGTCGCCCGGTTGATGTCAACCAACCCCACCCCAATGAACGAGCGTGCACCATGGACATCCCCTTGCTCCGCTTCGGCCGTGGACACCCCATGCTCCGTGTCGGCGAAAACCACCCCAAACCCACCC
>NC_041385.1:187858264-187874668 GCF_002162155.2 Triticum dicoccoides | reverse complement strand
GCGTCGAAGAAGGCGGCGAACCGGCTGGTGGTGGAGGAGGCCGCCACCAACGACGACAACTCCGTGTGCAACCTCCACCCGGCCACAATGGAGAAGCTCTCCATATTCCAGGGCGACATCGTGCTGCTCAAGGGCAAACGCCGCCACAATACGGTCTGCATGGCACTGCCCGACGACACCTGCGAGGGGCACAAGGTCAGGATCAACAAGGTGGCCCGCTCCAACCTGCGCGTGCGCATCGCCGACGTCGTGTCCGTGCACCTGTGCCACGACGCCAAGTTCGGCAAGCGCGTGCACATCCTCCCTCTGGACGACACCGTCGAGGGCATCACGGGCAACCTCTTCGACGCCTACCTCAAGCCCTACTTCGTGGACGCCTTCCGCCCGGTCCACAAGGGCGACCTCTTCCTCGTGCGCGGCGGCATGCGGAGCGTCGAGTTCAAGGTCATGGAGATCGACCCCGCGGCGGACTACTGCGTCGTGGCGCCCGACACGGAGATATTCTGCGAGGGCGAGCCCGTCAAGCGGGAGGACGAGGAGAGGCTGGACGATGTCGGCTACGACGACGTGGGTGGCATGGGGAAACCGTTGACTCTGATCAGGGAGGTCGTCGAGTTGCCACTCAGGCATCCGCAGCTTTTCTAGTCCATTGGCGTCAAGCCTCCCAAGGGCATCCTCCTCTACGGCCCTCCCGGGTCGGGCAAGACTCTGATCGCCCGTGCGGTGGCTAACGAGACCGGGGCCTTCTTCTTCCTCATCAACGGCCCGGAGATAATGTCCAAGATGGCCGGAGAGAGCGAGAGCAACCTGAGGAAGGCCTTCGAGGAGGCCGAGAAGAACGCGCCCTCCATCATCTTCATCGACGAGATCGACTCCATCGCTCCTAACAGGGAGAAGACTCACGGCGAGGTTGAGAGGCGCATCGTCTCCCAGCTGCTGACTCTGATGGATGGCATGAAAGCCCCCGCGCACGTCATTGTCATGGGCGCCACAAACCGTCCCAACAGCATCGACCCCGCCTTGAGGCGCTTCGGGAGGTTCGATCGTGAGATCGACATTGGCGTGCCGGACGAGGTCGGGCGTCTCGAAGTGCTCCGCATCCATACCAAGAACATGAAGCTGGACGAGGACGTCAACCTTGAGGTGGTTGCCAAGGATACACACGGCTACGTCGGCGCCGACTTGGCCGCGCTCTGCACTGAGGCGGCGCTGCAGTGCATCAGGGAGAAGATGGACGTGATCGACTTAGAGGACGATACCATTGATGCCGAGATCTTGAACTCCATGGCCGTCACCAATGACCACCTTAAGACGGCTCTCGTCGGCACCAACCCGTCTGCACTACGTGAGACCATTGTCGAGGTGCCCAACGTCACCTGGAATGATATCGGCGGCCTCGACGGCGTCAAGAGGGAGCTGCAAGAGACCGTTCAGTACCCGGTGGAGCACCCGGAGAAATTCGAGAAGTTCGGCATGTCACCGTCCAAGGGCGTCCTCTTCTACGGGCCACCGGGATGTGGCAAGACCTTGTTGGCGAAGGCGATCGCCAACGAGTGCCAGGCCAACTTCATCAGCATCAGGGGGCCAGAGTTGCTCACCATGTGGTTCGGCGAGAGCGAGGCCAACGTGCGCGAGATCTTCAACAAGGCGCGTCAGTCTGTGCCGTGCGTGCTCTTCTTCGACGAGCTAGACTCCATCGCTACCCAAAGGGGCGGCAGAGTGGGCGACGCCGGTGGCGCGGCGGACAGGGTCCTGAACCAGCTGGTCACTGAGATGGACGGCATGAACGCCAAGAAGACTGTCTTCATCATCGGCGCTACCAATAGGCCGGACATAATTGACTCGGCGTTGCTCCGTCCCGGCCGCCTAGACCAGCTTATCTACATCCCCTTGCCGGACGAGGCCTCGCGGCACCAGATCTTCAAGGCCTGCCTCCGGAAGTCTCCCGTGGCCAAGGACGTCGACCTCGGTGCACTCGCTAGGTTCACCGCCGGCTTCAGCGGCGCCGATATCACAGAGATCTGCCAGAGGGCGTGCAAGTACGCCATCTGAGAAGACATTGTAAAGGACATGGAGAGGCAGAGGATGGGGAAAGACACCATGGAGGTGGACGGCGGTCAGGAAGACGAGGTGGCTCAGATTAAGGCGTCTCACTTCGAGGAGTCGATGAGGTACGCGAGGCGGAGCGTGAGCGATGCTGACATCAGGAAGTACCAGGCGTTCGCGCAGACGCTGCAACAGTCTAGGGGGTTCGGCACCGAGTTCCGCTTCCCAGCGCAGCCACAGGCGGCAGAAGCTGCTGTGCACACCTCCGCGGCAGCTGCTGCTGATGAGGATGAAGACGATCTTTACAAGTGATCCAGTAACCATTATTAGAAACTGAAGTACTAGAATATTATTGTAGACTCTTTCTGTTATATATTTCCTCTTCGTTGATCACTTTGTATTGTTGATTCCTTTCATGTACTATATAATTTTCGTTCTTAAGAACTAAGAACTTGCATCATATAAATGCAGTTCGTGAATTAGAATCTCATTATTGTCGCAAAAGAAAGCGTGCGTGATTTCGTGTTATTTTCTGGCAGTGAAGTGAAATTAGCCTAAGCTGTCAACTGAACCGTCCCTCTGCTCCTGCACAAGATTTGGAGGATCCTCTGTTATTTTCATTTGTCAGACACTGATATGCTTGATTTACTTAGTACTCCCTCCGTTATAGTGATCTAAACGCTCTTATATTAGTTTACGGAGGGAGTAATTGAGTAGATGCAGTCTAGAACAGACGAGTCAAGGAAAAGAGTAGCCTGGGGGTGTCTAGTTATCAGTTATGTGTTTTTCCATTTGGTTTAGGTCGTTTTTTATGTCCAGTCAGTTTGTGACACATGTATTGTTGTAATTTCAGTCAATGCTCAGTCTGAAAAAAGTCTGTTTTACATCCCGTTTCAGGTCGAATTCTACCTTCCCGTTTTGGACCTTTAAGCAAATGTTTGCACTCAGCCTGTCCCCTAACTGGCCCTTGCAAAAACCTATTACCATCCCACACAGACAACAACAATCTGCTACTTAGATGGTGTCGAAGACAATCATCATATTCACTTCATTCAGAGTGTTGTTCCTGATGGTGATCAGAACTGCTGCGCCAACCCCTAAGAAGAGAGGAATGAAAGACTGAACATGACTAAGAGCTAGACTCTAGCTGACTGACTGATAGCTTAGCCAGGTCATAGAGGAAATGAAGAAGAAAGGAAAGCTGACTCCCATATGAACTATCAAAGAGCTACACTAGGCATATGGAAACACAAAAGTGTCGAATAACTGAACTATATGTCTTCTGTAGAATAACTGAACCCGGAGGGACAAACTGGAAATCAGTGGCAATTTGAAATGAATGAAAAAACCTATTCTGGTAAAAACTGAATGAAAATACATGGCAGACAAGACTGACAAACTCCTATACCCCTCACCAGTCACCACCTCAATCTAAGACTGACAACAAAAAGCACATAAATGGAAACTGACTCCCTAGGTGACACGGGGGGCGATCGCGCCGCCGGCCCTAGGACGCCACCCTCGTCTCCTCCCTCCTGCTGCCGCCTGAGGTCGTGCCGGCGAAGCCTGGCCTGTGATGGCGGCGGCGGGGCCTTCTCCCTTGCGCGGTGGTGGCGAGATCTCCTGGCGGCGGCGGCGCATGGTACAGCGGTGATCCAGCGGCAAGGAGCGGCGGATCCCGGCGGCGACAGGGGAGGCGCGACCTCCCCGTGGCAGAGGCGCCCCTGTGGTGGTGGCCGAGATCCTGGGTCTCGCCTTGCCCAGATGGGCTTGGGCGGACCGGTGGTTTCGGTGTGCATCTACAGGCAAGCGTGGTGGGCCTGACGGTGCCGGCTGTAGGCACTGTGGTGGTGCCATGGTCGGTCAGGCAGCGGCGTCCTGGATCCCTTTCGTCCAATCCCCAGCAGAGATGGCGGCGGTCCATGCACAAGATGCTTGATGGAGGCTGTTCGAACAGATATGGGTGAAAACCTGGTCTTGGCTAGCTGCCAAGGCCGGCGGTGGCGGTGTTGTCTGCGTCGTTCACTTCTTGAAGGCATCGCCCTGGAGAAGTTCAAAGGCACTCTCTGCCACCTCTGGGGGAAACCCTAGATCAGTAGATCGGATGACGGCGGCGCTCTGGTGTCGTTTCCCCCTTGGGGGCATCATTCTTGGAGGTGTACACGCGTTCGAGGGACCAGTGGACGGCTTCTTTGGTGGAGCGGTGCTTCATCTTACACATTGAGGGTGGCGGATCTCAGCGGCGTGGCGCAGTGGAGACTCGGCGTCCGATGCGCGGAGATGGACTCGCACAGGAGAAGGACGTTGTCTGGTGTCATGGTGGCATCGATGGTACAGAGGCCTGGCAAGGTCGGTGCGTTAGTTTCTGCTCTAAAGATGGATTGGTGGAAGATGGCGGCGATGACACATGAGAGTGCTTCAGATCGGTTTATACCCCAAACCCAGTATGTGGCTTGGTTGGGGCCTCCGGATTTAGATGTTAGGCTTTCGTGGGATGTTTGTCTGGTATTAGGCTCGGGCTATCGGCACCTCTTCATCAAGTGGATAGGAGTAGCGACAGTTGTTGCTACGCTTGTAGCTTTAGATGACTTGATGTACTATTTTGTAAGGTCTTTGTAAATAATTAATAAAATGGCTGCATACATCGCCCAGAGGCCGGGGGTAATGCTCCTTTTCTAAAAAAAATGAAAACTGAAGAGTTGATGGCTGAATGAATGGACATAGACAAACTGAAGAAGAAAACTGATCTTCTCTTTTTTTCCGGGAAATTGATCTTCTCTCCATGTTCAACGAATACTCAGGAAGAATGAAGTACCGAAGAACTCCAGGATGCATCTCATGCACGAACTTGAAATAATTTGTTGACCATTGTCTTCAGAAACTTCCAACGAGCCATAAGAAATTTTTGATACTGATCTACCACATACTGGTAATGCAATTGTCAAATGACAATGAAAACTGGAGTAAATAACTAAAATGATAATTAGAGTATAACAATTATTGTTAGCTGCATCTGCATGCATACATTCATGCTCTCGTTCCCCTCCTTGCATGTATGTTTCTGTTGGCTAATTGGTTACTGACGAAGAAACTTAGTGTGCACTAAAGACTAAAGAGTTGTACTCGTACTACCAAAAACTAGGTGGATGATTGACCTTAGCCTCACATTTTTAAACACACACATACACACCATGGTGACGAGGCACGTGGATAAAGTATTTTGTTGGTGAGATGCTTACCAGTTTAGCCATCAGAATATACAGGGCTTTGGTTTTTGCTGCTACTGCCTGTAGCCACTAAAAAGTAACACCGCTTGAGCCCCGCCGGCAACAGGCAACTCCTTCTTGGCTGCTACAGCCACTGGAAGTGACACCACTGTCAGCGGTCTTGTACTGAAATGATAAATGAATATAGACTGAAAACACAACCAGAAAACTCATAAACTGAATATTGTCTGGAGGATGCCAGTGACACCCCCATTCAATCTGGAAAATGAACACCTTAAAAATACGAAACTAAAATGGAAATGGAAATGGAAATTTTCCGAAAACTTGCTAAACTAGATAACTAACCTACCTATGTGGTAACTCAAAAAACTGAAGAAAATGACACCTAACACTGAAAACTACTGACTGCACATATAACTGTCTAACCCCCAAAAAAATGCTATCTGCCATCAGCCATCGGCATATTCTTGTTTTTTTTATTAACAAACTCTTAAGCTAAAAAATCCCAGGAATGCTAGTTTGATTTTGAAGAAAAGGGAAGAGAAAGTTATAGAAATAAAGAGTGATTCTAAAACTTGGACTGAAGAATGAGAGTAGTTCATAACTAAAGAATGATATAAATTATTTAAAGCATATTCTTGTTTTTTTATTAACAAACTCTTAAGCTAAAAAATCCCAGGAATGCTAGTTTGCTTTTGAAGAAAAGGTAACAAAAAGTTATAGAAATAAAGAGTTGTTCTGAAACTTGGACTGGAAATGAGAGTAGTTCAAAACAAAAGAATGAAATAACTTATTAAAGCAAAAAATAGTGACTAAGAAACAGATTTTTACTAATGTAATGATTGACTGAACATTTACTAAGAAAAACAAAGGGGCTTAAAATCTGGATACTAATGAAAAGATAACCCGAACTGAACAAAATGACACCTAACACCGAAACTAAACATGAAACTGAACAAAATGACACCTAACCCTAAAAGTGCGGACGAAAACTGATGAAATTGAGAAAAAGCTGAAGGGAAGAGTCAATGAAAAATGAATAATTGATAAAATTGAGAGAAAGCAAAAGGAAAGATTGACTGAAAACTCAAGAAGATGACTAAATAGTTGAAAGACAGAGAATGAAGCAAGCAAAACGCCAAAGGAAGTTACTAAAGTGAAAAACAAACATCGACTGAAGAAAACAAAATGCTGAAGGAAATAAATGAAGAATAAACAAACTGAATAAAAAAATGAAGAAGCAAATGGCTGAAGAAATACTGAAATAAATGTCAGAACAAAGAATAAAGGGACTAGAGGAAAAAAATGAAGAATGAAGAATGAAAGGAGAAAAATAACAAGAAAAAGAAAGGAGTAAATGAAAAGTTCTTAATAAATAGAATGAGAAAAATGAGAAGGACTAAACAAAGAAAGGGAGAACAGCCCCAAGACTAAGGAAAGTGAATGAAATAAAAAAGAGTGAATGATTGCTCAAAAGGACTCTGATGAAACAGCGACTGGGGACTAAGAATATACTTTTCTTCGGTGACTAACATGGTAAAAAGAGACACTGAAAAAACTGAGAAGAGAGACATTGATTATTCAGAATAACACCAAAGAAGAAAGAAAGATAAATGAATACTAACAATGTAATTTTTCATCAATGAATATGAAGACTGATTGAAGAATGAATTAACGCACAAGCAAATGAGCAACTATATATAAACATGACTCAAGAGATTCTTAGTGTGAAATTGGGTAGTAGGAAGGGCAAGGAAGGTTGGCATATAATGGACAGAAAACTGAAGAAACAAATGGACATGCATTTTCAATGCTAAGTGTGCTTCTGAATCTAAATACTAAAGGCTAGTTTCAGATGTGGATAAATGATAATGAAGAACTAAATAACAGGAAATGAATAAATTAAGTTGATGATAAACAAAGTTGCAGGGAAACTACATATGGCTGCATGATCGATTGTTGGCAGAACGCCAACACACTACAAAACGCAATCCACCACAAATTCTTCAGAACTAAACGAGCAAATTCCCTCTAATCTCCCCTCTGATCTATGGCATAAGTGTAGATATCCCTCATCAAATCTTCCTTCTTACAAACAACCAAACAAATGAAGGGTAAATAGACTGAACCGCCAAATACTAAGAATGGCACTCACAAATGATGATCCAGCCTGAAAAATCAGCATTGGCGAACAAACACGACATCAAAGCAACAAACTAGTATCTTCAATGTGGTTATGAAAATAATTAATTAGTTTTGGAGCATTCATCTGTTAGAAAACGTGAGGAAGAGAGAATGACCGAACAGTTTTCTGTATTGAGGAGGAGAGAGAGATATACAAGGTTACATGGGCCTGGGCCTCACTCTAGACTATGGGACTGGGCCTGTACAAGACAAACACAACATACTTCACTCTAGACTATGGGCCTGGGCCTGTACAAGACAAACACAACATACTTCACTCTAGACTATGGGCCTGGGCCTGTACAAGACAAACACAACATATATACTTAACACCCCCCCCCCTTCAAACTTAAGGTGGGTCAGGAGCATCTGATACACCAAGTTTGAGAGTGTGAAACCTATGCTGATCTCTAGTTTGTGCCTTGGTGAAGAAATCTGCGACTTGAAGCTCTGATGGGACATATTGTAGCTTAACAGTGGATTGTTGACAATGAGATCGAGTGAAAAATGCATCCACACCAATGTGTTTGGTCAACTCATGCTTGACTGGGTCATTAGAAATCTGAATAGCAGCAGTGCTGTCACAAAGAAGAGGTGTTGGTGTATGACATAAGACACCAAGATCATCCAATAGCCAGCGAAGCCATACAATCTCTGCTGTAGTAGTAGAGAGAGCCCTAAGCTCTGCCTCGACGCTGGAGCGAGACACGGCAGTTTGCTTCTTTGATTTCCATGCAATGAGAGATGTACCAAGAAATATGCAATAGCCAGTGACCGAGCGACGATCAATAGGATCACTCGCCCAAGTGGAATCAGAGTAAGCATGAAGCTGGAGCTGACTGGAATTAGCATAGAACAAGCGGCGAGATGTAGTTCCCCTTAAATACCTAAGGACTCGGAATAGGTGACCATGATGAACTGAGGTGGGAGCACAGACAAATTGACTGAGAATATGGACTGCATGTGCGATGTCAGGTCTGGTCACTGTGAGGTACACTAGACTGCCGACAATGTGACGGTAGCGAGAGGGATCCTCAAGAGGAGTGCCATCAGTAGGACGCAACTGCAGATGAAGCTCCATAGGTGTAGCAGCAATGCGTGTCAGTGAGACCTGAGCGAAGAATCAAATCCCGAGTGTACTTTTGCTGGGAGATATAGTAACCATCATTGGTGTGCTCAACCTCAATCCCGAGAAAATAGCTGAGAGACCCCAAATCTGACATCTTGAATTGTTCACTCAATTTTTTCTTAACAAAATCAATATACCCAACATCATCTCCAGTGATCAACATGTCATCTACATAAAGTAGAAGCAATGTACGGCCATGATTAGATGTATGAATGAAGAGTGCAGGGTCATGTTCGCTAGGAGAAAAACCGGCAGCTTGAATCACAGAACTGAACCGCTCAAACCAGACACGAGGGGCTTGCTTAAGCCCATAAAGAGCCTTTCAAAGACGACAAACATGACCTAATGGAACCTTGATACCTGGAGGTGGCTGCATATAAACCTCCTCATGTAAATCACCATGAAGGAAGGCATTCTTCACATCCATGTGGTAAATTTTCCATGACCGAGTAGCAGCCACAGCAATTAGAGTTCGAACTGAAGTCATGTGAGCAACAGGAGAAAACGTCTCATCATAATCTTTCCCATGAGACTGCTGAAAACCTCGTGCAACAAGGCGAGCCTTGTAGAGTTCCACAGAACCATTTGACTTGGTTTTAACCTTATACACCCATTTGCAAGTGATAGGGACTGAACGAGGAGGTAATGGTACCAAATCCCATGTACCAGTACGCTCTAAGGCTGCAAGCTCCTCAGACATAGCCAGTTGCCACTCAGGTGACACTACTGCCTCCTGATAGGTACTAGGCTCAGAAACAACCCCTGCATACAAGTCCTTGTATCGCGTTGCTAGAGAAGAGCCGTCAGCGCAAGGATCAGTAGTACTGGCTGGAGGAGTAGAAGACAAAGGCATAGATGACTGCGTGTCACATGGAACTTTAGAACGACGAGTGTAATGGAAAGTACTGGCTGGAGGAGTAGAATAATGACGAGTGTAATGGAAAGGAAGACTATCTAGAGGTGGAGCTAGTGGAAGAGAGAAAGGAGCTGGCGAGGAAGGAGATGAAACATGTGGTGGAGATGGTTCTGATGTTAGGACAGAGGAAGGTTGTTCAGCTATGGACTCATCTAAAAAGATAGGTGGAAGTGAAAGAAACGAGGTAGACTCTAAAGAAGTTGAGGATGATGGTTTAGTGGAAGGGGAATAGAAGAAGGGTTGATCCTCAACAAAAGTGACATCACGAGAAAAGCGAATGCGGCGAGCAGAAGAATCATAGCAACGGTAGCCCTTATGTTCAAGACTATATCCAAGGAAGACACACTCAGCAGACTGAGCAGTCAACTTGGTACGCTCACGAGGTGCTAAAAGAACATAACAAGTACAACCAAAGACACGGAGGTGGTCATACATGGGAGGAGAACCAAACAAAACCTCACCAGGACAGTTGCCCTCAAGGCGAGTAGAAGGTTGGAGATTGATAAGATAAACAGCAGTTGAGATAGCTTCACCCCAAAAATGAGTGGGGACAAAGGAAGAAATCAGAAGGGTACGAGCTGTCTCAACAATATGGCGATGCTTACGCTCAGCAACGCCATTCTGAGCATGGGCGCCAGGGCATGAAAGCTGAGGGAGAGTACCCTCAGATGAGAGAAACTCGCGAAAAGCAGTAGATAGATACTCCCCCCCGGAGTCAGAACGAAAAACATGAACAACACTGGAAAACTGAGTATGGACCATATGTACAAAAGCCTTATATATAGTAAACAACTCAGAATGATGCTTCATAAAATAGACCCAAGTATGTCGAGAGTGATCATCAACAAATATGACATAATGTTTGTGGCCACCTTTTGAAACAAATGGGGAAGGACCCCATACATCAGAGTGCACTAAATCAAAAGGATGACTAGAATGAGTAGTGCTGGAAGAGTATGGAAGCTGTATTTGTTTCCTAGCTTACAACCCTTACAGTGAAAACCAACATCTATGGAAACATGACCCAAAACACCTTGTCGAACAAGTGTAGATAAACGAGAACCACACAAGTGACCTAAGCGATGGTGCCACTGGGCAAAAGAAAACGACGAAGTGGATCTTGATGTTGATGCAACCATCCGGAATGCGGATGTGGTGGAAGCTGAAGGAAGGTGTAAGGTGTCAAGGATGTAGAGGGATGTGGATCCTCTACGGCGATGGCCAGTTCCAATGACCCTCTTGCTCTGACGGTCCTGCACATAACAAAATGAGTCATCAAAACCAACAAAGTAGTTCATATCAGCAAGCTGGCCAACAGACATAAGATTCATGGACAGCTCCGGAGCAAAGGAGATGGCAGGAACAGAAAACTTGGATGTGCAAAGAGAACCCTGATGAGTAATAGAACAAGGTGTACCATCAGCAGTCTGAACAGAGGCACCATCCCGCACTGGCTGGCAAGACACAAGCTGAGAGCGATCAGAGGTCACATGGAAAGAAGCTCCAGAGTCCAGAACCCAAGGCTGGGTTGCAGCAACGATGGGCTGAGAGAGAACAGATGCAGAAGCACCCCTCGCTTGCTGCTGATAAGGAGCCTGGGGTGCACGACGCTGCTGATTGAGGGCCCGTCTAGCCTGAAACTCAGCTAACAGCTCTGGATGAAGCTTGAAACAACCATCTCTATGGTGTCCTGCCTTCTTGCAGAACGAGAAGATGACAGCTGAAGGTGTGGCCTTGGAGGCACCTGGCCGCTGAGGAAAAGCCAGAACACTAGTGTGTAGAGTCTGCGCAGAAGTAGTCCCAAGAGAACGGAGACGAGTCTCCTCAACGATCAAGCTAGCAAGTGCCTCTGTCAAGGTGGGAGGAGTCGTACGACCAAGCAATTGAGTGCGAATGTTCTTAAAATCTGGCTTGAGACCCATCACAAACTGAAACATGAGAGTCTGATGGTCGTACTTTTCCTTCGCTGCACATGACTCACAACCAGAATTACCCTTTGGAACCATGGAACCTAGCTGCCCAGTGATGCGAGTGAAAGCTCCATAGTACTCTTCTATGGACATGTCTTTTGGCTGCCGAGTGTTGTGTAAATTCTGCAACAAGGAGAAATGAAGTGCACTGTTGGGCTGAAGGTAGCGCTGCTCAAAGTACTTCCATATCTCTTTAGCTGAAGTGTGATGCTCAAGACTCATTCGGAGTGAGGGTTCAACACCCAGAATTAAAACTCCCATCACACGATCATCGATCTTTTGCCAAGACTTCCTTGCTGCATCATCATTTGGACTAGGTGGATCATCTGTCAGATGAGAAACAAAACCGGCCGTCCTCAAGATAGTCCGGGCAGAAAATGCCCATTCCCTGTAGTTTGAACAATCAAGCTTGATATCTATGATCAAAGAACCAAATCCGAAATCATTTCTTGCCATAGTGGTGAGCGGCCAGCAGCTGGAAACACCCAATTTGATAGCAGCTGCAGGCAGCAACAAGAGATGAGCAGCAGACAGCCACAAACAGGAGCAACAACCCACTAGGCTGGCTGCTGCTTGCTGGATCTCACTAGATAGAAGGAGGAGCTTGCTGGATCTTGCTAGATAGGAGGGGGAACGCCTGGAGCTTGCTGTAGTGCAGGGAAGGCACCAAGAGCTTGCTGGAGATGGCTGCTGGAGAGCAGGGGAAGTATTCTCACAGAGTAGCTATGAGGACACACAGAGGAGCTGCTGGAGAGCAGCTCCTACAGGTTGATGACGAAGATGGGATGGGGCAGCGATGTGGATGTCTCCTCACCAGACAGATCCGCCTGAATCACCTCACCGGCGGCGATTTCATGGGTGGCGGCTGGAAGAGGGACTAGGGTTTGGTCCTGGTCTGATACCATGTTAGAAAACATGAGGAAGAGAGAATGACCGAACAGTTTTCTGTATTGAGGAGGAGAGAGAGATATACAAGGTTACATGGGCCTGGGCCTCACTCTAGACTATGGGCCTGGGCATGTACAAGACAAACACAATATACTTCACTCTAGACTATGGGCCTGGGCCTGTACAAGACAAACACAACATACTTCACTCTAGACTATGGGCCTGGGCCTGTACAAGACAAACACAACATATATACTTAACATCATCCAGTACGGCACACTCCTTTATTTAGAAAAAATGAAATCCAGTATGACAAACACGAACCGCGCGGAATGAAATTGGGGATGAGAATCAAAAGGGGGATAACGGATCTTACAGTGGGGGAACCACTTTAGCAGCATACTTCATCTATCTTCCCCCTCGGCCAGGCTCCATCTTCCCACTGCCGCAACACGTAAATGTGTAGATAGCATTTAGGCAGAAAAATAAAAACAGACCGATTGGGAGAGAACATGAAGGACATGAACACACATAATGTTGATGGAGGGAGATGAAGAATAAGCGTCGGTCACCGCCGAGTGAAGGGCGCCTGAGGTCGCTGGCGCCTCCGGCCGTACATTGCAGTGGCCACCATCCTGGACTCAGGCGGAGATGAACTGAGGACACAAAAGCTCACATCAATTTGGCAGAGGGAGAAGAAAAGAAGAAACTCCGGTCGCCGCCAGGGACGGGCCCAACGGGTGAACCGGTGAAGGTGATGGTCTCAGCGTTACTTTGCAGCTACACGTGGACGAATATGAGGCGAACGATCTCGACTCGGAACGTACGGGCCTTCCAACCCGAGTCGATTTCTTCAGGCCGGGCCTTCAAAAGGGGGGCTGACCCCCAGGTACCCTCTTCACCGCAACACGAACGCAAACTAGCCCTCCACATCCAGCCAGAGGAGCAATACACGAGAGACGCAGCAAGTCGACCAACGAGAGTTGAACGCGATGGCGTCGAAGGCGGCGAACCGGCTAGTGGTGGAGGAGGCCGCCACCAACGACGACAACTCCGTGTGCACCCTCCACCCGACCACCATGGAGAAGCTCTCCATATTCAAAGGCGACATGGTGCTGCTCAAGGGCAAGCGCCGCCACAACACGGTCTGCATGGCACTGCCCGACGACACCTGCGAGGGGCACAAGCTCAGGATCAACAAGGTGGCCCGCTCCAACCTGCGCGTGCGCATCGCCGACGTCGTGTCCGTGCACCTGTGCCACGACGCCAAGTTCGGCAGGCGTGTGCACATCCTTCCCTTGGACGACACCGTCGAGGGCATCGCGGGGAACCTCTTTGACGTCTACCTCAAGCCCTACTTCGTGGACGCCTACCGCCCGCTCAAAAGGGCGACCTCTTCCTGGTGCGTGGCGGCATGCGGAGCGTCGAGTTCAAGGTCATGGAGATCGACCCCGCGGTGGACTACTGCATCGTGGCGCCTGACACGGAGATCTTCTGCGAGGGCGAGCCGGTAAAGCGGGAGGACGAGGAGAGGCTTGACGACATTGGCTACGACGACGTGGGTGGCATGGGGAAACCGCTGACTCTGATCAGGGAGCTCGTCGAGCTGCCACTCAGGCATCCGCAAATCTTCAAGAGCATTGGCGTCAAGCCGCCCAAGGGTATCCTCCTGTATGGCCCTCCCGGGTCCGGCAAGATGCTGATCGCCCGTGCGGTCGCCAACGAGACCGGGGCCTTCTACTTCCTCATCAACGGCCCGGAGATAATGTCCAAGATGGCCGGAGAGAGCGAGAGCAACCTGAGGAAGGCCTTCGAGGAGGCCGAGAAGAACGCGCCCTCCATCATCTTCATTGACGAGATCGACTCCATTGCTCCGAACAGGGAGAAGACTCACGGCGAGGTCGAGAGGCGCATCGTCTCCCAGCTGCTGACTCTGATGGACGGCATGAAGGCCCGCGCGCACGTCATCGTCATGGGCGCCACGAACCGTCCCAATAGCATCGACCCTGCCTTGAGGCGCTTTGGGAGGTTCGATCGCGAGATCGACGTCGGCGTGCCAGACGAGGTCGGGCATCTTGAAGTGCTCCGCATCCACACCAAAAACATGAAGCTGGACGAGGACGTCAACCTTGAGGTGGTTGCCAAGGATACGCACGGCTATGTCGGCGCCGACTTGGCCGCGCTCTGCACCGAGGCGGCGCTGCAATGCATCAGGGAGAAGATGGACGTCATCGACCTAGAGGACGACACCATCGACGCCGAGATCTTGAACTCCATGGCCGTCACCAATGACCACCTTAAGACGGCTCTCGTCGGCACAAACCCGTCTGCGCTACGTGAGACCGTCGTGGAGGTGCCGAACGTCAGCTGGACCGACATCGGCGGCCTCGACGGCGTCAAGAAGGGGCTGCAAGAGACCGTCCAGTACCCGGTCGAGCACCCGAAGAAATTCGAGAAGTTCGGCATGTCGCCGTCCAAGGGCGTCCTGTTCTACGGGCCACTAGGCTGCGGCAAGACCTTGCTGGCGAAGGCTATCGCCAACGAGTGCCAGGCCAACTTCATCAGCATCAAGGGGCCACAGCTTCTCACCATGTGGTTCGGCGAGAGCGAGGCCAACGTGCGCGAGATCTTCGACAAGGCACGTCAGTCTGCGCCGTGCTTGCTGTTCTTCGACGAGCTCGACTCCATCGCTACCCAAAGGGGCGGCAGAGTGGGTGATGCCGGCGGCGCGGCGGACAGGGTCCTGAACCAGCTGCTCACCGAGATGGATGGAATGAACGCCAAAAAGACGGTCTTCATCATCGGCGCCACCAATAGGCCCGACATTATTGACTCGGCGTTGCTCCGTCCCGGCCGCCTGGACCAGCTCATCTACATCCCCTTGTCGGACGAGGCCTTGCGGCACCAGATCTTCAAGGCCTGCCTCAGGAAGTCTCCAGTGGCCAAGGACGTCGACCTCGGAGCGCTCGCAAGGTTCACCTCCGGCTTCAGCGGCGCCGACATCACAGAGATCTGCCAGAGGGCGTGCAAGTACGCCATCATGGAGGACATTGAGAAGGACATAGAGAGGCGGAGGATGGGGAAAGACACCATGGAGGTGGACGGCGGGCTGGAACACGAGGTGGCTGAGATAAAGGCGGCTCACTTCGAGGAGTCGATGAAGTATGCGAGGCGGAGCGTGAGCGATGCCGCCATCAGGAAGTACCAGGCCTTTGCGCAGACGCTACAACAATCTAGGGGGTTCGGCACTGAGTTCCGCTTTCCAGCACGGCCACAGGCGGCAGAAGCTGCCGTCAACACCTCCGCGGCAGCTGACGAGGATGAAGACGATCTATACAAGTGATCCAGTAACCATTGTTAGAACATTGAACTAGGAGTACCAGAATTTTATAGACTATGTTTTTTTTCTCCTCGATCACTTCTTTCCATGTATATAATTTTCGTTAGTAAGAATTTATTTACATGCATTACAGACTTACAGTTGATACAGAGATAAGAAGGTCTTGTGCTTTCCGTTCATTTGTAGGCAGGGATAAAACTCTGAAAACTAGACTAAGCCGTGAACTGGACCGTGGATTGCACGCAACTAGCACGCTTCTCTCTCAACCCCCCTCTGCTCCTGCACAAGATTCAGAAGGTCACTGCATATGTCTGATACGTGAACCTGTAAGAACATGAGTTTCTTATTATTGAACATGTAAGAACTAGAGTTGAAGGCAAATATTTCATGCGGGTTTGTGTCTGATACGTGTGGCTCCCAACATGAGTTTCTTATTATTGAACCTGTAAGAACTACGTAGAGTTGAAGGCAAATATTTCATGCCGGTGCTTAGCAACCTGTGTGGCCTACTGCCGTGATGCTCGGTTAGTCCGGCTTGTCGTAGCCAGCCGGACAAATGGTCATAGAGGCGAACAAATCTCTTACATCGCTTCCTACTTTGGGGCAATTATTAATTTTTGAAAAGAGCATGGTGGGCTGGAACTTAAGGCTTAACCCAATTATTAATTATTAATTTTTCCTGGTGTTCCTTTTCTCTAAAAAAA
>NC_041385.1:187857474-187857764 GCF_002162155.2 Triticum dicoccoides | reverse complement strand
AAAAAAACTTAAGGCTTAACTGCTTGTCCAAACAAAGTTTGGCTTTCATGCTCTTTCCTTCTGTCATTGAAATGCTTTAAAGATTCAGTCACGATTTTCGGAAAATGTGTCATGTAGTAATACATTAACTAGTCGCTCTGCAATGTTGATTCACTGAAAGAAAAGTAAATAGCAAGAAGGTCAAGAAGTCGTAAATTACAAACAGTGTCTACATTATTTTGTACTAGTCAGATGTGTCTAAATTATTTGTAATGTTTAATTAGATACATCCTCTTTTATTCATTTTCATG
>NC_041385.1:187847300-187856951 GCF_002162155.2 Triticum dicoccoides | reverse complement strand
GTGGCTTTTGGTGTAAACTGTTATGTGCGATATAGTGCCGTCCTAGTTCAGCTATGAACTGGCTGTCTGGTTGGAGTTCATAGAAGAACTTGGTAGATGTGGCTGTCCTGGATGAAACTTGCTATTTTCTCTTATGTCCTGTCAGACTTGCTTGTCTTAGTAACTTGACATCTCTTCGAGTTCATGTACTGAACCTAAGCTATGAGTGAGACCTAAGTTCATTAATTATGTACCATTTTCAGATATTTTCGTCTTTTCTACATATGAAGTGTCCATGATCAAAAACACTTGTGTTAACACTCCCTCGCTCGGGGGCTCTCAGACAGATGGATCTCCTTCCTCCTTCCTCTCCCTCTCGCCCTAGTCGCCCCTCGCCCCTCCCAGCCCCTCTTCCTCGTTCGCCGGGCGAGGTCCGATCTCCCTCCTCCCCTCTCGCCTCTGTTCCTTCCCTCCCTTCCCCCGCTCGCTTGCCGGTGTTGCCTTCTCCGCCGCCTTCTCCCCTGCCTTCGCTTGGATCTCGTTTCTGGGCTCTCGTTTCCGATGAGGAGGACCCGCGGTCGGCTGCCTCCTCCCACCGTTTCCCGTCGGCTAGCCCTGGGCGAGCTGTGATTCCTCTTGCTGCGCCTCGCCCCCGCAAGTTCGCTCCTGGTGGCTGGGGACGGCCGGTGGCTGCGGCGTCGCCTGATGCTGGTTGGATCCGGGTTTTTCATCGTCGGCGCAAGTTCGGTAAGATCTCTACGGTCTCTCCTGGGCCGGGGATTCTGGGCGGCGCTCCTGATGGGGAGCTTGGAGGCTCTCCATCTCCCTCTCCTGTTGCTGCCTCGGCTGCCTCATCACCGGCGGCGGTGCCGCCGGGGGGGATGGCGGCGCTGGCTCCGTGTGCCCTAAATCTGGTTTCCGCCTCGGTGGCTAGTGGATCTCGGGCCGTGCCCTCTGTTGGGCTTGTTGGGCTTCACGCTTCTGGTCTGTCCAGTGGGCCCACTCCCCCCCTCTCTCATCAGTTGATGATTTCCCCCCTCTTGTCTCTGCCGGCCCAGTTAGGCCCCCCGTTATGTTGCCTGCGCCCCTTCCCTCATCGGCCCATCTAACCCGTCGGGCCCAGGTGGGCACGGCTCGGTCTGGCTTTATATGGATCCCCCGCGGCTCTCTCCCCCCTTTGCTAGGTTTTCCGGCTTCTGCTGCCGATCTGCGCCGCCACCGTTCTCCCATTCATCACCTCGTCAGATCTAGTCCTCCTCCACTTCTCCTCTCCTTTGCCGCGGTGCTCGCCATGGATAAGTCTCGGGGTTCGTCTTGTGAGGCGGTGTCGGGCAGTAAGCGGCGGCGCGAGGATTCTCCTGCTTCTGCGGTGGATCTGGAGCTCGAGGCCTTGCTCCGCTCCAAGTTGGAGGCGGAGCAGGCGGTGCCCGAGCAGGTGGCTCGTGACCGTGCGGCCCGGGCTGCGGGTCCAGAGTGGTTGCAGCGCTCGGAGCGGGAGCGCGCGCCTGGATCTGGTCCTCAGGGATCTGGCTCTGGCCCTTCGCTCTCTCCGGCGCTGATCCGTGGGAGGCGGCGGCGGCCTCCGGTGGTGGGGTTTCTTCCTCGTCGGGTTCCCTGCCTATGCTCGGCGCGGGGCGCGGCACGCCTGCTCCGGTGCGGTTCCCACCTCCCCCTCGCCCGGCTGGTGCGGGTGCAGGGTCTCGCCCGCTGCCCCGGTCTTTCGTGGGGCCGGTGCGGAGGCCCTCCGGTCCGCTCTCCGGGGCCCCTTCCTCGTCGGGGGTGGGGGACGGGCTGCTGCCTCCTCCCTCGTCGCTCCCGCAACCTCGCCCCACCTCTGCTTCTCAAAGCAACCCATCTGCGCTCACTTGCTTGGCCTGCCACAAGCCTGGTCATTTCCAATCTCGATGCACTAATCCTCCATTCTGCCTAATCTGTCGTTCTGATGATCACCTCACGGTTAATTGCATGAATAGACAGAAACCTCCCTCGGTTCTCCAGTTTGGCTCGGGCCTCCCCGGTTGCGCCTTCTTTGCATTTGACAATGATCTCCCTGTCCTAGAGGTGGCTCCCTCGCTTTCCAATGCTGCGATCGTTTCTGTGAAGGACCAAAAGATCTCATCCCAAACTTTACTCGAAGGGCTTCATATCTGGGATGAGGCAGGGTGGGATTGGCAAGTTGTCCAGATCTCTGAGTATGAGTTTTCGGTGGTGTTTCCTTCCAAGGACTGCTTGCGGATGATTGCCTCATGCACTAGTTTTACTCTGCCCCTCAACCAGCTGGTGGTCTCTGTCAAACTGGCTTCTTGCAATGGTACGGCGGCTGGTCCTCTTTCTCAGGTCTGGGTCTTGATTGATGATTTGCCAGCTGGGCTCCGCTTGTCTGCCTTTCTTATGGCGTTTGGGGTTCTGATTGGGAAGCCCGTGGAGGTGGATTTGGAATCCCTGAACAAGGTTGGCCCAGCAAGGATGAAGATTTGGTGTGTGGATCTGGGTCGTGTCCATGGAGCGATTGATGTCTTCCCCTCCCCCAATGGTATCAGGCTCCGGGTGCGGGTGGAGGGGGCGGATGCTTTTCAACCCCCTCCCCCCTCCTCCTCCTTCTAACCCCTCGGATAAACGTGATAAGGAGGGGGGTGGATCTATGGGTGGTAACAATCAGAGCGATGGCTCTAACCTCCGCTTCACCCAATCCGAGTGGGACGGTTTGGCTGAATCTGAACGGGAGTTGTTCCATTCCCAAGCTCCCTCTGGTACTGCTCCCCGCGAGGCTGTGGCGATTCCTCCTGCTGATCCTATGGTTTCTGCTGCTGGTGATGATCTTCTGAAGAACCCTCCTCTGTCGGCTACTCCCATTTCTGGTGCTTGCTCCAACCTCCCGGTTCGTCCTATCTCCCCCACTCGCTCGGGAATTGAGGACCTGCCTGCCTCCCCTATTCGTGACGTGGTGGGAGCCCAGTCTCAGAGGAAGAAGAAGTCTTCGGTGCGCAAATTCTCGGCTAAGAGCAGGAATTCGTCGGGCTCGAAACAATCCGTGACTGGGATCTGCCGCCGCCTCGACAAGGATCTCGGGTCGATGTCTTGCTCGGGTCCCCCTCCGACCTCTCCTGCGGCTCGGTCGCCTGCGATCCGGTCTCCTGCGTCCACGGCTCGCAAAGGTAGGCAGGTGGCTAACTCGGGCGGCTCTATCTTGGAGCAGGCGGAAAAGCGGGCTGCGGCGAAGGATCTTCCTACCCCAGGTATTCATCCATCTATTGGTTCCTCTCCGGTTCGGCTGGTTTTGCCATCTCTTTCGGATAATCATCTTTTAAATATTATGTCGGATGTGGGAGTGGTGGTAGACACTTCTGTTGGCTCCCCTAGTTCTCTTCTTGCAATTATTCGGGCTAACGAGGTGGCTCAGGCGGCCATTTCTAAAGCTAAAGAGGCCGTTGCCTCCTTGGCTGTTGATTCTAGTAATATTCATGGTGCGGAGGCGGGTGTGGAAGCTGGTAGTGGCCAGCCCCAACCCAACTTTTCCAGGAGGGGCTCTACTAAGCGATCTAAATCCTGCGCGGCTCCTAGCAGGTCGAGTCTCCGCATTAAAAATTTGTCTTATAAATGAGGGCCTTATTTTGGAATATTAGAGGGTTCGGTGCTAGGGGGCGTTGTGACCAAATTAAAGATCTGGTTCGTTCGAACAACATTGATTTCGTGGGGCTGGTTGAAACCTTTAAGGAAGCTTTTTCCCCTAATGAACTCTCTGCTATCGCGGGCATGGATAAATTTGACTGGCACGTGTTACCTTCCTCGGGTCACTTGGGTGGGATCTTGATAGGCTCTAATAAAGATATTTTTGATTTTGTTGCCTATGATCATGGGGTCTTTTGGGCTAGTTATGTAGTTTGTCATAAAGCCCTGAATACTTTATGTGAGTTTATCGTGGTATATGGGCTTGCTGATCATTCTCTATCTCCTTTATTTCTTAATGAGCTCTCTGTGAAGATCGAATCTTGCAATCTCCCGATGGTTATCGGGGGTGATTTTAATCTCCTTCGTTGTCCTTCTGATAAAAGTAACGACATCTTCTCCTGGCCTTTGGCGAATGCCTTTAACGACTTTATCAGCGCCAATGCTATCTGTGAGCTTCCCCGGGGTGGAGCCCGCTTTACGTGGTCTAATCACCAGGCTAGTCCTATTAGATCAGTTCTCGACAGAGTGTTCATATGTCCCAGGTGGATTCCCTGTTTCCTAGAGCCTCCCTTGGCGCCAAATGCATTGTTGGTTCTGACCATACCCCTCTAATTCTTGACGACGGTTCTATTAATCTTAGACCCCCGGCTAGATTCCAATTTGACGCCTCTTGGCTGCTCATTGATGGTTTTATTGATATGTTGGCCGCGAAGATATCCCTCCTGCTTTCCTCTCATGCTCGCTCTTTCGGCCCTCTGGATGACTGGAACTCGTGTTCCTACAACTTGGGTAAATTTCTCAGAGGTTGGTCTCGCAATTGTGCGGTGGAGGATCGGCATTCCAAATATTTCCTTGAGGCACAGATCGCGGCACTCGATCTGACGGCCGACTCTACTGGGCTTTTCGATGATGGCTGGGCCGTGCGGTATAACCTTGAGGCCGCATTAATGCAGTTGCACCACCAGGCTGAGATTTACTGGCGCCAGCGGGGCACACTCAACCGGACTCTCAAAGGTGACTCCCCCACGGCCTATTTCTTTGCCACCGCGAACGGTAGGAGGAGACGCTGTGGTATTAACAGCTTGATTATCAATGGTGTGCGTTCTTCGGACCAGTCTGTTATTATGGCTCACGTGGTGGATTTCTTCTCTACGCTGCTTGGGGCTAAACCTCCTTCGGGCTTCTCTATCTCCCCATCTCTTTGGAACCTGGGTCTAAAAATCTCCGGCTGAGGAAAATGCTTCATTGATGATTCCCCTCTCTGATCTGGAAATCTGGGATGTAGTTAACTTTGCTAATCCGAATGCTGCTTCCAGGCCAGACGGCTTTTCTATTCCTTTCTTTCAGAAATTCTGGCCTCAGTTAAAGCAGCTGGTGTGCAATGTTATCCAGGGTTTTTGCCTTGGTACTATCGATATCTCCCGCTTGAACTACGTCGTTATTTCCCTGATCCCCAAGGTTAAGGGTGCTGAATTAATTTCTCAATTCCGACCTATTGCTTTGATCAATAACTTTGCCAAATTTCCGGCTAAGGGCTTTGCTAACCGTCTGTCCCCTGTGGCCCATAGAGTTATCAGCCCCTTCCAATCTGCTTTCATCAAAGGTCATTTCATCTTAGATGGCATCCTCTCTTTGCACGAAATTTTGCACGACCTTCACTCTCGGAGCTCTAAAGCGATTATTCTTAAGTTAGATTTTGAGAAAGCTTATGACTCAGTTAGTTGGTCATTTCTTAAGCAGGTCCTGCTCGCGAAAGGTTTTGACGGAGCTTACGTGCATCGTGTCATGCAGTTGGTCTCGGGTGGCCATACTGCCGTTTCGGTGAATGGGCATATTAGTAATTTTTTTGCCAATGGCAGAGGCCTTCGTCTAGGGGACCCTGCTTCCCTGTTCTTTTTAATTTTGTGGCCGATGCCTTCTCTTGCATTCTCGCTAGGGCGGCCCGGTGCGTTCATATCATTCCGGTGGTCTCCCATTTACTCCCGGAGGGGGTCTCTCACTTGCAGTACGCCGATGATACGATTATTATGGTTGGATTGGACGATGCCTGTATTGCCAACCTTAAATTCATCTTGTTATGCTTTGAAGCAGTCTCAGGCCTTAAGATTAACTTCTCCAAAAGTGAGGTCTTAGTTACTGGTGTTGATGATGTGGAAGCCTTGCGTGTGGCTAGGCTTCTTAACTGCTCCTTGGGCTCCTTCCCTTTCAAGTATTTGGGACTTCCAATTTCTCCTGTCTTGCTTCATGCTAAGGATTTTGCTCCAGCTGTCGCTAAGGTGGGAAACAGGGTTCTTCCATGGAGGGGGAGATATAATACCAATGCTGGCAAAGTTGCTCTAATTAATTCATGTTTATCATCCCTTCCTATGTTCCTTATGGGTTTTTATCTTCTATCGGCTGGCGTTCATGCTGGTTTTGATAAACATAGGGGAGCTTTCTATTGGAACGCCGCGGATAACAAGCGGAAATATAGGCTGGTCAAGTGGCAACTTATGTGTAGGCCTAAAAACCTCGGGGGGTTAGGCATTATTAACACGCTGGTGATGAATAAATGTTTGTTAATAAAGTAGTGGTGGAAAATTATGACTAGCGGGGCCGATACTCTTTGGTTTTCTATTCTCAAGGCCAAATACTTCCCTCATTCTAGCCCCTTGTTTGTTACTGCCAGATGCGGATCTCAATTCTGGAAGAACCTTGTCAAAGTCAGACCTATATTCCTGGATCATGTTAAATTTATCGTGGGTAATGGGACTTCGGTTCGCTTCTGGAGGGACTGGTGGTGTGGGGATGCCCCTCTGGCTGTTAGTTTCCCGGTTTTGTTTTCGTATTGTCCTAAGCCGGACATCTCCATCACGGAGGTGGCGGCGAATAATTGGGGTCTGGCTTTTCGTCGTTCCCTGTCTCTTGAAGAGTTGGAAGACTGGCAAAGTCTCTCTGCCCTCTTCCCTGTGCTCTCGGAGTCGCCGGATTCTATTGTTTGGCCCCATTCGGCTTCTGGCAGGTTTTCGGTTAAGTCGTTTTATTCTAGGCTTATCGGTGGTTCCCCCTCGAATAGATTTACTTGCGTCTGGAAGTCCAAAGTGCCGCCTAAGATTAAGATTTTCCTTTGGCAAGCTTTTAGAGGCCGCCTTCCGGCGGCTGACCAGATTCACAAGCGCAATGGGCCGGGCTCGGAGTTCTGTCACCTTTGCGGTGCTTTGGAAAACACGGAACACATCTTTTTTCACTGCGTGTTGGCTAAGTTGGTTTGGAGCTGTGTCAGGTCTTGGCTCCAGGTTTCTTGGAACCCCTCTTCCTTCTCCAAGCTTAGAAACCTAGCCAAAGTTTTGGTTGGGGTCACCAAGAGGGTGTTCTGGGTCAGCTTGGGTGCCTTATGCTGGGCTTTATGGACCATTAGGAACAAATTTACTATTGAGCATACCTTCCCATCTAAGCCTGCTGACGTTCTTTTCAAATCATGTATACTATTGCAGTAATGGAGATTATTGACTAAGGATGAAGATTGGGATGCCCTGGACTTGCTCATCGCCAAAATTCGGGATACGGCGTCCCACATCTCCGGGCTGGATCCTGCCGTCTGATCTCGATTGCCGCTGTTCGCTCCGTCTGGTTTTAGTCTTTTCTCCTTCCGGCCTGCGCGCCGAGTATGGCAGGTTGCCATGTATCTCTTAAACTTCCGTTCACCTGTCCCAGGCTTTATGTTCGGTGGATTTGCGATGTTTCGCCAACTGTTCGTGTTTATGTTCGGGCCTGTGACGCTGCCGTGTGGCTTTATCTATAAAGTCGGGCTAAGGCCTTTTTTCTAAAAAAAAGTGTCCATGATGGTCTAATGCTAGCTAAATGCCTAAATGGTGTCAACAAAATTTTCCCAAAAAATGAAAAATGCCCTTATATTCAATCTGGGAAAGTTTCAAAACTTGTTGACAAACATAAAAAAATACACATTCAGAGACATTTTGAGTCAAAATTTGGCCAAAAAATGAAAGTTTCCAGAAAATCCTGAAACAGTTTAAAAAAATGAACACTCCCATTATATTTAATTTGGGAAAATTTCAAAACATTTTGCAACATAGAAAAGAAACTAGAAGGAAAATACACATTCAGGACCATTTCGTGTCAAAATTTGGCCAAAAGAAAAGTTTCCAACAAAAAATGAAACCATTCTAAAAAATGCATAGCACCATTATATTTAATCTGGGAAATTTTAAAAATGTTTTCCCACATAGAAAACAACTTAGAAGGAAACTACACATTTAGGGTCGTTTTGCCAAACGTTTTGGCTTCTTTGTTTCTACTTCTCTCTTTTTGTATGGATACACTTTGTATTTTGCAGCAAAGAAGTAAGAACGGAAAAGGAGGATAAGGAATGGGAAGTCGTGGAGAAAACAAAAGCACAACAAAATCACAATATTTTTCATGATTGTTCTGACTAATGAGCACATCAAACACCAATTTTGTGACCAAAATTGTACGATCTAAAAATAAACATCACACAACAGGAACAACATTGCACTAGTACACAAAAGATCTAAACTGTATTCTGGCAATTTATTCACAACATAACAACTTTCACTTCTACCGACCAACATTCAAACGAATCCAATACCAAGCAAACCCACTACAGCATACATGACTGGAACAACACAAAACTCAAACACACAAAATAGTTTCATTCAATTCGTTTCCTTGTTCTGCTGCTTCTCTTCCTCTCTTCCTATCACATGATATACAAAGACCCATAGACAATATGTAGGTTCTGTCATTTGCGTCAAAACTTTCTATCACATAATGGTCGATCTGCGAGCATTGTATCACATCTAAATTTAATGCTGCCCCCCCCCCCCACACACACGTCAAGGCAATATATAGGTGAACACTCAACTCATCAAGTTGGTGGGCAGCGCACGAACAATTCCCAGTTATATATAGGTGAATACTCAACACTTCAAGCCAATGACTAAATATTAGAATATGAAGACCACTGAACAGATCAAGTCAATGATCAAGTTGGTGGGCAGCGCACAGACAACGTCCTAGTTATATATAGGTGAATACTCAACACTTCAAGCCAATGACTAAATATTAGAATATGATGACCATTGAACAGATCAAGTCGGTGACTAAATCTTAAATATTCATAAGAGCCTAAAGTACAAAAATATTCGCGATCCTCATCTCCTAGGCTCTTAGAGATCTGGATGTCGGACTCCCCGTTGTTGAAGAAGACCAGGTGTGAATTTTGGCCTTCTGCCTGTGTTGGGTAGACCCTAGACAATATGTAGGTTCTACGGCTTGCGCCAAAACTTTCTATGACAGAATGATCGATCTGCGAGGATTGTATTACATCTATATTTGATGTTGCAATCATAGTGATTTCATTGGTAAGCAGAGCATGTGAATGGAAACACATGCATACATACAAATGTCTGAAGTGCTTGGATGTTTGAGGGAGCGGAACACTAGATTTTCTTCTATTGAAGGACATATTATTATTTTTCCTTCACAATTTTGGTTAAAGTTGCGGGGCAGCCCTCCCATCAAGCCAATATATAGGTGAACACTCAACACATCAAGTTGGGGTCCATCGCATGAACAATTTCCTAATTATATATAGATGAACACTCAACACATCAAGCCAATGAATAAATATTAAAATGTGAAGACCATCGAATAGATCAAGTCGATGACTAAATCTTAAATATTCATATAAGAGCGTAAAATACGGAAAAAATATTCACGATCCTCATCTCCCAGGCTCTCAATGATGTGATCTGGATGTCGGACTCCCCATTGTTCAAGACGAATAGGTGTGCCTTTTGGTCTTCTGCCTGTGTTTGGTAGACCCTAGACAATATGTTGGTTCTATTGTTTGCGCCAAAACTTTCTATGATAGAATGGTCGATCTGTGAGCATTGTATCACATATAAATTTAGTTTTTCAATAACAGCGGTTTCACTAGTAAACAGAGCATGTGAATGAAAACACATGCATACATACCAATGT
>NC_041385.1:187816477-187847011 GCF_002162155.2 Triticum dicoccoides | reverse complement strand
GAACACTCAACTCATCAAGTTGGTGGGCAGCGCACGGACAATGTCCTAGTTATATATAGGTGAATACTCAACACTTAAAGCCAATGACTAAATATTAGAATATGAAGACCACTGAACATATCAAGTTGGTGACTAAATCAAAATATTCATAAGAGCCTAAAGTACGAAAATATTCGCGATCCCCATCTCCTAGGCTCTTAGAGATCTGGATGTCGGACTCCCCGTTGTTGAGGAAGACCAGGTGTGAATTTTGGCCTTCTGCCTGTGTTGGGTAGAGCCTAGAAAATATGTAGGTTCTACAGTTTGCGCCAAAACTTTCTATGACAGAATGATGAATCTGCGAGGATTGTATTACATCTAAATTTGATGTTGCAATCATAGTGATTTCATTGGTAAGCAGAGCATGTGAATGGAAACACATGCATACATTCAAATGTTCCGAAGTGCATGGATGTTTGAGGGAGCGGAACACTAGATTTTCTTCTATTGAAGGACATATTATTATCTTTCCTTCACAATTTCGGTTAAAGTTGCAGGGCAGCCCTCCCATCAAGCCAATATATAGGTGAACACTCAACACATCAAGTTGACAACCCAACACAGCAGAGAGAGCCTTGGCTTAGTGGTTGGGTATGTGGTTGTGCAATCCAACGACCCGAGTTCAATTCCTAGAATTGACAGGTGATGCCCAGGGGTTTTCCCCCGTTTATTGAGGATCAATCTTGATGTGTGGTGGAACCACTCATCAAGAAATGTCTTGAAACTCATTTAAAAAAATTCTGAGGACCATGTTTATCTCGGTACTCATACTAAAATGGCCGTATGCATCCTTAGTTGGTGCAGAGGCCGGGAAGTGAAAATCTCCCCATTTTATAATCATTTAAAAAATTCCGAGGACCATGTTTATCTTGGTACTCATACTAAAATGGCTGTATGCATCCTTGGTTGGTGCAGAGGCCGGGAAGTGAAAATCTCTCCCATTTTTGATCCATTCTTGCTAGCCCTCGCGTCGCTCCTCCCGCGGGTGACACGGGCGGCGCCGCCACCCCTTGCCGCTAGCCCTCCTCCTTCTCCCCTTCCCCGCTGCCGCCGGCCAGAGCCACCGAGGCAAAGCCCCCCGCGGTGGCTGGCGGCGGGGCCCTTCTCCCCTCCTCGCGTTCGTGGCCTGCGGGAGCGGCCAGGCCGAGCGAAGGCGCCGTGGCGCGCGAATCCTGGCGGCGCGACGGCGGCGATCTTGACGGCGGCGGGCCCATGACGCAGCTGCAGATGGGTCGACGCCGAGCTGTGTGGCGGCTGCGTGCGGGTCTCCTCGTGGCGGCGGCCTTCGCCGGCAGCGGGGCGGCACGTGCGCGGCATCCGGCGAGGGGTGGGGACGCGGCCACGGTGGCTTCTCGTGCAAGTACGCGGAGAAGAGGCTGTGGCGTGTGTCCTCGGGGAGGATGGGTATCCTCGCCCAGATACGTTGGCGGCATGGCGGCGGAGGTCGCAGTGGCCGGTCGATGGTGGCGGAACTTGGCTAGTGGCAACGGCGAGGTTCTGTCTGGATCCCGGGGCGGCGGCCCTGGAGGGTGGCGGCTGGTGAAGCTAGGGATTCCTGCGACAGCATGGCGTGGTGCAGTCCCTGTCCAAGGCGGATCTGTGACAGCGATCTGCTTTGGATTGGTTCGGATATGAGACGGTGACGAGCGCGCGGGATCCTTCTCGGCGGCTCTTGCAGCTTGGCGAGGCGGGGTGGGAGCCCTCCTCCTAGGCTCCAGTGGTGGCACACTCAGGCAGTGGCCGGTGCGCCAGGGATCCCACGGTGGCACTTTTGCTGCGGTTGGTCGCCGGATCTAGGCGGCTGGATCTGGGGCTTTGAAGGCGGTCGAGACGGTGCACGGGTTGTTGGGTGGATTTCTTGGGACGGATCCGGGTGAAAACCTGGTCTTCGGTTGATGGTCGGAGCCAATGATGACGATGCCCTTATCATCGTTTCCTTCATGAAGGCATCATCGAGGTGAAGCTCCCAACTCCACTCAATACCTCCGGGGGAAACCCTAGATCAGCTGATCGGATGTTGGCGGCATTCATGTGTCGTAACCCCTTTGTGGCGGCATTCTTGGAGGTGCACCCGGCTTCGCGGGACCAGCAGACGGCTTCTTTGGTGGAGCGGTGCTTCATCTTACATATTGATGGTGACGGATCTTGACGGCGTGGTGCAATGCAGATTCGGAGTTCGATGTGGGAGAATGGACTCGCGCAGGAGGACGGCGCTGTCTGGCGTCGTGGTGGCGTCGATGGCATAGAGACCTAGCACGGTAGATGCAACAGTACAGCTCTGAAGATGGACTCGTGGCAGGTGGCTGCGGCGGCCTCATACCCGACAGGCGTCCTGGTTGAGGAGTGCGCCGGACTGGTAGGTGCCCCATACCAGGCAGGCGTCCTGGTTGGGACCTCAGGTCTTAGATGCTTAGGTTTGGCTGCAATTTCTATTTGGTATTAGGCCCAGGCTATCAGCGCCCCTTCATCATTTGGATAGGTGTAGCGACAGTTATTGCTTAGACGGTGGCTTTAGTCTTGCTGTTGTGTGACTTTGTAAGATCTTGTAAGAATAATTAATAAAGTGGCCGCATACATCGTCCAGATGCAAAAGCCGGGGGTCATCCTTCTTTTCTAAAAAAAACACATCAAGTTGGGGTCCAGCGCATGAACAATTTCCTAATTATATATATGAACACTCAACACATCAAGCCAATGAATAAATATTAAAATGTGAAGACCACCGAATAGATCAAGTCGATGACTAAATCTTAAATATTCATATAAAAGCGTAAAATACGGAAATATTCACGGTCCTCATCTCCCATGCTCTCAATGATGTGATCTGGATGTTGACTCCCCGTTGTTCAAGATGAATAGGTGTGCCTTTTGGTCTTCTGCCTTTGTTTGGTAGAGCCTAGACAATATGTTGGTTCTATTGTTTGCGCCAAAATTTTCTATGAGAGAATGGTCGATCTGTGAGCATTGTATCACATATAAATTTAGTTTTTCAAAACAGCGGTTTCACTAGTAAACAGAGCATGTGAATGAAAACACATGCATACATACCAATGTCTGAGGTGCTTGGATGTTTGAGCCAGCAAAGCACTAGATTTCCTTCAATCTATGGACCATATTATGGTTGTCCTTCACAATTTTGGTTCAACTTGGGGAGCAGCTCCCCCTCCCCAAAAAAACCCTACTAAGATCCTCTAGTGCTTGATAGTAAAGATGACCTCGACATCACACTACATGGAACATCACCCAATAATGTATGGGATCCCTTGCGTTGTACAACATCAGACTACTCATCTACCATGGTATGAGAACCATGATGACCATCGAGTCCAGCACGTATACCCCACGTGTGGCCCCATAGTTTGCATGTAGCGTGTGTGATTACACACTAATTGCGGCAATTTATTTCATAAAAACTGCTATAAATCAGGGCATATCCAATTGAGCAGGCGCCATGCATGATTTTCATGCATACGATTTGCTTCCATACAATTTGTTTTCAATGCTTATTTCGGACGACAATTTAATTGTCAGGTACACGTGACCCTTTTTTTCCGGCTAGCCTATGAAATTGTGTCCATGGAAAATAAAGATACGCTTCCATCGGGTTAGAATTGGTTTGCTTCAGTCAGCCGAAATTTTTGCTTCCAGAACAACTGACAATTGCTTCGATCTAGTTCGATTGCATTTGGTGTCCAGTGTACCATATAAAAGATCTCTCGACAAGATATTTTTTTTCCAAGTCAACACTACTTTTAAAATATTAGAATTTGCTTCCGAAGCAATAGGAGATTACTTCCCATCTGATTGAAATTTATGCTTTGGTCAATCGGACAAAGTGCTTCCATGGCAACCAGCAATCACTTTTTTTATCTAGTTAGAATTTGTCTATTTCAGTCGTCCATTAAAGGAAAAAAATTCAAAACAAACCTTAAAATTGTGGACAAGCTGTTAGGACCCCGACTCAATGCCATATCGATCTAGCATGTAACACCTCATATCACTTTGCAGCCTCACGCACGGTATCCCCACGGGTGTCGCCTTACCTTTGCCCGGGACCGTTTGCGTCTTTTGGCACACGTATATGATAGTGTCGCTAGCATCCATATGATAAGGAGCCCGGTTTGACATGGCTAGTCGTAAACCCAAAGTGACACAAACTTACAGGGACAGGCATCCATGACCCAACATCGAACGTGTCGGTCATCAGCGAGTGAATCCAGGCTGTAGCACTGGGCTAACAGGACTCCGGTGAACCGGGCTGTAGCGGGATAACAGGACTCCGGTATTCATCGCGTGACATTTCCCCGAAGGGACAGACACAAGAACGAAGAAGGACACATGCCGGCCAGCCTAAGTGTTCCGAAGCAGTAGCACGCTACCATGGCTCAGTGGAAGCACTAGGAGACATTTTCCGGTAAGAGAGGCTACTAAGGATAAACAACTAGATAGTCAGATCCCACACATAGCAATACACATTACACGTACGCATAACATGCAAGTATGTGTTGTACAACATGGCATCACAGCATAACTCAACAACTCATATAGATAAAGGCTCAGAAGAGCCATCATAGCATTTATTGCAAACAGGGGTCACAAGACCCATCATACAGAGCATACAAGCAACACGCGGAAGCATTACATGTCTGGGTACAGACATCTACAAATGAAAAAGGCTGAAGAGCCTGACTATCTACAACATCCGATCAAGATCGTAGCTGAGGTACAAGCTACTCATCGAAGTCCACGAGAACACTAGTAAGACCGAAGTCTCCGCTGCAAAAACATAAATAAAGCAACATGAGTACAAAGGTACTCAGCAAGACTTACATCAGATCCTATCATACATGCACTTGTATCAAGAGGGTAATGTGGGGTTTAGTTGTAGCAAGCCAGCTTTGACTCTGTGGCTATCCTGTTCTACGACTACCAGAACTTCTTTGAGGTGATATGGCGCACACGAGTCCACTAATCACCACACAATACACTACTATGGATTCATTCCCGTCTCCCTACGAGAAGGCCATCCATAGCACTCACACTTGTCTTGAGCATTTTATAGTATCCACTTCAAGTTATCTATGTACCATGTAAGCATCCAAGAAGTCCATAACCGCGGACCCGGCTATTCGAATAGATCATGTTAACCCTACAGGGGTGTACTTCTTCACACACGCTCTCGCCACTTACCACCATGTACACAACGTGTATCTCGGCAACCTTCAAGCGGAAGCCTGGCGAGGGAGTCGGCCACGACCTGACTAACCACACAAGACTCTAGCCCAGGTTTATCGCCTATTCGGGTTCCATCCGCAAGGAGATCCGGCCGGGGTGTCGCTCACGGCCCCAAACGATGTGAGCAGGGTTCCCAAGCCCACCATCCGGGTGCCACTTGGTACACCGTGCCACTGTGCCTAGTCTGTCCCAAGCCCACCTGGCCGGGTGGCACTTGGTAGACTACTAACACTACCTACAAACACCAGAAACTAGTTGCGACTCCTGGACAGAGATCAAGTCGGTTAATAAGTCGAGAGAGTCAATTAAGGATCCCAATGTGTGGTAATATCGAGTCATTGGACAACATACATAGAACTCAGTGCTTAAGAACGGTTCCAGTGAGACAACCCACCATGTACTCCTACATGGCCTCTCACCGCTACCTTTACCAAATCGTGTTCACACACTTAACTCTCAGCACCAGAACAACTCATAACACTCCAATTCATTCCCAATGAATCAGACCTGACACAACTCTAAGCAATAGCAGGCATAGCATGGTAGGAACACAACATGGCTCAATCAACTCCTACACATGCTAGTGGGTTTCAACTATTTACTGTGGCAATGACAGGTCATGCAGAGGAATGGGTTCAACTACCGCATCACAAAGTAGTAGATGAATCGTTGTTGTCCTAATGCAATAACTGAGAGCAGGAGCGAGAGAGTAGGATTGTATCGGAATGAACAAGGGGGTTTGCTTGCCTGGTAGATCAACAGGGTGGCACTGCTCCTCAGACAGGTACTCTGGAACACTCTCCGGAGTAGGACCTATCGAGAAGGAACGGTGTCGGCAATCAATAAACAATCATATGCAACAATATGATGCATGAACATGGCATGAATATGTGATGTTGTTTGAGCTAATGCAGCTAGCATTCATTTGCTTGAAGTCTATTTGAATCAAGAATTCCAATGCAACTCCAAGCTAAGTCTTAATAAATGCCATTTATGTGTTTTCACCTATACAGCAGGTATAAGTTGGTTTTTCATTCATGAAACTAGTACATATGGATAGATTGCATTTTTCTGATAATTTTTCATATATAACTTATTTCAATCTGAGTTACGGTTGAATTGATATGAATTTTTGAAGTTTTGAATATTTTCTGGGATTTCCTGTTTTAAAATAATCCCAGAAAATAAATAATTGCGTCAGCATGACGTCAGCGTGACGTCAGCGAGTCAACGGGTCGGTCCAGGTCAAACCTGACCAATGGGACCCATATGTCAGTGTCTAAACCAACTAATCTAGTTTAGTTAGTGGCCTCGGGCCCACATGTCAGTATCATCAGCTAATTAAGTTTAATTAACATCTAACTAAAATTAGCAGGGGCCTGGCCCACTTGTCAATGTCAGGTTTAGTTAATTGGTGATTAGCCTTAGGCTAATCACCTGACCCATGGGGCCCACCTGACGGGCCGGCGAGGTCAAAGGGTCAAACCCCACCGGCGTTTAGCCGCCGGCGAGGCCGAACGCGGCGGAGGGGCTCGGGACCGCGTCTCCGGCGACCAAAAAAGCTAAATCAAACCCTGAACTTTGAATCCTGGAAATTGGCACTCTGAACTTGTAATCCTGCTCTATTTTAGACCCTAGACCCGTTTGTCACACTGGAAATATTACAATCCCGACCAGGATAACTGGCTACTCTCACGGATAAGAATTTGGGCCGGCCCAATATAACACAACAAGAATTCGTGAAGTTTAAAAAATGTTTGCACATTTCTAAAATTGTTCAGTAGTTTAAAAATGTTCTTGTTTTATATTTTTGGCACTAATTCAATTAATTTTGTGTTATTTAAAAAACATTTGGAATTCTGAAATTCTATTTGCATTTAAAAAACTGTTCGCAATTTTAAAAAAGCACATTTGTAAAAAAAAATCATCAGAATTACAACAGTTTTTCACATGCTATGAATTTTGTTTTTAGAGTTTCAAGATTGTATCTCATTTTTTGAAAAAGTTTTTGGAATTTCATAAATTATTTCGTAAGTAATATTTTTTAAAAATGTTCCGGATTGTTGGCTGCGGACTCGACTGGGCCGGCCCACCAGACATAAAGCGAGTTTTTTCCTTATCATGCACTGTAAAATTTCTTTCTTTCTTTTTCTTAACGCGCGGCGTAATATCCAAAAGAGAAAAACATGTCGTGGAGTCGAACTTTGGACCTGGCAGGGTTGACCTGATTTCGCTAGCCACTACACCAGACGGCTATGAATTACATAATAAGAGGCCGACAGTATTTTATCAGAAACCAAAGCGTCGAACTTTGAAAACGTTTTTTAGTGGCAAACAAGTATTGAAAATGTATTTATTTCTGAATTCTTCGAACATTTTATAAAGTGTGTTGTGGAAAATTTCGAATACTTTTAAAAAACTAACAACTTTAAAAAAGAGACACCTTTTGAAACATAAACATTTTTTAAACCTGAACAAAATTTTAAAGTGCGAACACTTTTTGAAACAATTTTTTTTCTGAAACGTGAACAAAATTTTAAAGTGCAAACACTTTTTGGACAATGTAAAAAATGTTCGCATTCGCTCAACGCGTAGAAAAGACTGTAAAAATTTTAAATTATAAAAAAGCATGGATCATTTGCATTCGCTCAACGCGTAGAAATCGAGGTGCTGACTGGGAGGAATCATAAAGACTGGGCCCAGAAGTGGATGCCGGACTATCATCAATCCGCAATATGGTGAAGAACCCGCCTTGCAAAGTCGAAGACATAAATCCGCATACTACATCGTCATTGAAGGCATGTTCGGGGGCTACTGAGGGAGTCCTAGTTTCGGGGGTCCTCATGTGTCCGGCTCGAGGAGACGGGCCGGACTGAATGGGCCGTGAAGATAAAGCTTAAGGCCATCACTCCGTATCCGGGTAGGACTTCTGTGTGCGTGGACGGCAAGATTAGAGTCCGGATGTATTATTTCCTTCCTTGTCAACCGACTTTGTACAAACTCTAGACCCCTCCGGTGTGTATATAAACCGGAGGGGTTAGTCCGTAGAGGCTATCATCATAATATTCATAGGCTAGACAATCTAGGGTTTAGCCATTATGATCTCGAGGTAGATCAACTCTTGTAACCTCTATACTCATCAAATCCAATCAAGCAGGAGGTAGGGTTTTACCTCCTTTAAGAGGGTCCGAACCTGGGTAAATATTGTGTCCCTTTGTCCATCGTTACCATCGATCCTTAGACACACAACTTGGGCCCCCCTATCCGAGATCTGCCGGTTTTGACACAGACACATACCTGGTTACAAACGCCTCCAAGGTGTAAAGGTTCGTCGGAACGTCGAGCAGGCATGTCGGCGCTGGTTGCGGACGTCCGGCAATGCCTTTGTGGCGGTCGGAGACGAACAACAACAGCAACAAAGGTGGAGGGTGCGAATGCAAAGTAAGGGGGGAGAAGGGCGGTGTGGAAGGAAATGGGACCGGGAGGGGGATTGGGTGGGCCGGGGGTGTTGGAGTCCTACGTTTCGGGTGTCCAGACTCCCGCAAACCTCCTACACTTTTATCTCCAATTTGCTGAAGAAAACACGTTCGGATTGCCCCGCAAACCGATACAGGTTGGCGTTGGATGACTTCCGTGGTTCGGATGGTTGCGGAAGGTTTGCGTCCGTCTTGGCGACGCCCTAATCACTCTTATTTATGTGTTTGTTCTCACTGTTTCGCTTCTATAGACCCTTCATGTCTACAATAAAAGTAACCAGCTGATTCATTTTGATTTTGTGTATTATTAAGATAGGTATCCTAAATTTTTTTGCCACACGGAAAGTTTCCTAGTGATAATTCATATTACCAACGCAGTTACAAATATCGATCTTAGGATATGTATAATGATGGCATATGAATACATATGCCTCATGAGAAAAATTAGCTTGAGACAACCAGAATGATTTTCTCTAGCCAACGCAAGCTACTACGGCCTCATCAACAAATAGAAGATAGAAATTTTAATACATATGCATCTTTACTCTTCACTTCAACTTTTTTAGCATTTTACACCGGAATGCATTTTTTCTCCCCAAACACCTGCCTCTTGCAGAGGATCTCGATTCCTTATCTAAACCTACTTTCTCTAACATCCGATCCTACATGACACACGAGGCATCACCAAGAGCCTATGCATTGGACATGGCCTTAGTCGTTTACCCGGTCCGTGTGCATAGAACTCTCACATAGACCATGGGTTAGTACACAAAGTGCAATGGACAATGCTTAGCATACCATGGGATCACTTGATCCCTCTCGGTACATCTTCTACGCTTTGTGAGTTGATCAACTTGATTCACTCTTGACTTAGTATTGATCAACCTTGAATCTTTCCAACTCTCTTCATTTGGATGATGTCTTGAAGGTAAACATGAATGATCACACAATCTTATTCTTCAAGACATGCTTGCAATAAGCTCAACACTCACATGACCAATCTTTAGATAATTCCTTAATAGCACCTTGGTCAACTCATAAACTCCTTGAAACCAACACATGGACTTCAAGAAAAGCCTATGGACAAATACTTCAAATATAACTCAAGACAAGCATTAGTCCATAGAGATTGTCATCAATTACCAAATCCAAACATGGGGGCACCGCATGTTCTTTCAATCTCCCCCATTTTGGTAATTGATGACAATCACTTTCAAGAGAGTTTATATAAGGAATTATGCATCACCATGCAATGCAACAACCAATAGTGCATGCGAATGAGATGCAAATGCTAAGGAACAAAACCAAAGCAAGAGGAGATAACTCTCTAAACTTCTCCACAAAACTCTCTGAAACTTCTCCCCCATTGGCACTGATTGCCAAAATGGGCAAAAATCTAAGAAGGCCAATATAAATTTTGGTCCTCCATAAATTGTGCATTTCTCAACAAGAGATTGGAATGCAATACACATACCCAAAGGTAAATACTTGGAGGAACACAAACTATATTGAGGCACAAAGATTGCTAAAGAATGATATGCCACAAACTATATTGAGGCACAAACTATATTGAGGAAACAAATATCACAAGAAAGAATGAATAACATTCCATGATACAACCTACACACGGTTGATGCAATAAATGTGTGCATGTAGTAGATGATGATACTTGTTACCGAGATAGCATTGGAAGGATGTAGTAGAAACCAATTGAAGGTATAAAGTAGTTCATTGATCATCCTAGCTTGACTCCAATAAGCACATGGTGACAACACCTTCCTTTTGAATGAACCGAGTATCCAATGCATCTCCAATTGTTCCTAGAACAACAACACAAACAAAATGGTACCCAAACTCATTGGGACCAAAGGGTTAGAAACATCAATACATAGGACAATCTCCACATAAATATGTGCAAATAGATACGAAAATGAATTTCATACACATCTCATCCGATTTGAGACTTGGTGGAGATTCCCCTATATATTGGATCAAAGAAAGAAAGCATGCCAAGGAAACTACATGAAGTTAATATGCATGCTTAATACTTTCAAGAACCGATACAAAAAAAAGGAAATACCAAGTGAAAAGGATACCAAATGGAGAAATCATCACTTGGAAGATATCAAAGATACATCAAGGAATGAGATATCCATTGGAACACACAAAATTATATCAAACTCCCAAAAGAGAGGATGGTTTCGAACAAACCAAGCTCTCTACAAAGTTTCATGATGGCACAAGTACCAAAAAGAAATGGCTTGTCGTCCACCAACACACACTTAAAATGGATCACAAGATTAGTGTTTTATAGAAAATTGGATAGCTCCCCCACGAGTTGTGCATTATAGAGAATTTGTAATTGAATACAAAATGCACAAGGTAGGATCACCACTTTCACTATATCAAGAAAACACTAGACAAGATCAAGAAAACAACAAGATCCTCAAGTGGCACGGAAGGCAATGGGAGTTGACACAAACTTGGCAAGAGATAAGGCAAAAAAAAACGCCAACATGAAGATGATCAATCATTTCTACCACACATAAGTGAGTACCAATTGTCAAAAGACAAGAAGTATTTGGAAGTAATTCTCGGTGGTAGATAGCAAGGATATCCGACATCATCTTCACACCAAACACAAGCAAATTGCAACTTGTAGAGCTAACATGCCACCTAGGAACAACATAATTTACAAGATCAATTCTAGGTGACAATATCTCAAATTTACACATTTTCTAGGCTTGTAGTATGCACATAGCATATTACTCCCCCATAATGTGATACCAATAAAAACTTAACAAGAGGCAATAAGAGGATCCAACAAGAGATGATTAATGGACTATTTAGAATTTGAATTTCTCATGAGAAGACATGCCACATAGTGACTAGATACTCTTGTAATATCAATACTAGATGGTATTCCTCATGTACACACATTTATAAGATTGTGAGGTGCACAAAGCACATCACTCCCCCATAATGGGATATTCCATTAATCTCTCACAAGAGCCAACTAAGAAACAAACAAGATGCACGAAGGCTCAACGCACGACACACACGTACATGATGTGCAAACCAACATACACATACTTGATTACTCAAGTTAAGCAAATTGAAAACACATCATATACAAACACATGCAAGGTACAAAACCACAACATGCTTAGGGGCAAGTAACTATCAATGTAAACAATTTAAGTACGAGTTATCGCAACGAGGAACATTGGATATAACATAGAAACTTGATAACCAATTGACTTGGCTTGAGACAATAAGAATGATGAAGTCCCCTTAATTCTTCATAATGTAGCCAAGTCTCCAATGCCCTCCAACAACACCTATTTATCAAGTTTGAGATTGTTTGTCCCCAACCAAGTTGGGTCCTAAGAGGTTAGTCACAATAGTCTTGGCAACCCAAATGGTTCTTTTCTTGACACCACTTTGAGTACCAACAAACTTGGCAAACACATTGCCAACCTTATCCTTCCCAAGAGAATAGATATTATCAATAATAATTGGGTTGGATAAGTTACCACTAGTGCATGAAGAAGCGACGTGAACTTTCTCACGACATAAGTAGCAACGTCTACTCTTCACTTTCTTCTCACTTGATTTCTCAACTTGAGAAGCATTAGCTTGAGTATTCTTGGGAAGAGGCATTTATTCAACTTGTGGTTGAGCATGAGATTGAACTTGTGGCCGCTTCCCTTGTTGCTTGTCACTAATGGCCTTCTTCTTCAGTGGGCAAGATCTCACATGATGCCCTTCAATTTTGCACTTGAAGCAAACAATCTTGGCCAAATTTTTGACTTGTTCTTGGCCCTTCTTCTTGTTCAACTTGGACTTATTCTTCTTGTTGGAGTTGAATCCCAAGTCCACCTTTGTCATCGGGGGATTTTTGCACACTCAAGATATTGTTGAGTGTGGATTTCCCTTCATGACTCTTTTCCAAGTCTTTCTTCAAAGAAGTGACTTGGGCCTTGAGCTCTTTGATTTCCTCTACATGGTTAGTCTCAACACAAGTACTAGAGGAAGTATAAGCTTCATCATTAGAGCAACAAGGCAAGGAAAGAAATTCATCACAAGATGTACCAATGTTATGCATAGACGAATTACGAGGACTAGCACAAGGCAATATAGCATTTTGACTAAAAGTAGTGCTAATATCCACATGAGGCTCACTATATGTTACCTTAGCAATCATAGCCTCATGAGCTATTTTTAGCACATTATGGGATACAAGAAGATCATCTTGAGAGCTAGAAAGCTTTTCATGACTTTCTTCCAATTTCCCATACTTGCTAGATAGCAACTCAAGTTGAGCCCTTAGCTCAACATTCTCCTTCAAAATGGATGCTTCACAAGAAATAGAGTTAGTAGCACAAGCTGAAGGAAATATGCCCTATAGGCAATAATAAAGTTATTATTTATTTTCTTATAATCATGATAAATGTTTATTATTCATGCTAGAATTGTATTTACCGGAAACATAATACATGTGTGAATACATAGACAAACAAAGTGTCACTAGTATGCCTCTACTTGACTAGCTCGTTAATCAAAGATGGTTATGTTTCCTAACCATGAACAATGAGTTGTTATTTGATCAACGAGGTCACATCATTAGTAGAATGATCTGATTGACATGACCCATTCCATTAGCTTAGCACCCGATCGTTTAGTATGTTGCTATTGCTTTCTTCATGACTTATATATGTTCCTATGACTATGAGATTATGCAACTCCCGTTTACCGGAGGAACACTTTGGGTACTACCAAACGTCACAACGTAACTGGGTGATTATAAAGGAGTACTACAGGTGTCTCCAATGGTCGATGTTGGGTTGGCGTATTTCGAGATTAGGATTTGTCACTCCGATTGTCGGAGAGGTATCTCTGGGCCCTCTCGGTAATACACATCACATAAGCCTTGCAAGCATTACAACTAATATGTTAGTTGTGAGATGATGTATTACGGAACGAGTAAAGAGACTTGCCGGTAACGAGATTGAACTAGGTATTGGATACCGATGATCGAATCTCGGGCAAGTAACATACCGATGATAAAGGGAACAACGTATGTTGTTATGCGGTCTGACCGATAAAGATCTTCGTAGAATATGTAGGAGCCAATATGGGCATCCAGGTCCCGCTATTGGTTATTGACCGGAGACGTGTCTCGGTCATGTCTACATTGTTCTCGAACCCGTAGGGTCCGCACGCTTAAGGTTACGATGACAGTTATATTATGAGTTTACATGTTTTGATGTACCGAAGGAGTTTGGAGTCCCGGATGAGATTGGGGACATGACGAGGAGTCTCGAAATGGTCGAGACGTAAAGATTCATATATTGGATGATATGGTTAGGCCAAGGGGTCAAGCCCATGAGGCTTTAGATCGGTGCAAAAGGAGTTTTGCGGAGTTCAGGGGGCCAAACGCCGGAGACCCTGGCGTCTGGCCCTGGGCCAGACGCCGAGGCCCATGGCGTCTGGGCCAGACGCCAAGGATTGTGGCGTTTGGTCCTGGAGTCTGAGTGGGACTCTTGCCTTTCGGGCAAAACCGACTTTGAGGAGGCTTTTGCTCCAAGTTTCGACCCCGGGGCTCAACATATAAACAGAGGGGCAGGGCTAGCACCAAAGACACAAGAAGTTGATCCACGTGATCTATTCCTTAGCCGTGTGCGGCGCCCCCAGCCACCATATTCCTCGATAATACTGTAGCGGAGTTTAGGCGAAGCCCTGCTGCTGTAGTTCATCAAGATCGTCACCACGCCGTCGTGCTGACGAAACTCTTCCCCGACACTTTGCTGGATCGGAGTCCGGGGATCGTCATCGAGCTGAACGTGTGCTTGAACTCGGAGGTGCCGTAGTTTCGGTGCTTGATCGGTCGGGCCGTGAAGACGTACGACTACATCAACCGCGTTGTGCTAACGCTTCCGCTTACGGTCTACAAGGGTATGTAGACAACACTCTCCCCTCTCGTTGCTATGCATCACATGATCTTGCGTGTGCATAGGAATTTTTTTGAAATTACTACGAAACCCAACAGTGGTATCAGAGCCAGGTTATTTATGTTGATGTTATATGCACGAGTAGAACACAAGTGAGTTGTGGACGATACAAGTCATACTGCCTACCAGCATGTCATACTTTGGTTCGGCGGTATTGTTGGACGAGACGACCCGGACCAACCTTACGCGTACGCTTACGCGAGACCGGTTCCCTCGACGTGCTTTGCACAGAGATGGCTTGCGGGCGACTGCCTCTCCAACTTTAGTTGAACCAAGTATGGCTACGCCCGGTCCTTGCGAAGGTTAAAACGGAGTCTATTTGACAAACTATCGTTGTGGTTTTGATGCGTAGGTGAGATTGGTTCTTACTTAAGCCCGTAGCAGCCACGTAAAACATGCAACAACAAAGTAGAGGACGTCTAACTTGTTTTTGCAGGGCATGTTGTGATGTGATATGGTCAAGGCATGATGCTGAATTTTATTGTGTGAGATGATCATGTTTTGTAACCAAGTTATCGGCAACTGGCAGGAGCCATATGGTTGTCGCTTTATTGTATGCAATGCAATCGCGATGTAATGCTTTACTTTATTACTAAACGGTAGTGATAGTCGTGGAAGCATAAGATTGGCGAGACGACAACGATGCTACGATGGAGATCAAGGTGTCACGCCGGTGACGATGGTGATCATGACGGTGCTTCGGAGATGGAGATCACAAGCACAAGATGATGATGGCCATATCATATCACTTATATTGATTGCATGTGATGTTTATCTTTTTATGCATCTTATCTTGCTTTGATTGACGGTAGCATTATAAGATGATCTCTCACTAAATTATCAAGAAGTGTTCTCCCTGAGTATGCACCGTTGCGAAAGTTCTTCGTGCTGAGACACCACGTGATGATCGGGTGTGATAGGCTCTACGTTCAAATACAACGGGTGCAAAACAGTTGTGCACGCAGAATACTCAGGTTAAACTTGACGAGCCTAGCATATACAGATATGGCCTCGGAACACGGAGACCGAAAGGTCGAGCGTGAATCATATAGTAGATATGATCAACATAATGATGTTCACCGATGAAACTACTCCATCTCACGTGATGATCGGACATGGTTTAGTTGATTTGGATCACGTGATCACTTAGAGGATTAGAGGGATGTCTATCTAAGTGGGAGTTCTTTAGTAATATGATTAATTGAACTTAAAATTTATCATGAACTTAGTCCCTGAAAGTATCTTGCTTGTTTATGTTGATTGTAGATAGATGGCTCGTGTTGTTGTTCCGTTGAATTTTAATGCGTTCCTTGAGAAAGCAAAGTTGAAAGATGATGGTAGCAATTACACGGACTGGGTCCGTAACTTGAGGATTATCCTCATTTCTGCACAGAAGAATTACGTCCTGGAAGCACCGCTGGGTGCCAGGCCTGCTGCTGGAGCAAAACCAGATGTTATGAACGTCTGGCAGAGCAAAGCTGATGACTACTCGATAGTTCAGTGTGCCATGCTTTACGGATTAGAATCGGGACTTCAACGACGTTTTGAACGTCATGGAGCATATGAGATGTTCCAGGAGTTGAAGTTAATATTTCAAGCAAATGCCCGAATTGAGAGATATGAAGTCTCCAATAAGTTCTATAGCTGCAAGATGGAGGAGAACAGTTCTGTCAGTGAGCATATACTCAAAATGTCTGGGTATAATAATCACTTGATTCAATTGGGAGTTAATCTTTCGGATGATTGCGTCATTGACAGAATTCTCCAATCACTGCCACCAAGCTACAAGAGCTTTGTGATGAACTATAATATGCAAGGGATGAACAAGACTATTCCCGAGCTCTTTGCAATGCTGAAAGCTGCGGAGGTAGAAATCAAAAAGGAGCATCAAGTGTTGATGGTTAACAAAACCACTAGTTTCAAGAAAAAGGGCAAAGGAAAGAAGAAAGGGAACTTCAAGAAGAACAGCAAGCCAGTTGCTGCTCAAGAGAAGAAACCCAAGTCTGGACCTAAGCCTGAAACTGAGTGCTTCTACTGCAAGCAGACTGGTCACTGGAAGCGGAACTGTCCCAAGTATTTGGCGGATAAGAAGGATGGCAAGGTGAACAAAGGTATATGTGATATACATGTTATTGATGTGTACCTTACCAATGCTCGCAGTAGCACCTGGGTATTTGATACTGGTTCTGTTGCTAATATTTGCAACTCGAAACAGGGGCTACAGATTAAGAGAAGATTGGCTAAGGACGAGGTGACGATGCGCGTGGGAAACGGTTCCAAAGTCGATGTGATCGCAGTCGGCACGCTACCTCTACATCTACCTTCGGGATTAATATTAGACCTAAGTAATTGTTATTTGGTGCCAGCGTTGAGCATGAACATTATATCTGGATCTTGTTTAATGCGAGACGGTTATTCATTTAAATCAGAGAATAATGGTTGTTCTATTTATATGAGTAATATCTTTTATGGTCATGCATCCTTGAAGAGTGGTCTATTCTTATTGAATCTCGATAGTAGTAATACACATATTCATAATGTTGAAGCCAAAAATTGCAGAGTTGATAATGAAAGTGCAACTTATTTGTGGCATTGTCGTTTAGGTCATATCGGTATAAAGCGCATGAAGAAACTCCATGCTGATGGACTTTTGGAACCACTTGATTATGAATCACTTGGTACTTGCGAACCGTGCCTCATGGGCAAGATGACTAAAACACCGTTCTCCGGTACTATGGAGAGAGCAACAGATTTGTTGGAAATCATACATACCGATGTATGTGGTCCAATGAATATTGAGGCTCGAGGCGGATATCGTTATTTTCTCACCTTCACAGATGATTTGAGCAGATATGGATATATCTACTTAATGAAGCATAAGTCTGAAACATTTGAAAAGTTCAAAGAATTTCAGAGTGAAGTTGAAAATCATCGTAACAAGAAAATAAAGTTTCTACGATCTGATCGTGGAGGAGAATATTTGAGTTACGAGTTTGGTGTACATTTGAAAAACTGTGGAATAGTTTCACAACTCACGCCACCCGGAACACCACAGCGCAATGGTGTGTCCGAACGTCGTAATCATACTTTACTAGATATGGTGCGATCTATGATGTCTCTTACAGATTTACCGCTATCATTTTGGGGTTGTGCTTTAGAGACGGCCGCATTCACGTTAAATAGGGCACCATCAAAATCCGTTGAGACGACTCCTTATGAACTGTGGTTTGGCAAGAAACCAAAGTTGTCGTTTCTTAAAGTTTGGGGCTGCGATGCTTATGTGAAAAAACTTCAACCTGATAAGCTCGAACCCAAATCGGAGAAATGTGTCTTCATAGGATACCCAAAGGAAACTGTTGGGTACACCTTCTATCACAGATCCGAAGGCAAGACATTCGTTGCTAAGAATGGATCATTTCTAGAGAAGGAGTTTCTCTCGAAAGAAGTGAGTGGGAGGAAAGTAGAACTTGACGAGGTAACTGTACCTGCTCCCTTACTGGAAAGTAGTTCATCACAGAAAACTGTTTCAGTGACACCTACACCGGTTAGTGAGGAAGCCAATGATAATGATCATGAAACTTCAGATCAAGATACTACTGAACCTCGTAGATCAACCAGAGTAAGATCCGCGCCAGAGTGGTACGGTAATCCTGTTCTGGAAGTCATGCTACTAGATCATGATGAACCTACGAACTATGAAAAAGCGATGGTGAGCCCAGATTCCGCAAAATGGCTTGAAGCCATGAAATCCGAGATGGGATCCATGTATGAGAACAAAGTATGGACTTTGGTTGACTTGCCCGATGATCGGCAAGCAATTGAGAATAAATGGATCTTTAAGAAGAAGACTGACGCTGATGGTAATGTTACTGTCTACAAAGCTCGACTTGTCGCAAAAGGTTTTCGGCAAGTTCAAGGGATTGACTACGATGAGACCTTCTCACCCGTAGCGATGCTTAAGTCCGTCCGAATCATGTTAGCGATTGCCGCATTTTATGATTATGAAATTTGGCAAATGGATGTCAAAACTGCATTCCTGAATGGATTTCTGGAAGAAGAGTTGTATATGATGCAACCGGAAGGTTTTGTCGATCCAAAGGGAGCTAACAAAGTGTGCAAGCTCCAGCGATCCATTTATGGACTGGTGCAAGCCTCTCGGAGTTGGAATAAACGTTTTGATAGTGTGATCAAAGCATTTGGTTTTATACAGACTTTCGGAGAAGCCTGTATTTACAAGAAAGTGAGTGGGAGCTCTGTAGCATTTCTGATATTATATGTGGATGACATATTACTGATTGGAAATGATATAGAATTTCTGGATAGCATAAAGGGATACTTGAATAAAAGTTTTTCAATGAAAGACCTCGGTGAAGCTGCTTACATATTAGGCATTAAGATCTATAGAGATAGATCAAAACGCTTAATTGGACTTTCAGAAAGCACATACCTTGACAAAATTTTGAAGAAGTTCAAAATGGATCAAGCGAAGAAAGGGTTCTTGCCTGTGTTACAAGGTGTGAAATTGAGTAAGACTCAATGCCCGACCACTGCAGAAGATAGAGAGAATATGAAAGATGTTCCCTATGCATCAGCCATAGGATCTATCATGTATGCAATGCTGTGTACCAGACCTGATGTATGCCTTGCTATAAGTTTAGCAGGGAGGTACCAAAGTAATCCAGGAGTGGATCACTGGACAGCGGTCAAGAACATCCTGAAATACCTGAAAAGGACTAAGGATATGTTTCTCGTATATGGAGGTGACAAAGAGCTCATCGTAAAAGGTTACGTTGATGCAAGCTTTGACACTGATCCGGACGATTCTAAATCGCAAACCGGATACGTGTTTACATTAAACGGTGGAGCTGTCAGTTGGTGCAGTTCTAAACAAAGAGTCGTAGCGGGATCTACATGTGAAGCGGAATACATAGCTGCTTCGGAAGCAGCAAATGAAGGAGTCTGGATGAAGGAGTTCATATCCGATCTAGGTGTCATACCTAGCGCATCGGGTCCAATGAAAATCTTTTGTGACAATACTGGGTGTGGATTTTTGCACACTCAAGATATTGTTGAGTGTGGATTTCCCTTCATGACTCTTTTCCAAGTCTTTCTTCAAAGAAGTGACTTGGGCCTTGAGCTCTTTGATTTCCTCTACATGGTTAGTCTCAACACAAGTACTAGAGGAAGTATAAGCTTCATCATTAGAGCAACAAGGCAAGGAAAGAAATTCATCACAAGATGTACCAATGTTATGCATAGACGAATTACGAGGACTAGCACAAGGCAATATAGCATTTTGACTAAAAGTAGTGCTAATATCCACATGAGGCTCACTATATGTTACCTTAGCAATCATAGCCTCATGAGCTATTTTTAGCACATTATGGGATACAAGAAGATCATCTTGAGAGCTAGAAAGCTTTTCATGACTTTCTTCCAATTTCCAATACTTGCTAGATAGCAACTCAAGTTGAGCCCTTAGCTCAACATTCTCCTTCAAAATGGATGCTTCACAAGAAATAGAGTTAGTAGCACAAGCTGAAGGAAATATGCCATATAGGCAATAATAAAGTTATTATTTATTTCCTTATAATCATGATAAATGTTTATTATTCATGCTAGAATTGTATTTACCGGAAACATAATACATGTGTGAATACATAGACAAACAAAGTGTCACTAGTATGCCTCTACTTGACTAGCTCGTTAATCAAAGATGGTTATGTTTCCTAACCATGAACAATGAGTTGTTATTTGATCAACGAGGTCACATCATTAGTAGAATGATCTGATTGACATGACCCATTCCATTAGCTTAGCACCCGATCGTTTAGTATGTTGCTGTTGCTTTCTTCATGACTTATACATGTTCCTATGACTATGAGATTATGCAACTCCCGTTTACCGGAGGAACACTTTGGGTACTACCAAACGTCACAACGTAACTGGGTGATTATAAAGGAGTACTACAGGTGTCTCCAATGGTCGATGTTGGGTTGGCGTATTTCGAGATTAGGATTTGTCACTCCGATTGTCGGAGAGGTATCTCTGGGCCCTCTCGGTAATACACATCACATAAGCCTTGCAAGCATTACAACTAATATGTTAGTTGTGAGATGATGTATTACGGAACGAGTAAAGAGACTTGCCGGTAACGAGATTGAACTAGGTATTGGATACCGACGATCGAATCTCGGGCAAGTAACATACCGATGATAAAGGGAAGAACGTATGTTGTTATGCGGTCTGACCGATAAAGATCTTCGTAGAATATGTAGGAGCCAATATGGGCATCCAGGTCCCGCTATTGGTTATTGACCGGAGACGTGTCTCGGTCATGTCTACATTGTTCTCGAACCCGTAGGGTCCGCACGCTTAAGGTTACGATGACAGTTATATTATGAGTTTACATGTTTTGATGTACCGAAGGAGTTCGGAGTCCCGGATGAGATTGGGGACATGACGAGGAGTCTCGAAATGGTCGAGACGTAAAGATTCATATATTGGATGATATGGTTAGGCCAAGGGGTCAAGCCCATGAGGCTTTAGATCGGTGCAAAAGGAGTTTTGCGGAGTTCAGGGGGCCAAACGCCGGAGACCCTGGCGTCTGGCCCTGGGCCAGACGCCGAGACCCATGGCGTCTGGGCCAGACGCCAAGGATTGTGGCGTTTGGTCCTGGAGTCCGAGTGGGACTCTTGCCTTTCGGGCAAAACCGACTTTGAGGAGGCTTTTGCTCCAAGTTTCGACCCCGGGGCTCAACATATAAATAGAGCGGCAGGGCTAGCACCAAAGACACAAGAAGTTGATCCACGTGATCTATTCCTTAGCCGTGTGCGGCGCCCCCAGCCACCATATTCCTCGATAATACTGTAGCGGAGTTTAGGCGAAGCCCTGCTGCTGTAGTTCATCAAGATCATCACCACGCCGTCGTGCTGACGAAACTCTTCCCCGACACTTTGCTGGATCAGAGTCCGGGGATCGTCATCGAGCTGAACGTGTGCTCGAACTCGGAGGTGCCGTAGTTTCGGTGCTTGATCGGTCAGGCCGTGAAGACGTACGACTACATCAACCGCGTTGTGCTAACGCTTCCGCTTACGGTCTACAAGGGTATGTAGACAACACTCTCCCCTCTCGTTGCTATGCATCACATGATCTTGCGTGTGCGTAGGAATTTTTTTGAAATTACTACGAAACCCAACACAAGCATCATCATTAACAACAAGAGGAGAAGGCAACTTGGAAAGCTCTTTTAAATAAGAAGCTTCAAGTTGAGCATGAGACTCGGTGAGTTTGATGAGCTCACTCTTGATGACCATTGAGCCATTTTCGAGGTGCTCAAAATCCTCAAGGAGTCTAGCATGAGCAACTTCAAGCTTAGCATTTTTATTTTCAAAAACATTGGCCACCTCAAGAGCTCTATCATTAGATTCCTTCACTCCAGATAATTCTAGAGCAAAAGTCTCCTCAAGAGATTCCTTGGTGGTTTGTTCAAGTTCAAGAGCTTGAGAGAGGTCCGCAATCTCATTAGCGTAATCACGCTCATGACCTTCCATTTTATCAATGGTGACCTCATGCTCCTCAAGACGAGATTCCAACTCATCAATATATTTCTTGCTCTTAATAGCAATCGACATGATTTCCATGAAGTTGGAATGAGCAATTTTATTCTTAAGAAGAGCTTTAAAAATCATTTCCCCCTTAATTTTTAAGGAGGCAACATCATCATTCTCTTCGTCATAATCGACATCATCACAACTCTTGCCATCATCAATATCATCACAAGATATATTGGGATTCAAAGTGGGAGATACCTTTGAAGCCTTGGCCATAAGGCAAAAAGCAATAGATGATGATGTAGGATCCCTTGAAGCACCATTCAAGACCACATCTTGTTCCATGGAGTGTTGGGTTTCCTCTACATTGTTAGCACAACAACTCGAGGAAATACATGCATTTTTATCATGGCAACAAGATATAGCAAGCATATCATCATGAGATTTAGTCAAGCAATTTCTACATGATATGCAAGAACTATCAACACAAGCATGTGAAACATTTGGAGTGCTCGAAGTGCTAAAGTCCAAAGATGAAGCATTGCAATAAGAAAGTGATGAAGGATTATCAACAATAAGCCCACTATCATCATTGCAATGAACACCACTACTCACCATGTCATTACCTTGTGGAAAACCACATGTAGGTGAAGTAGAAGAAGTTGAGAACGCAACATGGCCGGAGGTGGAGGGAGAACGATCATCCTTACAAATCTTGGACACACCATATTTATCTTGAAGCTTTGTCCACAACTCTTGAGCATCCCAAAATGGCATGAGTTGAAATATAACTACATTGCTCAAAGCATTGAAAAGAACATTAGAAGCTTGATCATTGAGATAAGAGTTTTTCTCATACTCTAAAGATAATCTCTGGGGATCCTTTGGAGGAGAAAAACCCATATCTACAATTCGCTCTAAATTTGGGTCCATGACCCTAAAGAGATTAAGCATGCGAATTACCCAAACATCAAAATTTGTGCCATCAAAACTAAGAGTGTCAGAGAAACCTAATCCCCTAGTCGAAATCTTTACTCTCTAGGCGGTTAAGCCCAACAAAGAGAGACGATGATCTGATACCAATTGAAAGATTGTGGATGTCGCCTGGAGGGGGGGGGGTGAATAGGCGTTTTAAAATAATTACGGTAGAGGCTTGAACAAATGCGGAATAAACCTAACGGTTAATTTGTCAAGCACAAAACCTACAACAACTAGGCTCACCTATGTGCACCAACAACTTATGCTAAGCAAGATAAGCAACTATGTGATAGCAAGATATATGACAAAGAACAATATGGCTATCACAAAGTAAAGTGCATAAGTAAAGGGCTCGGGTAAGAGATAACCGAGGCACTCTAAGACGACGATGTATCCCGAAGTTCACACCCTTGCGGATGCTAATCTCCGTTTGGAGCGGTGTGGACGCACAATGCTCCCCAAGAAGCCACTAGGGCCACCGTAATCTCCTCACGCCCTCGCACAATGCAAGATGTCGTGGTTCCACTAAGGGACCCTTGTGGGCGGTCACCGAACCCGTACAAATGGCAACCCTTGGGGGCGGTCACCTAACCCGTACACTTTGGCAACCCTTGGGGGCGGTCACCGGAACCCGTCAAATTGCTCAGGGCGACCTCCACAACCTAATTGGAGACCCCGACGCTTGCCCGGAGCTTTACACCACAATGATTGAGCTCCGAACAACACCAACCATCTAGGGCGCCAAGACACCCAAGAGGAACAAGCTCTTGGGTATCCAAACACCCAAGAGTAACAAGCTCAAGGGTACCAAGCACCCAAGAATAATAAGCTTCTCAACTTGTAACTTCCATGTATCACGTGTAGAACTCAAACCGATGCACCAAATGCAATGGCAAGGGCACATGGAGTGCCCAGGTCCTTCTCTCCCAAATCCCACCGAAGCAACTAATGCTAGGGAGGAAAATGAGAGGAAGAATGAAAGAAGAACATGAAGAACTCCAAGATCTAGATCCAAGGGGTTCCCCTCACTTAGAGGAGAAAGTGATTGGTGGAAACATGGATCTAGATCTCCTCTCTCTTTTCCCTCAAGAACAAGCAAGAATCATTGGAGGGATTGAGAGTTAGCAAGCTTGAAGAAGGTCAACAATGGGGGAGGAGCTTAAGAGATAAGGTTCAATGGGGAAGAAGACCCCCTTTTATAGATGGGGAAAAATCCAACCGTTATGCTCACAGCCCGTACGGAGCGGTACTACCACACCAAGGAGCGGTACTACCGCTAGGGCAGTAGTACCCCTTTGAAAAACAACAGCGAGGAGGCAAAAGGCTAGTAGAACCACCGGAGCGGTACTGCCGCTCGTCCTCACGGTACTACCGCAAATGGTAGCGATACTACTACTTGCGAGCGGTACTAAAAAATACTTCCGTGCCTACCTCCGCTGAGCAAAACACGAGATTTTGGTCCGGAGCGGTACTACCGCTCAGGAGCCGCGGTAGTACAGCTCTACCGCTCTGGAGCGATAGTAAAAATTTACATCCGCTCTAGTCGCGGTAGTACCGCTGCGGCCTTTACCAAAACAGCCACAACTTTTGCAAATGGACTCCGAATTCAACGAAACCAAGTTTGTTGGAAAGCTAACGACATGGGCTAACACAATCTTGATAGAAATATCAATAAGAAGCAAATGATAAAAGGTCCACAAGAAAATGGTGAGAACCCTTCCTCGGATAAGACCAGTAAAACCTCCAACATCGAAAACATCATAGAAGACGCATGCGAACTCCGTTTTCGATGAACTCAAGCTTGTCATCAAGATGACCATAAGCTCTAAGACTCACAAAGAGAACCAAACAAGAACCAAGAAACATGATGCAAGGATGCAATGGTTTGATCTCTCTACTAACGATACGATCAAGCTACCAACTTGAGAGCCCCACTTGATAGTACGGCAAACGATCCTATAACCCGGTCTCCCAACTACTACCACGAGACCGGTAAAATCGAAAACCTATCAAGGGAAAACCTTTGCCTTTCACATGGTCCACTTGAGCTAGATGATGACGATCTTGACTCCCTCAAGTTGGACCACCTTTGTTGATTGAGTTGGCTCGATGAAGACTAGATGATTGCTCCCCCATAGTCCACTATGGGTGAGCCACTCTTCGGTGCATCTACACAAGTCCATTGACACCACAATGGATGGCAAGATTCAAGCACTTTGATCTCTTCATGATGCTCCACTTGAACTTGCACATGACAATCTTGATGACGATCACCACTTGATGTCGTCTTTTCCATGGGTTGCATGATATCTTCCTCTTAACGCAAGCCCATGGACACATACCTAACCCCACACAGAACTCTCACATAGACCATGGGTTAGTACAGAAAGTGCAATGGACAATGCTTACCATACCATGGGATCACTTGATCCCTCTCGGTACATCGTCTACGCTTTGTGTGTTGATTAACTTGATTCACTCTTGACTTAGTCTTTATCAACCTTGAATCTTTCCAACTCTCTTCATTTGGACGATGTCTTGAAGGTAAAAATGAATGATCACACAATCTTATTATTCAAGACATGCTTGCAATAAGCTCAACACTCACATGGCCAATCTTTGGATAATTCCTTAATAGCACCTTGGTCAACTCATAAACTCCTTGAAACCAACACATGGACTTCAAGAAAAGCCTATGGACAAATCCTTCAAATATAACTCAAGACAAGCATTAGTCCATAGAGATTGTCATCAATTACCAAAACCAAACATGGGGGCACCGCATGTTCTTTCAAATGGTTATGGCAACTAAGCTTAGGCGTGAAACTTGGCTCGAAGTACACCTAGACATGTCGAACTCCGAGGGGGGACATAAAATGTGGACTAATATGTGGAAGGTTGATGTCCCTTCAAAGGTCAAAATAGTTCTCTGGAGGCTTGCACAACAGTCCCTCCCAACAGCCGACTTATTACATCACAAAAACATGTCAACAATCTCTAGCTGTGGTCTTTGTGGCACAGATGACTCTTGGCAGCATTCACCGCTACATTGCAATGTGGCTCGGTGTGTATGGGCGTTACAAAGACTTTGACTTGGTGGAAGTACTAAATGAAGTTAGGGAACTAGACACCAAACGATGGATTTTCTCGCTAATGGAAGAGCTCCCACATGACAACTTTGTCCAAGTTCTTGTCACTCTATGGGCTATATGGTGTGCTCGACGGCAAGCACTCCATGAATAGATTTTATAGGGTCCACATGCTACGATAGCTTCGTAATGAAATATATAAAGGAGCTAGATGATTGTAAGCCCAAGAATACATAGGCCGCGGCTCCCCATGTGGCATGTGTTGGGGAACGTAGTAATTTCAAAAAAATTCCTACGCACACGCAAGATCATGGTGATAGTATAGCAACGAGAGGGGAGAGTGTTCATCCACGTACCCTCGTAGACCGTAAGCAGAAGCGTTAGCACAACGCGGTTGATGTAGTCATACGTCTTCACGATCCGACCGATCCAAGCACCGAACGTACGGCACCTCCGAGTTCAGCACACGTTCAGCTCGATGACGATCTCCGGGCTCCGATCCAGCAAAGCTCCGGAGATGAGTTCCGTCAGCACGACGGCGTGGTGACGATGATGATGTTCTACCGGCGCAGAGCTTCGCCTAAACTCCGCGACGATATGACCGAGGTGGAATATGGTGGAGGGGGGCACCGCACACGGCTAAGGAACGATCCGTAGATCAACTTGTGTGTCTATGGGGTGCCCCCCGCCCCCGTATATAAAGGAGCAAGGGGGGAGGTCGGCCGGCCCTTGGGGTGCGCCAAGGAGGGGGGAGTCCTCCTCCTAGTGGGAGTAGGACTCCCCTTTCCTAGTCCAACTAGGAAGGAGGAAGGGGGAAGGAAAGAGGGGGAGAGGGAGAGGGAAAGAGGGGCCGCGCCCCCCTCCCCTAGTCCAATTCGGACTCCCCACGGGAGGGGGCGCGCCACCTCCCGGGCTGCTGCCCTCTCTCTCCCCTCAGGCCCACTAAGGCCCAATACTTCCCCAGGGGGTTCCGGTAACCCCTCCGGCCCTCTCTCTCCGAAATCACCCGGAACACTTCCGGTGTCCGAATATAGTCGTCCAATATATCAATCTTTATGTCTCGACCATTTCGAGACTCCTCGTCATGTCCATGATCACATCCGGGACTCCGAACAAACTTCGGTACATCAAAACTTATAAACTCATAATAAAACTGTTATCATAACGTTAAGCGTGCGGACCCTACGGGTTCGAGAACTATGTAGACATGACCTAGAACTATTCTCGTTCAATGACCAATAGCGGGACCTGGATGCCCATATTGGTTCCTACATATTCTACGAAGATCTTTATCGGTCAAACCGCATAACAACATACGTTGTTCCCTTTGTCATCGGTATGTTACTTGTCCGAGATTTGATCGTCGGTATCCAATACCTAGTTCAATCTCGTTACCGGCAAGTCTCTTTACTCGTTCTGTAATGCATCATCCCGCAACCAACTCATTTGGTCATATTGCTTGCAAGGCTTATAATGATGTGCATTACCGAGAGGGCCCAGAGATACCTCTCCGACGATCGGAGTGACAAAACCTAATCTCGAAATACGCCAACTTAACATGTACCTTCGGAGACACCTGTAGTACTCCTTTATAATCACCCAGTTACGTTGTGACGTTTGGTAGTACCCAAAGTGTTCCTCTGGTAAACGGGAATTGCATAATTCTCATAGTTACAGGAACATGTATAAGTCATGAAGAAAGCAATAGCAGTATACTAAACGATCAAGTGCTAGGCTAACGGAATGGGTCATGTCAATCACATCATTCTTCTAATGATGTGATCCCACTAATCAAATGACAACCCATGTCTATGGTCAGGAAACATAACCATCTTTGATCAATGAGCTAGTCAAGTAGAGGCATACTAGTGACTATATGTTTTGTCTATGTATTCACACTGTACCATGTTTCCGGTTAATACAATTCTAGCATGAATAATAAACATTTATCATGATATGAGGAAATAAATAATAACTTTATTATTGCCTCTAGGGCATATTTCCTTCAGCATGGCATCAACAAGTGAGGTGGATCCCGCTTGTGCAAAGTGTTGCCAAGATAAGAGTTGATGGTGCCGTATCGCATGAAGCAAATGAAGAATCATTTAGCGTAGTATGCAGGGATTCATCAGGTGTCTATCTAGGCGTCTCGACCATTAGGATCTTCAGGATTACAGATCCAGCGTCTCTTGAAGCACTAGCTTGTCGAGAGCCTATGGCACTTGCTCTACACCTATCACTATCACATGTGAAGATCGCTTTAGATTATCAAGTTGTAGTCAATAACATTAAACAGGGAACCGGAGGAACCTATGCCAGTGTCATCAGGGAGATTATAGCTATTAAAAATGAATGCTCCTTCATCTTTGAACGCGTGAGACCAATTTCAAGGCACATAGCCTTGCTAGACATGCTTTTGGTTTGGAGTTTGGCCGCCATCTTTGGCTACTGAACCCTCCAGATCTTTCTTGTATTCCCAAATTCATTATTTAATAATAAATAAAGTGTGTTTAGACTAATTTTTTTCCTTTTTATTACTAATTTTCTATTCTTTATTGTTTTTCTACTTCATTTTCCTTCTCTTTTTCATAATTTCAAACTTTTCAAAAAATGTTCAGAATTTGAAAAGTCGTTTGTTTTCCAAAATATTGTTTGACTTTTTAAAAAATGTTTGTAAATTTGAAAAATCATGTTCTTAACTCATAGTTCCCAAGCTAAAAAAATCATGTTTAAAATAATTGTTCATAAATTCATAAAACCTTCGTGTTTTTGAAAATTGCTTGGAAATTTTAAATATTTTTTGTTTTCTTGGAAAATGTTCAGTTTGTTTTAAATAAATTGGGGTTTCTATTTTTCACCAATTTGGAAAATGTTCAAAAATTCAAAATAGTTTGAATTTGATAAAATATTATCAAATTCAAAAAATGTTTGGAAATTTCAAAAATATTCGTGTTTTCAAAGATTATTTGGTTCTTCATAATTGTTTGGATTTTTAGAAAACCATCTCTTAAAAAAATGTTCATGTCTGCAAGAAATGTTTGCGTTTTTTTAATGGCTGGAATTCACCGTTGCAGGGAGTTTTTAAACATTGCCGCTGCATATCTATCACTATCACTCACTAGTTCGAGTATTTCTCAAAAAAAAACTCACTAGTTCGAGTGGCTAGGATCACATATTCATAGTTAGAGGTCATGATTTTTCGTGTTCGCTGTTAGACAAAATAAGCGTCCAATAAGAGCTTACGAATCTAGGATTGGAAATCAAGAGGTACCTAGATATTGTTGCTCCTAAAGCGGGGCAAAAGCCTATTTTAAAGAGATATCCGGGCTCTCGGATTACCAAATCAGTGGTTACACGTACGCATAACAATAGGTAACAAAACTAGGAATTTCTGCCGTATCAATTCGGAGATTGGGGTCTTTGGTTCGCTTTTGGCTCGATTGCTGACAGGGAAGGGATCCTTAAATTCCGTCTCGTGCCTTTTTCTCCTACTATTCTAACCAAGAGGCCTCCATTCCAAATTCGGACGTTGTGCTAAACTGTAACAACCCCCTCCCCCCAATACCCCTTCCCTCCATTGTCGCCCGGTTGATGTCAACCAACCCCACCCCAATGAACGAGCGTGCACCATGGACATCCCCTTGCTCCGCTTCGGCCGTGGACACCCCATGCTCCGTGTCGGCGAAAACCACCCCAAACCCACCCTGCAACATCACCTAAACCCTAGAATATCGAACCTCCAGGGCCGGTCATGCGCGAGAAAAACAACAGGGGGGAAGGGGAGGGATGGGGATGGGGATTGCCTCTGCATGTCACCGACGATGCGCGCCCGCGAACGGCCTGCCGGGTCGGCGAATCTACGACGAACCCATGCCCGAATCACCGCGCAAGCCGTCGTGAATGGAGGGGGAGGAGAAATCATAAGCAGCTGTGTGTGAGAGCAACAAGCGTTTCAAAAAATGGTTTGAACCAGGTGGCCGGAGTGGGGACGGTTTTGCCTAAATTTTATTACCGGGCTAATGCTCATCGGGGCCTCTCTCTCTCCCTCTCCCCCTCCCCCCTCACCCTCACCCTCCCCTCCCCTCCCCTCCCCCCCTCTCTCTCTCTCTCTCTCTCTCATCCGATAGTGGCGTGCGTGTGCTCGGTTCAA